>NW_006159506.1:481129-485780 GCF_000334495.1 Tupaia belangeri chinensis | reverse complement strand
CCTAAACCCATCCTTCTCCACTGGGTCTCTAAGGCTCACAGACGTTTCTAGAACTCTGTATTTCCTCTCCTTCCACCTCCTCTGCTACGGATGCTATTACTCCATCTTCTGCTCCCATCGCCAGACAAAAGTTTCTGAAAAAGTAATTTCCAGGCCAGTGGTGGTGTAGTGGTTAAGGTGCTGGATCCCACATGGCTGACTCCATGGCTTTATTCTCAGACCTTGCAGGTTGAAAATCACGCCAGGTGCGTGTGTGTGCCTGCCCAAAATCCGGAGAGGAGAATGGAGAAGAAGGGATTGCACAGTAGCCATCTCCCTGCCCACCCGGGGAGGGGATGATCAATCACTTTCCCTCTCTCTGTGTCTGTCGGTCTCTCTCTAGTGAGCACAGCCACCCCCTGGCAAAATATCCAAATACATAAATACGGATTTCAGAAAGGTAATTTCCCCCTCATTTCTCTCTTTCTTTTCTCTTTCCTTCCTTCCCTTCTTCTTTCTTTCTTTTTTCTTTCCTTCTCTTTTCCTTCCCTTCCCTTCCCTCCCCTTCCCTCCCCTCCCCTCCCCTTCCTTCCTTTTTCTCCTTCCTTCCTTCCTTCCTTTTTCCCCTTCCTTCCTTTCCTCCTTCCTTCCTTCCTTCCTTCCTTCCTTCCTTCCTTCCTTCCTTCCTTCTTTCTTTCTTTCTTTCTTTCTTTCTTTCTTTCTTTCTTTCTTTCTTTCTTTCTTTCTTTCTCTTTCCTTTCTTCTTTTTCTTCCTTTCTTTCCTATGGGGACTGTGTGCTCACCAGAGAGAGACAGAGATAGAAAAAAAGAGATGAGAGTTCATGCCCCAGCAAGGATGGCCATGCCACAATCTCTTCTCCTTCATTTCCTCTTAGGACTTTGGATACATGTGCACGGGTTCCTGGGGTGATTTTCAAGCTACTGGTCTGGGACTTGAACTGTGCAACCAGCCATGTGGGATCCAGTGCCTTAACCTCTACATCATCTGCTGTCCCTCCTCCTCCCCTCTTGAAGCTGTTTTCTTGTCCCTGTTTCACCCACCCTCCTCCTGTACTTTGATGCACTAAAGCAGTCTTCAACAAAGGTGTATTAGGAAGATTTTTTTAGGCCTCTCTGCGGAAGGCAGGCGGGCAGCAGCCTAACTAGTTGGCAGCCGTCAGTACTACCTGGAAGGTATTGTGTTATGACCAAGTGCTCCACCTCTCTCTGTGAATCGTGGAAGGAGTACTCATTTCAGGCTGCAAAATAATGTCCCTTTTGGGGACCGCACTTCATTCTGATTTCAGTTTCTGTTTAGCAAGCATTCTCATTCTAAAGAGCTGCACAGGTGGAGGTGGGTGGTGGGATGCGGTGGGCCTGGCCTGCCGGGGTAGCTGTGCTCCTGCACAACGTCACTCCCGCCTGACCCCCAGTTACCCATGCGTGTGGCCCTGTAGCTGCCCCCGCCTCACCCCGGGGAGGCCCTCCAGGCGTGGCTCCTTCAGCCACTCCTTTGCCCTTTTTGGGAGCGCAGAAAACACTCAGCTCTGTGTGCACAGCCACCCTGCAGCTTCTGCTCTGCAGCTTCCTGCCACACGGGGCTCCAGGGACTCAGGGCTCATGACCCTCGAAGGTTTTATCTATGTTCACGGGTCTCTCAATTATCAGGTTTAAGAAACTGCTGGGCTTGGGCCGGGTTGGGGTGGGGAGAGACACGGGGCCAGTTTTTTTCTGGAACCTCACTGCGGTGACCAGTTCTGATTCTTCAGTCTCTCGTCTCTCAACCTGTGGAGTTCTCTCAACCTGTGGAGTTTATCTACGTTCCGATAGGGTGACGGGCCTACCGAATCCTCCTGAATATACTGTTTATTACCTAATTTTATGGCTTGATTCCTTCACCTTTTAAAATAAGTTTATATATATTACTTGTGTGTGTGTGTGTGTGTGTGTGTGTGTTCACACGTGAGGGTGGGAGGTGGAAGGGGAGAGACGCCAACGGGGTCTTCACAGCACGATCCACCCCCAGCCTCAGCAGGCCTCAGATCATGGGCATGCCTGTGCTTGGCACACTCAGGAGGTCTCTGGATGCAAACCCAGCCCCCTCCCCTGTGGGTGGCCTTGTGGAGTGTTGTGCTTTTATTGTCATGCCACGGTCCAGCCTCCCTCTCACATTTTGAAAAGACCTGGCAAGGTACCTGGTACTGGTAGCTGTATTAGCAGTCATCACGTCTTCCCTGATCTGCCTTAAGAGGCGCTTCCAACCCCAGAGCTCTTACTCCATTGCTGGGCACTGGGGAGTAAGTTTTGTGATTTGCAATGAAGATCAGGTACACACACACACACACACACACACACACACACACACGCACTGGTGTCATCATAAGTGGTTGACCACACAATTTTCTTCTCTCTCTCTCTCTCTCTTGGTTTCTCTCTCAATTGCCATGCTTTGCAGGACTGGGCCCCAGCAGTATTCTCCAAGACATTGTCACCAAGGAACAGGTGATCGGAAGTCAGGCAAATGTTCTTCTTGTGTAACTGTTCCTATTGGTTCAACCTCTACACGCTTTGGAAGAAGTTGGAAGTTAGGATGCTTTCTGAAATACCATCATTTGGTACTTTGTTTCTTCTTTTTTCTTTTTTGGGAAAGATTTTTGCTATAGGGTGTGTGTGCTCGCCAGAAAAACAGAGAGACAGAGACGGAAAGCGAGAAGTCACCCCCTGGGGGGATGGCCACACTACAATCCCTTCTCCTCCATTCTCCTCTCGGGATCTTGGGCACACACGCACATACGCCAGCATGAGTTTAAGCCACTGGGTCCAGGACTTGAACTGCAGTTGACTACATGGGACATAGCCATTACGGCAACTGCTGGTCCTGGTACTTTGTTTCTCTGAACCTGGTAAAAATAAGAATAAAATAAATATTGATTGGGGATAAAAAAGGGAGATCCAAAGTGTGGGTATGACATTATCCCACGTGTGACCAAATGTCCACCTCGAAAACCTGCTCGGAAAGAATTCACCAAGGTATCGATGGCGGTCATCCCTGCCTTGTGAGATTACGGGCACATGTGACATTCTTCCTCACGTCACTCAGGGTGATCGCGCCTTTTCACTCAACTCGCTTCCTAGCGACTTTTTCTGTTTTCAAAATCACATTGATTCTCAAAGGATGAACATTTTCTAGCTGTACCAATATTTTTAAAATGTGCAGCTGACTTGAAGGAAATCATAGAAAATATTCTCAGCACCATTTTGAGCACTGGCATGTCCTTGGGATAAGCGGGTTAGGTGACCGTGGGAGGAGCAGGGTCTGTTCTGACGTCTTGTTTCCGGTATAGCCCAAACTCTGCTGGTGCTTTCATGGCTTTGCCCATAGATGGCAAAAAGGCTGGCTCGTTACACTGTTCTTTTGTTTTCTTAAAGTCCAGATTGACGTAGCGTGTGAGTGTAGTGATCTGACCAGTCATCTGGAAAGTTCCCGTATTTGAAGAGTAAATAGATATCTTAAAAAAAAAAAAAAAAAACTAAAAATCTAAAAAAACAGTCTGGGGGCCAGCAGATGGTGTGGTAGTTAAAGGGCTGGATTCACACATGGCCGACTGCAGTTTGACTCCTGGCTCAATGGCTTGAAAATCATATTGGGCACATGTGCAGGATGGCCAAAGTTCCAGAAGGAGAATGGAGGAGACGGGACTGTGGTGTGGCCATTCCACCCCCCACACACCCCAGGGGTGATGTCTCCACACCATGGAAAAAAAAAAGTGTGTTTCTGACCAATCTCTCTGTTCTCAAATATAGAATATGAAAATCAAAGCTCATCGGTCATCATACGCAAGGTGTATTTTATTCATAAAATAAGACACATAAAACTGCCAAATTAGGAGCGAAGGTTTGCTTCCCTGAAGGTTTGCTTCACAGGTCTTTTCAATCGGTGGCTTTTCTAGTTCACCATTTCTATGAACATATGTTGGACAAGAAGGGAAAATTTTTATATCTTAAATGTCATGGCATTGATAATTAAATGCTATCTTTATCAAAAGAGGATAAAGCATATAAAAGGGAATATTAATAGATTGGAATGATTCATCTGGTTGACAAAAACTGAGTGACATTGGCCTTTTCCATGGATGTTCCGTAAATGTTTGAATGTCCCCTGTGCCTTGTGCCTTATGTTACCCTGTGAATACAAGGACAGTGTATCCGAACCCCTGTTCTGACAAAGATGAGACAGAACGCTACTCAATATTTGTAGAGTGATTTATTGCTTATTCCATGCTCATACGGTCCCTCGTCTCAAAGCTTTTATAGTATGGTTTATAGACTTTATAGTAAGGTTTCAAATATGCAAATATTAAATATCATGCTGAATTCTAGAAAGTGCTATATTGAATAAGGGCAGGTGTGAAAATATAATGGATACAAAGAAGGGTTTTCAGGCCAGCGTAGCATGGTGGTTAAAGGCCTGGATCCCACATGACCAACTGTGCAGGTCGAGTTTAAGACCCAGTGGCTTGAAAAACACTCTGGGTGCGTTTGCATGCATGCCCAAAATCCCAAGGGGAGAATGACAGAGAAGGGAATTGCAGTGTGGCTATCCTCCTGGGGGGAGGGGCACTTTCTCACATTCTCTCTCTCTCTGTCTCTCTCTCTCTTGCTGTTTTCTCTC
>NW_006159506.1:478329-481118 GCF_000334495.1 Tupaia belangeri chinensis | reverse complement strand
TACAGCAAAAAATCTAAAAAAAGGAAAAGAGAAGAAAAAAGAAAGAGAAGAGTTTTGTTTGATAAAGTTATAGAGAGGCTGAAATGACCAGGAAAAGTTTGATGAAAGCGGTAATCTTGAGGAATATGCTAGGCAAGGATCGGCTAGTAATCTGGCCACAGTCTGGATTAGGCCTTGTGGTGATTTAGTAGTTCTTCATTACTGTACTGATGTTATATAACAAAGAATCCCTCCGATCTCAGTAGCTTATATCACACGCATTTCTTTTTCTTATTCATAGGTCTTATTCATAGGTCTGGAAGCCAGCTGATTTTGGCTGGGCTCAGCTGGTCTTGGCTGGGCTCAGCTAGGCCTGACTCCAAGCTCTGAGTCTACTTTGGAGCTGCTTTCATATGTTTTATGCTGGGATTGGCACTACCTGGGGCCTGGTCTTCCCGTGGTGAAACACAAGAGGCCACGGGAAACCGTGCCAGCGCGTTGGAAGCCTGTGCTGCAGGGCTCTCACTGATGTCATTCAAAGCAAGTTACAAGGCTGAGCCAGACATCAACAGGGTGAGGAAAAACACGTTCCGATTCGAGAGAGATCTATTGGGTCACCTGGCAAAGGTCATAGGTGTGTAATCCTGTAACAGGGAGACAGTGAGGAATGGGAAGCAGTAATTCAATCCACCGCAGTCACATATGTGAAAAAATAGTGGAAAAACTGCAGACCGTGTAGATAAAACCTCTCACAGCCTAGGAATCACAGAAAGAATGCAGGGATGAATGTTTAGTTGGCCTGAAATGAAAGGACTAGTATTCACTTCCAATGCTACCTTTAAGAGTTTGGACTGGCAGGTGGAGCTGGATGGTGGCACAACTGTAAAATATGAGTTTGTGCAGGGCTGACCCACATGGAAAGTTCTGGGATCGAGGCTGGAGACTCCCTGAATACACTGAGCCCAAACACTTCCATGATCCAGGTGTGGATAAGCTGGGGAGTGGGTGGCAGCAACAGGACCTTGTTTAGGTGCTATCTGTCTGTCTCTCTCACTTTTTTAAATAACTTTTTTCACTTAAATTTATTATTATTATTATTATTATTATTATTATTATTTTAATTTGACCAGAGAGAGATAGAGAGAAAAAATGAGAAATCAAGCTGCCGGGTCCGGGACCTGAACTTCGTGCGGTTGACCATGTGGAAATCTAGGGCCCCTAACCATGATGCCACCTGGCAGCCCTTCTCATTCTTGGAAGAAATAAATACCCTTTTTCTTTAACTTAAATACACTTAAAATAAATGCCCTTAAATAAAATTTAAAAAAAAAACTGAAAATATATTGAAGAAAAAACTTCGGAAGCTACTGAGAGGACGAATCCACTCCCAGGACCTTCCAGGAGCCAGGCATACCAGGACAGAGAGCTGAGACTGGACTCGCTGAGGAGCCTGGACGAGAAGAATGTTCCACGTCATTTTCAGTTCCATGTTTCTATGATGTCAGTGTCACTTCCCTTCCCCAAACCCCCAGCAGTGGCCGAGCGTCAGAGGGCCGCAAGTGATGAGAACCATGAGGGCCTTCGCAAGTTCTCCTTTTGATTTTCTGGCAGGAGCTGATGCAGGAGAAGAGAAGGGCTGGAGGTCCATTTTGGGGCTGATGTCTGGCTGATGCCGTGGCCAACGCGTGGCAACATCCCTGTCACAAAAGCCTTATGTGGGAGCAACATCTGGATTCCAGATGAAGGCCAGCTTCTGTTCGATGTGTCCCTACAAACACAAGCCCCTCAGAGTGATGCGGGTGGAGCCAAGCCTGATTATGGCTCACCATGGCTCGCTATCCTCAATGCACCATGGGAATGGTACCGGCTCCCTCACAGGGCTGAAAATACCCTTAGAAATGTTTGATGGGCAACTCGATCTGGCCTGGTCCCCACTGAAGAAATCTAGTAGCTCATTTGCACAGATGGACTGAGAATATGTGTGAAGACTCAACACAGCGTGTTTAATAAATGGTACCTGAGAACAAACAACAATAACAAAAACACAACGCTAAAGTCATCTCATTGTTTGACTGTAGTCAAGTCATCGTGATTATTTTTCTTTTTAAAATTCAGCCTGAGGGTGGGCCTGTGGCTCAGCGTTTAAATAGTGTGCATAGAAAGCTGAATCCCAGGTGGCTGGCCACAGTTTGAATCCAGGCTCTGATGGCTTGAGAAACACACCAGGGTGTTTGTATATCCCAAATCCAGATGGGATGGGGAACTGCAGGAAAAAAGATTGTAGTGTGACCACACCCCATTGGAGGGTGCTTCATCTCGCTCTCTCTCTCATGAGTGTACACACCTGTTGGCAATATAAATAAGAAATAATCTAGTTTGGTGTTATATAGACACTGCTATGGAGGAGTCCGACCCGGTGAGGCCCCAGGATCTGTCTGAGCCCCCAGACCTTTGAGCTCTGCTTCCGGTCGGATCAACACGTTGGCAAGGCTACTGTTGTGCACCCCCCGACCTTGGAACAAAGCTTGGGTCAGTTAGCATGTCAGCAAGGCTGCTTGCTATTTGCTCCAGAGAATTGAGGCAGCCTCACTGGGAAGCGACCCCCCTTCTGACTCCCCAATTTACTACTATAAAAGAATTACATAGCTCTCCTATACATCCTGAGTATATGATAAAATCTTCCAGGAAGTCCCCGACCGCTCCCCTTTGCTCTGATCACTTACTATTAATTACAATGCTTTATCTCCATGGTCACAATAGAGGGTGGGCTGAAGTTCTTTCTAGGCAGAAGTAATCTTGACCTTTGGAAG
>NW_006159506.1:473138-477927 GCF_000334495.1 Tupaia belangeri chinensis | reverse complement strand
GTCACTCCTTAGAGAGCGATCTCTGAGGGGTGTCCGGCATAGGACGTGCATGAAAGGCATCGAGGCCTCTGTCTTCTGTTCACCTTCGCCGCCTTCGTCGAAATAACCCACCCACGCCGAGGCTGGACCCCGGCACTGCTAGCTTCAGGCAATGCTATCAAGAGCAGATTGAGGCCCTAATAAAAAGATTTATCAGGAACTTCCACAGGGGTGACCTCGGTTTGAGTCCCGAACCCAGAGACTTGAAACTCACACTGGGCACGTGCGCATACACGCCCAAAATCCCAAGAGGAAAATGGAGACAGGATTGTGGCATGGCCATCCTCCATGAGGAGTGACTTCTCGCTTTCTGTCTGTCTCTCTGGCGAGCGCACATGCCCCATGGCAAAAAATCTCTCTTTCAAAAAAAAAAAAATCTCAGATACTTCTAACTAAGGAAGTCTGGCTAAAAATACCCTTACAAAGAAATGTTTGTTGATAGGCAACTCAGTCTGGCCTGGTGCCCACTGAAGAAGTCTAGTAGGTCATTTGCAGAGGTATCTCTGCCTTCTTTGATTCTTCACCCCAGACTCACACTGGCCCCAACTTGTCTGGAACTTGCCCCAGAGAGAAGGCAGCATTGACCCATCGCTGAGGGCGCCAGGGTTATGCAGAATGGGGTGTACTAGATACTCCATAAATGAGTGTCTGCTGAGTAAATGCAAACACAGAAAACAACAGAGAAGACCCACCTACCACCTCAGTATGTCTCCACCGTCCCATCAGGAGCTTCCTGGCTTCCAGAACATGGGCTCCACCCTAATGGGGTATGTACCGTAAGCCTCACAGTTCTGGAGGCACTCTCTGTAGGTCGTGTGCATCAGCCCAGCGGGGGACCAAGGCCTAGTGGGACAAGCTTCACAGGAACAGCACTAGCTGGGTCATTTGTCTGCAGGGCTCCTCTGGCTGAAATTTCATTAAGCTTTGGTAGACCCAATTCAGTAGATTTATTTCCTCTGTCAAAGGATACAAGCAGATTCAGGGGAACTTTCCCCTCAGTGATTTCAGACTGAACCTGGCTTCCTGTGGGTTCCACATGAGAATTCACCAGAATGCCACCCAGCCTTCGTAAAGGCATGCCTGGTTTCCTGTCACCCCACAATGAGCGTCAGCACCTGCACACACCCCCAGGAGACTCGGTGCTGGCCGTGACATGGCCCTGACCTGGCCTTTGGCTGTCAGGGTCACTGGTTCCCTTGCCTGGTACACAGTGACTGGATTCTCAGCCTCTGAAATCGCTTCTCTTTGTCCATGAGCTCCAAAGCTCAGCATTGGTCCACAGGCCAGTTCCTGGCTTTGCCCTTATCTGGGGATATACTGTGCTTCTCTCTCAGCCCACAGAGCTTGAGTCTGTTCCCTGTGTCCCTCCTTTCACCCACAAGCTTTCTGTAGAACTTCGCCTTTACAGCTGTGCCCTTAAACTCAGAGTCCATGCAGGCCGAGGTCGCATCGTGAGTGAAGCAGCCTGGGCAGCATGGGGAGTGGGGCAGGGAGGATGCAGCCTCTCAGTCCATCCTTCTCTTCGTACACACCTGGAGGCAGACCGGCAGTTCTCTGCTATGCAACCAGTGGTTGTGAGATCCTAAAGAGCCACTGGAGGGGCCGGCAGATGGTGTGGTGGTTGAAGTGTTGGACTCCCACATGGCTGACCACGGTTCAAGTCCTGGACCTGGTGGCTTGAAACTCATACCAGGTGCATGTGCGTGAGTGGCCAAAATTCCGAGAGGAGAGTGGAGGAGAAGGGATCACGGCATGGCCATCTCCCTTGGGAGGGTGACTTTTCAGTTTCTATCTCTCTGGCAAGTACATGTACCCTAGAACGAAAAAAATCTCTTTCTCAAACAAAGCAAAGCAAAACAAACAGCCACTGGGCCCCAGCCCAGGTTTCAGCTGCTCTAGGTGGGGGCCCCTGAGCCTCTCGTGGCTGCACCAGAGGTACAGCCTCATGGTTCTAGCCAGTTGTCTTTAAGTCTTGTTTGTTTTCAAGAATTCTCCATTTCTATGTCCAATGTCCCCATTTTTAAATACCAGCTGCCTTATCTAAACCCTTTGGTGGAGCCAGCCCATGGCACGGTGGTTCAGGTGGATGGACTCCACAAGACTGACTGTGTCATTCCATCTCAGCTCTACAGCCTGAAAAACACTGGGTGTGTGGATCCATGCCCAAAATCCCAACAGGAGGGAGAAATGGAAGAGAAAAGATCGCAGTGTGGCCCTTCCCCATGGGGGTGCTTTCTCACATTTTCTCTCTCTCTGTTTCTCTCCAGTGAGCACCCACACCTTCTGGCAAAATTTTAAAAGCAACGAACCCTTTGGTGGCCAATCGAAATAGCCTGTGGCTGGTTCCCAGGCCTGTGGGTATAGGGTGGAGGACTCTGGCTTGCAGAAGCCTCTCCAGAGCATCCGCCCTTTGGTTCCTGGGAGCTCTGTTGTCCTCCCTTGCCAGACAGAGAGTTGACTGTCTACACCAGTGTCAGGGGGAGGATCTGGGTCTGGACCCACCTACTGGTTTCCTGGTTGCTGAGTGTCTCAAGGCACATCCTGATGGGCTTGTGTCTAGAATACCAGCAGCTTCACCCTCCTCTCATAGGCCCTGAGAGAAGACCCAGCAGTCTGCAGGGAAGCTCATTGCACCGTAGATGAAGCCACAGGGCCAGGAATGGTGGTCTCAGGAGAGCTCCTGTCTCCACCCAGAGATGTCCCCATGCAAACCTACCACCTGTGAACAGTGAGGGGAGGCTGCCATGCTACTGCAGGGGTCCAGGACACGTTAGGCCATGGGAGGAGGATGGTCACTTGCTTTCTCCTCCTTTCCTTCCAGCATGGGTCTAGACCTTCCCATGCTTCCCCTCAAGGAGCCTGGGTGGCGGCCATTACTACACTGATGGTGTCATCCAGACTTCGACCCAGAAAGTTCGAGTCTTAGTGCCACCTTGGCTATTATCTTCCAGCAAGATTTTGGACCCATGCCTTTATTTCACTTGGTCTCAGAGTTCCCCTTTATAAAACGAGAGGTTTGAATGAATATATTAATTGAGACTGTCTGATTGCACACAACAGAAAACCCAATCTAAGTAGGCTTGGCAGAAACTAGAAATTATTAGTTCACGTAATTAAATAAAAAGAGCAGGGCCTTGATCCCATAGGAACTGGTCACCCATCTCTCACCTCTGTTCTTTTCCTTCCATGTGGCTTTATCTCAAGGCTCCACAGGGTGGCCAGAGGGCGACTGCTACTTCAGACCAATTGAACCCGGTGATAAGGAGGGTGATGATATTGCTTTGAACAGCAGCAGCTAAAAGCTGTGGCATATCACTGATTCAGCCTGTGTTGGATGTCTGGAGAAATGCAATACTTCGATTGGCCAGGACCATCCCATGTCCACTCCAATGGTGGGAGTGGCCCATGAAACACATCTAGGTTGAGCACTGGGAGGAGTGCTTCCCTGAGAAAAATCAGGAATTACTGCCCAAAGAAGGGAAGTGAGTGCTGAATGTTAAACTTCATTGTTGGCTTAATTTTAATTTTTCAGAGGTAAGTCATTATGATGCTATCAAATGTCAAAACTATACAGAAAAGTATGCTTAGAGAACCACTACACCATCCTGTTCTTCCACTCCACTCTCCACTCTCCTTGGAGGGGGAAGCACCTGCTAGATTTCTTTTGGGTTAGTTCTTCCTGTGCTTCTTCATGCAAACAGAACGTGTGTGTGCAGACTTCTTATTCCCCTTCCATCCTGACAGACGACATCTTCGGCTCTTCCATACATTGCCCGATCTCTTAACAATGTCTTCCAGAAACCATTCTCCATCAGTTCGTGGAGATCTCTCTTGTACTTTTATATCTCCTTCATAGTTCATGTGTCTGCACTCTATTTTAGTCAATCAATTTCCTACACTGGGGCATTTAGGTAGCTCCTGATATTTTGCAAGTATAAGTGCAAGGAGTGACCTTGAGAATCTGCGTTTTTCTATTGGGTGAGTTTTACACGTTCTGGGTAATGTCCTAGAAGTGGAGTTGCTGGGTAGAGGGGTGAATGCAGATGTACATTGTTAGGTAGTGCTGACTCCTGCCCAAGGGGCTTGTACCAGGCCTCATCTCACCTGAACGGACCAGGGTTTCTGTTTCTCTCTCTCTTTCTTTCCCTCCCTCCCTTCCTTCCTTCTTTCCTTCCTTCCTTCCTTCCTTCCCTCCTTCCTCTCTCTTTTTTCTCTTTCTTTCTTTCTCTTCCTTCCTTCTTTCCCTCCTTCCTTCCTTCCTTCCTCCTCCTCTTTCTTCTTTTTTTTTTTATTTTTAGAGAGAGAGATTTTTGCTCTAGGGTGTGAGCACTCACTGGAGAGACAGAGAGAGACAGAAAGCAAGAAATCACCCCCTCAGAAGGAATGACAATGCCACAATCCCTTCACCTCGCTTCTCCTCTTGGGATTTGGACATGCATGTACACACACCTGGTGTGAGTTTTGTCTCTGGGTGTGGGACTCAAACCATGGCCGACTCCATGGGAGTCCAGTGACAGTAACCATCATGCCATCTGCTGGTCCCCCGGGTTCCTCTCTTTAGCCTTACCAACAATGTATATTGTTAACCTTTTGAATTACTATGTGGTTTTGTCAAGCTAATGAGTAAGAAGTGCTATTCCATGTGTATTTAAAATCGCATATTTATTTATTTATTTATTTATTTATTTTGGAGAGATTTTCACTGTAGGGCGCGTGCGCTCGCCAGACAGACAGAGAGAGACATAGAGAC
>NW_006159506.1:472592-473113 GCF_000334495.1 Tupaia belangeri chinensis | reverse complement strand
TGGCCACACCACAGTTCCTCTTCCTCTATTCTCCCCTTGGGATTTTGGGCACACACACATATGCGCCCAGTGTGAGTTTGAAGCCACTGAGTCCGGGACTCAAACTGTGGTTGACTGCATGGGAGTCCAAGAATGCAACCATTACACCATCTGCTGGTCCCAGCCTACAGAAATTTCCTAGGGCATTGAAGGCACACAGAGACATGAGGCTCCTCACTAGTCCAGCCACAGAGATGCCCCACGTAGAGGAAGGTGTCATCGAGGAACGTGTTCAAAATGGAGAAACTGTCCTCGTACCTAACAGTGGTCCCTTGGAGCAGGCCCATCTGGACTTCCATCTCCCCGAGTGGGAAAGTGGACATTGCAATATCACCCGTCAGCATTAGCATCAGGATTAAGTGATGTGGTGTGGCCATCTGCTGAGAGTCCCTCAGCAGGTATTTGTGTCTTTTCTCTTTCTGGTCCCACTACAAGGAGCTTTCCATGGGTGTGCATTCTGGAAAGTAAAACATGTAAGCAAC
>NW_006159506.1:470530-472513 GCF_000334495.1 Tupaia belangeri chinensis | reverse complement strand
AAGACCTCTCCTGGCGGCTTCAGAGCCATTGTGAGGCAGCGTCCCCAGGGCTATGTATGTGCAGCAAGGAAATGAGGAAAGCAGGTGACACCTGGCACTAAGCTAACGTCACCATCTTGCAATGACTCATCTCTGGACTGACGCTTCTTGCATGCGTCCGGCAGAGGGAAAGCTACACCAGATGGAGGAAAACAAACACCCTGAGAGGCAGCCCTGGGACATACCTGACAGCTGTGGGACTCTTCTGTGTCTGTAGCTAGGTGCCATTTTGGAGAAAAGAGTAGGTGCTGGTGGCCACAGCTTCTAGCCACGGATGAAAAGCCCATGTCATGCCCTTTGTCCTTGGCTCCTGGGAGGTGATCTCTGGGCCCTTGGAATGTCTTACCTCATAAAATTGTCTTTGTCTGGCTGCTTTGGCCACTTGAGGGTTGAAATATTTGATTTACAGGAAAGGCTTTAGGTGGACATAGTGGTATCAATTTTGCCTTTAGAGGGACCAGAGACTAAAGTTCAGCCATATGGACCTTGTTTACAGACTCTGGATGGGGGCTGGCAGGTGGCATAGTGGTTAAGGCACTAGACTTCCACATGGCCAACTATAGTTTGAGTCCCAGGCCTGGCAGTTTGCTTTCTCACTTTCTTTCGCTCTCTGGTCAAAATAAAAAAATAATAAGAATAAATAAAATAATTATTTTTTAAAAAAGAATCTGGGTGATGAATCTCTGGTGAGCTTTCCTGGTTGGCAAAAGTCTGTGCACATTGTCACACATCATGGCCAGGAGGAGGCAGAGTTGCCCCTTACCTTACATGTGGCAGGTGCCTGGAAGCTCCGTGTTGGGCCCCTCCAGAAATCTGCCCTATGGCTCTCTTGCTTTACAGATGTTCATTCACGTCCTTTCTCTGTAATAAACAGCAACTCTGAGCATAACAGCTTCTATAACTTCTGTGTGTCCTTTCATGAATTCTATACGCTGAGGATGGGCTTGGGAACCCCTCACACTTGAACTAAAGTCAAGAAGATGGGGTCGTCTTGTGTAGGCTGCTCCTTAACCTTGCAGGTGGCCTCAATTGTCACAGCATGGAAACCAAGATGGATGACAAGAGAAGCAAATAATGCAGATTGCCACAAGACCCCTCTTGAGAACATCTTCGTTCATTCATCCACTCAGCAGACACTTACCAAACACCTACCATGTGCCCCGTGCTGTTCTAGGATAGAAGTCAGCAAAACACAGCCTTCAATTCCAATGGAGGAGAGCAAACATAAGTAAGCAAAGACATGAAATTATGTCAGCCTTGAGAAGTCCTGGGGGGAGAGAGAAAGCCAGGTAGGGAGGTGGCAGGGCTAGACCTTTTAAATAGGGAAGTCTTTTAAGAAAGACTCTTCTGGAAAGGGGGTGATGGGACAGACTTGAGTGCAATGAGGGAGAAGCTGGGCTGTGATTCACAGCAAGGAGATTCTGCAGAGAGGGACAAGCAATTCCAAAGAGGTGTGAAGAAGGATGTGAACAGGGCACGCTGGCAAGGATGCCACTGTGGCACAGGGAGTATTGCTAGGAGAGGCTTTCTTTGCATGGTCCCTGGGACTATGTGCTATGCCTGTGAAAAAAACAGGGAAGAGAAACCTTTTCTCCACAGTGCCTCAAATCAAACCTGAGGCCGATTTCTCTGTTTCTGTGGAATTTGCTTGGCTGTGTTGCTTCCTCCCACGTTCAACATTGAATCATTTCACCTGCCTCTTTCCTCCTTCACAGAGGATGAGCTGTGGTTTGACTGTGTCCCCAAGAGTCCGCATGTTGGAAATGAAATCCCCAGGACAAGTGTTGAGAGGTGAGGCCCTTGAAGGGGTGATTAGGGCACTGGGGCTCTGCCCTCCTGCATGGACGAAGGTCATTACCATGGCAGTGGGCTTGTTATAAAAGCAAGTTCAGTCCCCTCTTGCTCTCATTGGTGTTTTTCCTTCCTTTCACTGTGGGGAGATTC
>NW_006159506.1:463703-470519 GCF_000334495.1 Tupaia belangeri chinensis | reverse complement strand
TGTGGGGAGATTCGGCAGGAAATCCCTCACCAGGCGTAACCCCTTGACCCTGGACTTCCCAGCCTCCAGAACTGTGAGCCAAATAAACTTTCATTGTTTATATATTACCCAGTCTGTGGTAGTCCATTACAGCAACACAAAATAGACTAAAGCAGGAAGCATCTCTAAATATTTCTAGCTTTTTGGAGAAAGAGAAAAGAGAGCAATTTTTTTTTTCAAAAAAGGAAAGAAATGCGAGTTATTTCTCTCTATTTGGTTCAATAGGTGAATAAATAAGCTCATCGCTGGAAAGTACAGGGTGACTAAGAAGTAGCCCTAAGGGAAAAACCTAATGGGGAAATTTATTAAAAAAACATAGTTTACATGTCCATGCTTTGGGCTTCCCTTCCAGCCTCTTTGCGGTTCTCAAAGCCCCATGGGTGTTTAGGCATTCATGTGGGGAGAAGTGAGAGGGTGACCACGGGTGTTTGTGGAGGTTCTGTGGGGTTGGAGGGAGGGCTGGGGAATGCAGATCTAAGACTTCGTGGTCATTGGGAAGGGCTTTACACATCGGGCTGTCTGGGGGCCTGAATGTGCTTTCCCTAGAACTCAACTCTTGGCAAGGGTTCCACAAGAGGTGGCTGCTATAGTAGATGTGTTGGAGCCCACTTAGAGTACATTCTCTAAAAAAGGAAGTTCAGCAGCCATGCTTGCAGCCTTCCCCTTTTGTAAGACTTCCTCATCCTTCAGACCAACCAGCCCAGGGGGTAAGAGGCTGCGGAGAGAGATGGGTGCGCAGGAGAGTGACTGTGGGTCTTGTTCTTCACCAGCCCATAGTGGCCACCTGAAAGCTATTGCTAATCAGTCATGGGCACCTTTCTGTACGTTACGGTATACTTGGCACTTGAAGGTAAGGGTCTAAGGGTATTACTCGAAGTTATTCACTGGTCCCCTTTATGGGACTTTCAGAGGGAATGCCTTACTCTCATTTCCTTTTTATCCTTATTCTATCTTCTTCCCTGAATTCTCCCCTTGCTAATCCCTTCCTCCTCACAGAGCTGCCCTGCGCCCCACACTCCTCTCCTCCACCCCAGCTCAGACCCTCAGAGGGAGATGGCCTAGAACCAAGAGGCAAGTGAGGTCCACTTTAATAAACAATGTTCTGTTGCGTAAATGTCCTTGTCGTAGTCTTTCTGTATGCTCCACTTATATACTGCTTAGAAAGTGTTTGACGGTGAACTACAAGTTCCTTCTCTCCACCCCCTCTAGCCCCTGCCTTGTGAAGGGTAGAAGAGGAAAATGACTATGATGTCCTAGAACATTCTCCTCTGGCCTTCAAACTCTGAAAGGTTCTCGAATGTCTGTGTTCCAAATGTGATGACACATTCCATGGTCAGGGTTTCTGGAGAAAGAAAACAGCAAAGCCCCACCCAACCCAAGGAACAACCAGATAGTTCGAGGGTCAGCAGAAGTAGCAGGGAGCATTGGCTAGCTTTGCTTTTGCTCGAGGTTGATGAACGCTGGCTCTTGGCAGAGAGAATGTGTAACCAGAACGTCTTCTAGTGACTTGATTTTTCTTTTTTTATAGCAACAGAACAGGAAGAGATGAAGGTGACAGCTGGTGGTTTCAGAAAGTCAAGAAGCATTTCCTTTGTAGGCATGTTTCTTTTCCCTTTCAGTGAAAGGGAAGGTCACCCCTCCCGTAAGTTCCTCTCACCTGTTCATGGAAGACCTCAGGTTAGGGCTTGGAGCTGCTGCTTCACCACATCTGCTCCCACTTGAGACACCCACTCTCTCGTTTCTGTTGTAATGTGGCCTGCCGTTAACCTGAACGTGCTCCAGAAGGAATGGCTCTCATCAGAAAATCTTCCAGCTCAGCATGATGGACTGTTTAAAACATGGGGGAGAACACTATAAGTATGGAAATATACCTGGGCTATTGAACAGCAAGTTGGGTAATTCTAGTTTCAGTGCAATGGGTTTTCATGTACTAGGAAAGATATTTTTTGCAAATTTCCAGAAATGCAGAATGAGGGCCAACAAATGAAGACAGCTCCATAGCGTAGTGGTAAGATGTAAGATATTGCTCTGGGAAGCCAGATCCCACATGGTGACCACAATTTATATCTCTAGCTTGATCATCTGAAGCACACTTGTGAGCACCTGAGATGTGACAGGCTGGACGACAGGAGGAAGGGGACCACAATGTGGCTAGTCCCTATGGAGGGTGCTTCTCTCTCTCTCTCACTCTGACACACACTCTGTAATGAATAATAATAATAATAAACGTTTTTTAAAAAAAGGTGTAACAAATGCATACTTGCACCTGCAAGAAAATAAGGGAAATCTAAAGGGTAAAAAATGAAGGAACTAGAAACCAGCATGAGTTGATCCTGGGGTCACTGGGGGGTGGAGACTTCAAAAAGCTTCTGGAAAAATGGAATTAAAGTATGAATTTATTTTGGGGTAAAAAAACCCCTTGAAATCCTTACAGAAAATGTTTATAATATATATTTTTCTTGAACTCTTTGAAGGCCCCTTGTATGAGGTCAAAAGCGATTCATGAAAGGCAACAAAAAATCATACAGACTTTGTTCTTGAGCATTCTCAACTGTTGGACACCAGGAACAACAATGAAACCAAACCATATATCTGGGGAAAATCTTTTCTAAGCCCTTTCACTGATTCACAACTGCAGAAGGACCTTGATGGGTCATCTACAAACACATTGTGGATGTTGATAAGAAAGTGAATTTCTATCCACTGGCTGTGGGCAGTTAGAAAAGTGTAGTTTAGAAAACATATGTGTGAAAATTGCAACCCAAAATGTAATGGTTCCTAGGAATAAAGCTACCAAAAATGTGAAAAATTTATATATGGAATTAAAAAATTTCTTGCCAGCCCTGGTGGTACGGTGCTAACACAACGCTTCACAGTGCTGTGGCCACCTAGGAAAGTCCCAGCTTGGTATCCTCAGGTTTTCCTGCACATGGCGGTTGGCTATGGCCGGGAGTGGATTGTGGCATTAGTATCTGGTTAGGAGGCCAGCAGGTGGCATAGTGGTTAAGTTGCTGGACTCCTATCTGGCCAATCACAGTCCAAGTCCCAGACCTGGCAGCTTGGAAAGTCACACTGGGCACCTGTGCATGTCTGCCCCTAATCCTGAAGAGAGAACAGAGGAAAAAGGATTGTGGTGTGGCCATCCCCACTGAGAGTGATTCTCACTTTCTCTCTCTCTGTCTCTCCAGTAAGTAAGTGCACATGCCCTATAGCAAAAATCTCTCTCTAAAAAAAAAGAAAGAAAGAAAGAAAGAAAGAAAGAAAATTATCTGGCCAGCAGTGCCTCTCTCTCTACCTCTCTCAATAAATAAATTTTAAAAAAATCCATGACGATCTAAATAAATGGAAAAATACACAATATTAGTGAATTAATAGAATTGATTTCTGAAGATTTGGTATGATTTTTAATAGAATGTGTTTCTATTAAAATTCAAACGAGATCATTTTGGGGCTCACAAATTGTTTCTAATCGAATAAAGTCAGGGCAAAGAACCAATGCCAGGCCAATTGTGAAGTGGAAGTTCCACTTACAAAGACTCAATCACCGCACTACCGCGAGATGCAGTTCCTGGGAAGGGTGGCACTAGTCCAGGAGAGCCAGAATACAGTCTAGAAACAGCCCAAATTTGCTCGTAGGAGTTTGCATACAACAGAGATGTCATTTCAAAGCAGTGCAGAAAGGACTTTTAACAAGCAGCAGTGGAACAATGATTAAATGGAAGCAATAAGAATAAGTTTAGATGGCTATATCAAACTATATTGAAATGGACGAAAGCCCTACATATTAAAAAGCATGATTTTAAAAGTTTTGGAAGAAAGTGAAGAAGAATGTTTTTATGATCTCAGAATAGGAAAAAAGTTCTTAAACACAACACCAGAAGCACAAATCACAAAACTCTTTGTATATTGAAAAGATCATAAACAACGAAACCAGCAGGTGGCGTGGTAGTTAAGGGCACTGGACACTCCCACATGGCCAACCACTGTTTGAGTCCTGGACCTGGCGGCTTGCTTTCTCACTTTCCCTCTCTCTTTCTCTGTGTCTCTCTTGGTCAAATTAAAATAAATGAGTAAATAAAATTAAATTAAAAAATAATTCTTTAAATAAATTAAAAAAAAATCTCACAATAGAAAATACAAATCTTAAACTTGGAGAAGGGATTTAACCTGAAATTTATAAACAGCTCTAATGAAAAAGGCCCAAGGGAAGAAACTGAACATCCAGTGGTCTTGAAACATACGTAATCAACGTGGAAGGACCTCTTATTTCACAATCATTAGATAGGCAAAGTGAAAAAAGAAATTTGACCATGCTAAGATCTGCTGAAAGGAATGCGAGGCGGGGGGGGTCTAAGCATTTTGGAGACAAGATGGTAATATATTTTTAAAAATTTTTACTAGAGGGCAAATAGAATAAGAAAAAATTAGGAAGCACCCTCTCCTCCCCCTACCCCCTTTGGAGGATAGTCACACTGCAATGCATTTTCCTGCATTTCTCTCTCCTTTTGGAATTTTGGACATAGATGCACACGTGCCTGGTGCGTTTCTCAAGACACCAGGCACGGGAGCTGTGCAGTCAGCCATGTGGCATCTAGCTGCCTGAACCACCATGCCATGGGCTGGCAATATTACCAATGCAGTGGGGCTGTTGGGCGGAAGTCTGAAGACCCTCAGCTTCACCGGAACATTGTTTATAGTAGAGAAAAACTGAAAGGAAGCCTGAGTGCTCAGGTATGGGACCTAGTGGAGGCACACAGAGGGCTCAAAATAATAGTAATGTTTTCATTCATTTATTTATTTATCGAGAGAGATTTTTGCTATAAGGCGTGTGTGTTTGCCAGAGAGACAGAAAGCAAGAAATTACCCCCCAGGGGGATGACCATGCCACAATCCTTTCTCCATTCTCTTCTGAAGATCTTGGGCACACACACACACATAGGCGCCCAGCATGAGTTTTAAGTTGCGCCAGGTCCGGGACTCAAACCATAGTCGACTACGTGAGAGTCCAACAATGTAACCATCATCTGCTGGTCCCTTTATTTTTTAAGAACATATTGCAAGGCTAGCATAGTGGTTAAGGTGGCTGGATTTCAATGGCTGACTGAGCGGTTCGAATCCTGCATGTGTCTTGAAAAACATGCTAGGTCTGTGTGCATGCATGCCCCAAATCCCTGGGAGAGAATGGAGGAGAAGGGAGTGCAGCATGACCATCCCTTTGGGGGGTGATTTCTCTGAGATGCAAATACGCCCTACAGCAAACATTTAAAAAATGATGATAGTGCATGCAGTTGTGTTTGATTCTTTTATTTCCCATACTTACCTCTTATATGCCTAAAAACTTCCTAATTAAGAAATTAGTTTGGGGCCAGCAGGTGGTGTAGTGGTTAAGGTGTTGGACTTCCACATGGCCAAGCATTGTTCAAGTCCTGGATCCAGAGGCTTTGAAATTCATGCTGGGTGTGTGTGCATTCATGCCCAAAATCTCAAGAGGAGAATGGAGGAGAAGGGATTGTGGCATGGCCATCCCCTCTGGGGGGTAAGTTCTCACTTTCTATCTCTCTCTGTCTCTCCAGTACACACATATGCCTTCTAGCAAAAACCACTCTTGCTAAACAAAATAGTTTGTTAAGGATTATGGGGCAAAGGCACTCACACATGGCTGGCACTAGCCAATTAGAAAACCACTTTGAATGAACACCACAGAGATGAAGGTACAGCTCCTTTGGGGTACTGATAAGCTCCACCTTGGCAGGGCCGAGGCCCTGGTTTGATTCCCGGCCCACCCTGAAGGCCACTGTAGTCCCAGCTACTCAGGAGACTGACAGAGGGAGACTCTGTCTTAAAACAAGAACAAAATCAAAACAGCCTTAAGTGACGCTGCTCTTTTTACACTCAAAAAGAGGCTCAAACAGGCTCTCTTATATATAGTAGTTGGGAATTCAGATCGAAGACACCTCCTGGGAGGTAATTTTGACAATATTTAACAAAACTGGACATTCTCCACAGAACTAGCTCAGTTCCCCAAGGGTTTTTGTTTTGTTTTTGTTTTTGTTTTTTCCTGAGAAAATGAGCCATCTCAAAGCAAAGGTTTATCTATATTAGACTTCACAGCAATCACAGCGTTGTGTGTAATATAAGGGAAGAAAGAAAGAACTCAAATGTCTCACACTACCTACCTGGTTCTAATTTATGGAGCAATGGCAGGATGGAAGACCATGCAGCCACAAAAGAAGCCCTTGAAACGTTTTAATGTTGTCCAACTGCCTGCAAAATATTAACGCAAAACAAAGCAGGTGACAAAAGCAGGAAGAATAAACCACTAAAAATACCTACCTAGGTACTGAAGTAAGCAGAGAAAATGAGAAAATAGTTACTTCTGGGTGGATTATAGATTTTTTTTTTCTAATTGCCAGAGAGCCAGGAGGGGAGAGGACAAGCTGATGGGGCACGGTCTCAGGGCAGTCTCTTCGGCATTGCTCTGTCCCCAGGATTTGGGGCAGGCAAGCCCAGGCACCCAGAGTTTTTCAAGCCACTGGGGCCAGATTTGAACCAGCTCAGCCATTCCCTTACCCACAAGGCTACGGCCAACCAGCACTAGAGGGGATTTTTATTTTCTTCTAGAATGCTTTGGGTCTCCGCCACCCCTCCGGAAGTGTGTGTGTGTGTGTGTGTGTGTGTGTGTGTGTGTGTGATTGTTAATTATTTCAATAGGAGAGATTATTTGCTAATAACTGAAACAGGCAGGATGGTGACAGTACCCCCAGGGGAGGACAGGTG
>NW_006159506.1:463407-463671 GCF_000334495.1 Tupaia belangeri chinensis | reverse complement strand
TGATCTCCAAACCTGGAGGACAGGGACCTGGGCTCCTCAGTGACGTCACCGCGGGCAGGCTGGGCTTGGAGGAAACTGCCCCACTTCCCGGAATCTGGTTTGGCCCACATCAAATGGGCACGACCAGCTCCGTGGCTCGGGTCCAGGCTTTGTTTGGAGGATCAGCGGGCCAGTGTCCCGCGTGCCTGCGCGGTTTCCAAAGCCCCAAGCGCGGGGCGTGACGCGGGGCTTGCTGTCGCAGCTGCCCAGCCGCAGAGGCGACGC
>NW_006159506.1:445478-463045 GCF_000334495.1 Tupaia belangeri chinensis | reverse complement strand
TCCCCGTGGCTGGCGCCTCTCGGTGGCTGGGAGTTGGGGGAGCGTCTTGGAGTACCCAGTCTTCAGACTGGCCTTCCCCCGGTGTCAACCTCAGTCACACCCAGGGACAAAGCAGCTGGGTTTTGTTTTCTGAGACCTGGTTCCTCCCCGTGCCCCTGAAGGTGGCCCTCAGATGATGATCCAGACAAGAGTTTGGGAAGGGCCAGAGCCTCTCCGTGGGATTAATCCCCGAGGCCACCTGTGGTCTGGCCAGCAAGCCACAGAGAAGGCGAGAAGGGCCCAGAGCTGGCCCAGAGCTGGGCATGGACAGGAGGGATGGCCCGGGTTCCCGATGATTCTTGTTCAATGCCTGATGCCGGCACATGAGGAGGGGGCGCAATGGGATAATCAGAGTAATTCAGGTTGTTTCCTAGGTGGTCACCCCCTGACCTCTCTGGCGGAGGGATAGTCCGGGTTTCCGATTCTTGTTCAATGTCTGATGAGGAGGGGGTGCAATGGGATAGTCAGAGTAATTCAGGTTGTTTCCTAGGTGGTCACCCCCTGACCTCTCTGGGGTGCCCTCAGCCTCTTTCCTACTCCTGCCAGGAGGGCGTCCTTCAGGGTACTTCACCTGGCACACGTGTTTGCAAGAACCGGTGCTGATCTGGTGTTGGAGATCCATTGGGCATGACTAGAACACTCTCAAATGCTAGCATCGTAATTCTAGTGGCGTCCCAAAGACCAGCACCTCCGTTTTAGATGACTGGCCCTTTGCACCCCTTCTTTAAGTCAGGATCCCGCCCTAACAGCCCCTTCTTGAGAGCGCATGAGTCCAGAGCCCAGCCTCACTCTGCCCCTGGTGCTTGGCTCTTACCTGAGAGGCAATCTCCATGTGCTTTCACAGATTGTCAGGCTCCTTGCTACCCAGCATAAAAGACACTGTAAGAACCCGCACGTGTGTCTGGTTCTTTAACAGCAGAAACATTATCTGTGAGTGTGGGTGTGTGTGCACGTGTGTCCTCTCCACTCCTTCCGTCGGCTCCCTGGGGATGGTGGCTGCACTGATGTTTCTGTGTGTTCTGCACAGCACACACTGTTTGCCCTGTTCATTGAGAAGGTGCTCAGTGGATTCGAGCTAGAACTTCACACCTGATGCACCGTGCAAGAGACCCTGTCGGCTCCGTAGTGCACTGTGTATGAAAGTAGGTGTCATACCTGCCTCATGTCCACCCTACTCAGTGTGATCGGAGGACACCGTTCCAGAGTTGTTCTCGTAGTGATGACAATAGTACTTTTGAAAATATTGTGAGAGCCGTATTATCTGAGTGTTGGCATGTGCCACGCTCCAAGGCAGATGTTTACGTATGTTGTCTGGTTCTAGGTTTCCAGTGAACTTAAGAGAGAGTGCTTTCTTGTCCTGCTTTGCAGATGAGGAAACTGAGCCTCGGGGGGATAACCTGCTTACTGTTACACAGCGGCTAAGGGCTGAAGGTGGGATTCGAAGCCAGCAATCTGATTCTGCATTGTGAATTGTTAGAAGTCTTCTTAGTCCAGTCAGTGGCATGGTGGTTAAGGTGGCCGGATCCTACATGGCCGACTGTGTGGTTCAAGTCTCAGACACAGCAGCCTGAGGAACACTCCACGGTTGTGTGCAAGTGTGAGCAAAATCCCCAAAGGCGGGAGAGATGGAGAAGGGATTGCGACGTGACTATCCCTTGTGAGTGGTGCTTTCTTTGTCTCTCTCTCTTTCTTTCTCTGCCTGTAACTGTCTAGTGAGCACATAAACCCTCTGGCAAATAAAAAACAAAGAAACAAACAAACAAAAAACCCCTCTATCTTGAAGCCTTTGTTTTCTACCATAATTACTTAAGAATTCTAACACAGGGCCAGCCCCATCAAGCAGCAGCTAGGCACTGTGTAAGGGGAGCTGGATTCCAAATGGTTAACCATGGTTCAAATCCTGGCCCTGGTGGCTTGAAAAACATGCAAGGCATGTGTGCTTGTGTACCCAGAATCCTGATGGGAAGGAGAAATGGAGGATTTCAGTGTGACCACATCCTGTTAGGGGTGCTTTTTCTTTCTTTCCTTCTTTGGTGACCACACACGCCTTCTAGCAATTAAAAAAGAAAGTCCCCAAGGAGAAAGGAGAAGGGATGGTAGCATGACCATACCCCTAGGGGGTGATTTCTCACTTTCCTTCTTACTGTCTCTGTTTCTCTCTCTCTCGGGTGAGCATATGTGCCCTATGGCAAAAAAAAAAAAAAACCTCTTAAAAAAAACCCCAAAAAACCCCCCAGAAACCTAAGAGTATCTCTGGGCTAACTAGGCAAAGACTGACTTATCTCAAAGAAAGGCGAAAACATGAAACCACTATCCCTTCCAGAGAGTAATTAAAAAAATAAAATGTAATTAATATCCCCAGGGGAGTAATTAAAAAGGACTCATGAAACAAGCAGATGAAATTTCAAACTGTAAAGTTCAAACAGTTGTCAGGTTAAATCTTCTTGCACAGGGTCGTTTGGAGTGGTTCAGTTAACCGTAACAATTACCCTTTGACTGCCCCTCGGATGTCAGCGATGATGTAATGCCGCAACGTATGGGTTGTTTGCTAGGCACAGTTCTTGTAAGGTTTACCCTGGACTCTCAACACTGTCAAAGAAGAAACTAAAAACGAAAGAAAGCAAAGAAGGAAGCACAAAAGAATAAAAAGACTTTATTTAGGCTTTTTCTTTTTCTTTTTTTTCCTGGTCGGTTTATGGAATAGGAACACTGAGAAATCACACCCTGGTTATTATTTTTTGTAAGTTCGTTTATTTCTTCCATGAGGGAAAGTGACAGAGATAGAGGAGTAAGCACACAGGTGCATGTGCCCCAGTAGGGTCAGGATGCTTCTCTCAATCCCATCTTTTAGCCGGCCCCAGATCAAGAGCGTGCATGTGCCTGCCATGCTCAGAGAGGTCTCTGGACACGAACCAGGAACCTTCCCACGTGAGGTTGCCTTTCAGGCCATCCTGTCTTGCTGCTGCAGTGCAATCTAGCCACCCCCACAGGGTGTTTTTTTTTTTTTTTTTTTTTCAGGTTTTAGCCGTAGGGCTCATGCACTTGCTAGAGAAAGACAGGGAGAGACAGAGAGAGGAAAGTGAGAAACCACCTGTTAGAGGGGATGGCCACGCTGCATCCTCTTCTCTTCCATTATCCTCTCGGAATCTTGGGTATACATGCCACGTACCCAGTATGATTTCAAGCTGCCAGGGCTGGGACTTGAGCTATGGTTGGCTATATAGGAGTCCAGTGCCTTAGCCACAACACCCCCCAGGTGATTTTGAAAGAAGTCAGCTGTGACTGAGCTTGGTGGATGGAAAGGAGAGCTGTACTGTTCTGTGCTGGTAAACTAATCGGGGACCTCAGAAGTGAAGTGCATTGTTCCTGCAAGTACTTCCTAACAGGCCTGAGCATATTCCCTGGATATTTGTTATTTTCCAGCCCAGTAATTATACTGTTGCATCGATTGTGCTTGTACAACAAAAATGGGCAGAATGTTCTGAAATGAGGCCAGTGGTGAAATACTGCAGTACTTTATAGAAGATTTAGCATCTTGTCATTTATTCTACAATTTCCTTGTCAAATGCTTTGGCAAAGTGAAGAGGCAGTGGGGGATTCAACCCTGGTCATCACAGCCAACCTCACTTGTCCCTGCTTCATTGTCACTCCTCTGGCTCTGTGAAAGCAGGAGTGGGCTGTGGCCGGGCAAACAAAGCAGAGTTCCTTAGAGTGGACTTTCACCATCCAGCATCACAGTCTCAGGCCTCCTGCATGCCACAGTTGCTGTAGTAATGTCTCATGGTTTAAAGTTCCATTCGCCACTGAGGCTGCAGGCACCACGGCACATGGTGCCACTGTCCACTTGTGATGAACAAAAGAAACAATGTACGCCACATGTTTTTTGTGCCTTTTGCTAAAAAACAAAGCAGATGGAGTCCTTTCGGCATTTGTAACAGGAGCGTGAGTTGAAGGAACAGTGCTCATTTTATCCTAGTTGGCGAAGTTCTACTTTCTCTCTGTTTCAAACATGTGCCTGGCCTCAGTGGTGCAAGCAGTAGTGTACTGGACTGCAGTGCTGGAAGCCACGTGGCGGACCGGGGTCTGGAACCTGAGTGGATCTGAAACACACTGAGCTTGCACTCCCAAGATCCCAACAAGCTAGGGAGCCAGGGGAAAGGCATCACGATGTAACCAGATCTTGTCAAGCATGTCCACCTCTCTTTCTTTCTTGTACATGTGCACATACATGTTCTCTCTCATGAATAAAATAAACGCACTTTAATAATACAGTGAGAGAAGACCAGAAGGGGCTTAGTAAGAAAATACACAGGCGGTCAAAAGCAGAGCCTAGAGTGGACGGAGCTTCCCAGTGCCTGTTAACTCGCCTCTTCTTTCCTAGAGACCAGAGACTTACCAACTGGGAATCCATCCCATCCCACCCTCTCTTGTATCTTCTAAGATAGAAGGGTGATTGAGAAGACATGGAAAATTTAGTAAGTTATATGCCGTGAGATAGTAGCTCAATTTAGCTTTTAAAATTGTAAATAGATTGTGGTTCTTCAGGGAGCTATTTTGAGAGAATAGGCAAATAGACGTTCTCCATTGTTCTTCTTCTGTTGGCCATGAATCTTGGTTAAATTCTGGCCTACAAGGGCATGGCACGATATTTGTGTCTGTCAGGAGTGAGACTGTACAGTAAAGGGCTTTGCTCACTGTGCTCACATGCCGATTAAGAAGCTGCACTAGGTTTGGATAGAGTGTTTTGGGCATGGTCAATGTTTATCATTAATAGTAAGGACCGATCACTTATCATGGAGGCACAGCGTCATCCTGTATCATGTTAGGAGCCCTGAAAACCTACAGCAATGCAAAATGAAAGAGGATATACAGTGTCGTTCTGGGTGACACTGCAGGGGTGAGGACCGCCATGCATCACAAGACAAGTGTCCTTTTTAGATCATTTCCAAAGGAAGGGAGAAAGGGGAAGTAAGACTGTGATTTCAGAGACTAGGTCAGACTTGAACTTTGTAATACTCAGAAACACCCCAGCTGTGGCAGATCACGGGCCATTCCATGGAGTGTTCTATTTCTGACATGAATGCTGCAGGAACTGCTGGGGAGCAGGGTAATGGCTTGCAGGAAGCCACTTCAAAAGTTCAAGGCTAGTCACCACGCAGATCTTGCTTGTCCGTGACTCGTTACGAACTGTCTTCTCTGTGGGTTGCTAAACTCCTGGTTGGTGAAGTTACATTTTCTGTCTCTACCATCTTGTGTGATAATGAGCTACCAAGCGAGTGGAGTGCCTTTGGAGGGCATGAATGATCAGCCCGGGGAGATGTGCCCTGTAAAGCCACAAACTCTGATGGACCCATGAAGGATCCAACCTGGGCCACTTCTCGTGCTTCTTCAATTCTAGAATGCCATCCATGGTAAGATAGACTTAAGAATATGTTTTTAGGAGAAAAAAGGAAACATTTCTGCATTAAATGTAGAATGAAACACTGAAACATGAAAACAATGTATGTATTAGAATCAAAGAAAAACCACATTGTCCCCATTGGCACCCATACTACTTGACCTAGTAGAATCGCTTTTATGAGCCCTGTCTTAGGACTAACTATGAACGATGTAAACATGATTTTCAGATGTCCCTCATATTTCATTTCATATGTCATTATTTAGTAAATCTGTCTAAGTCCCAAAAATGTGTGAAGTGCTGGACCTGGCATTGCCCCTCCCATGGTCGATGGGAAGCCCCAAAGCCTTTCTGGAGACCAGTGGGGTAACCAGTGATCTAGAAGGGAGAATTACACAGTGGGTGGCTCAGAGAGTGTTTGGCAGGGGACAGATTGTGAAGGACCTTGAATGGCAAACTATACTGGTTGATCTTTCTCCTGTTGGTAGTAAGGAGCCATTGAAGAGTTTTGCTTATAGAATGACATCATGCAAAATATGTCTCAAGAAAAGCAGGTGTCTCATGGTGACAGTCAGATGTGATTCATCTGAGGCAGGCTTCCCTCTTTCTTTGCAGTGAGATTCCCAGGAGGTTAACTCAAGTATCCTTGAGCACGTCGCTGGGTTTCTCCTTACTCCCTCTTGGTCATCAGTCCTGTCTGTGGTCCTACAGAGGAGTGGGTAGGCAGAATGAGGGGCTGTCGAAGAATGAGCCCCCACTTGAGATGGGGGAATCACCGAGATTCTTGGATAATGGTGCAACAGAACAAAATTGCTCAATTCTTTCAGCTTAAAAGCACGCAGGGAAAAGAAGGCAACTAAGAGTTAAATAGGAAAAAAATACCCTAAAAAACCCAACTTGTTTTCCATGAATAAAAGGGGGAACCTAAATCACATGAGGGCTGGATTGTCTTGTTTTGTACTTGGTTATGTGACTACACAAAGAAGAGGAAGCTTCGTGGAGGTCTCAGTGACGTCAGGGAAGGTTTGTGTAGGGCAGGACTGAAAAGAGGTTCCTTACCTAAAAAAGGCTTCCTCCAGCTAAAACTGTTTCTGTTTTCTTTTCCCGGCTACTCCTGCAAAAAGCCTAAATTTCCAGCAGCTGTCCTTAGCTCAAACCAGAATTGTACCAAAGTTCTCCCTAAGATTCCTTCGTATAAACATGTCCTTTGTTTTCTTGTTTTGTTCTGTTTTGCCCTGGGGTATATTTGAGTGAAATTTCTGTGTTTGCCCCATGGGACTAGTACAGACATGGGGGCCCAAGACTTTGTAATATCACTTGGTGTTTTCTTGGCATACCAGTGAGTCTACTGCAAGTTCTTGTCCAAATTCTCTGGAGGGAGGATAGGTTCTGGAAGAGCTGGGAATTGTCTAGGACTATGTGTATAGATGGGGAAACAAAGCCATGGGGAAAGAAAGATGCTAGTTATTGAGAACAGTTCATAAACACTTTGAACCAGACTTTCTGGGTCTGTTCTTTCAAATCAAAGATTCTAAATCAAATCAGGCCCCAAAGTCTCATTTCTTTAGGGGTGTGAGGTACATGAGTTCAAGGGACGAAGCTGGAGTGAGGCTGGGGACAGGTGACGAGCTGGGGACAGGTGACGATAACCCTTGACTTGTCACCTTTCTGTGTGTGATGAAGCAGGGTGCCCCAACCAGTTAGGATTCTTTCCATCGTGGAGGGATTGTAAATCCAATCAAAAGTAGCTTGAAGCAAAGGAACTATGTTAGTTTCTGTGTCTTTGAAATGGAAAAAAATGAAAATGGAGAATTATATTTCAGTTATGACTGGTATAATTATTTAACCATGTCCTCCAAAAAGATCCATTGAAGTCCTCACCCCTTGGACTTTAATGGTGACTCTATTTGGAAATACGGACTTTACAGTTGTAATCGAATTAAGATGTGGTCATACCTGACAGGGGTGGGCCCCAGGTCAACATGACAGGTGTCTTTTATAAGAAGTGAAAACACAGACAAGACTGTGGGGGGTGCACATATGAAGATGAAGACAGACTGTAGAGGTGTGTCCATAAACCAAGGAATGCTAAGGACTGCCGATGAGGATTGCTAAGAGAGGGGCATAGAGTGGATTACTTTTTCTTTTTTTTAATGTCATTTTTTATCTTTTTTTTTTTTTTACATGTCCCTGCTGCCACACTGGTCTTGGACTTTTGGTCTCCTTTACTGGGAGGGTATACATTTCTGTTGCTTTAAGTCACCAGTTTGTGGGACTTGGCTCCAGCAGCCCTAGCGAGCAATTACATCTAGACTTAGACCCTGGTGAGTATCCCCAGGGCTGGGTGACTTTCCACCTCTCCCCCCTTCCTTCATGTTGGTTTTGCAACCAGCCTTCACACAAGGGGAGGTAGTGGCCTGTCACTGCATGTCTGTGTGTCTGTCTAGCAGGGAGTACAAAGCAAAGGATTGTGCCTCTATTCTAATGTCTCAACGGATGGCCAGCTGTTCTTCAGTGGCTTTGATCGCACCACGTGCTCCGCAGAACCAGTGTCTGTGGTTGTGAGTGACAGGCCTGAGTTCATTGTGCCTCTTCTAGAGCGAGGTGTGGAGACTTCCAGGGCCTGAATGCAGAGCCCGTGAGGTTGCCACTCCAAGTCAGTGGGACCAACAAAACGCTAAGAGAAGAGGGGCAATGGGAAAGACCAGCGAGTAGCCTCCCGTTGCCTTCCAATCTGTAGCAAAGGATTTTTGTGGCGTTACCACAATGGCATTTTAGAAAATTCAGGTTGCTGTGGATATGTTGGAGAAAAGTAGAAATGTTTCCCTGGCATAAAAATTGGGACTTTTAGGATGATGTGGCCTGAGGGGAGAGGGGAAGTAGGAGCAGTGAGGGATGACAGAACAAAGCCATCAGGTGTAACAATAACTTCTATTACCATCACTGCCCATGAGAACAAAGTGCTTTTTTGGGTTTCCTCATGCTATTTTTAAAATAACCCCAGGCCTAAATAAGGTAGTTCCAGATGAGGAGAGGAGACTGAGAAGTGAGGGGACTTACCGGAAGTGACCCACCTGAAGAATGGAGATGCTCGGGCTACACTCCAGGTCTTCTCGTCCCAAAGCTAACACTCTTGTAGCTTTTCTGAAGTTTCTCTCAGTTGTTCAGCAAATACTACTTTTTGAATACTTATTGAGTATGGAGAAAAAAACCTCGAGTATGCAAAAAAAAGAGAGAAAAGAGAGAGTAGTAAGTCTTACAGTAGTTCTTTCTCTGTGGTTGGTCTGTGTTTAGGGTCCATACACATCATACATGTCTTCACAACGCTATGAGAAGGAATCCTCCCCCTTCCCCCAGTGAGGGGCACTAGTGCAGACTTGGGAGCCCCAAGTCATTGCTGTTGTTGTTTTTAGGTTTATGCCGTAGGATGTGTGATCTACTAGAGAGAGACAGAGTGAGAAATCACCCCCAATGGGGATGGTCCCTTCTCCTCCATTTCTCCTCTCAGGATTTTGGGTGCACACACACACATATGTGCCTGGTGTGATTTTCAAGCTGCCGGATCTGGAACTCGAATTGTGGTCAACCATGTGGGAATCTAGTGCCTTAACCATCATGCCACCTTCTGGTGCCGGGAGCCCAAAACTTTTTAACACCACTAGGTATTTTTTTGGAACACCCATGAGTTCATTACATGTTCTTGTTCTAGTTCTCTGAAGGGAGGATGGATTTTAGAAGAGTTGGTGGTTGACCCAGAGGAGCAGACCAAGCTTGATGGTGGTTCAGTTGGTGAAGAGCAGAGCCAGCTGTAACCCTTGACTTGTCACCTTTCTGTGTGTGATGAAGCAGGGTGCCCCAACCAGTTAGGATTCTTTCCATTGTGGAGGGATTGTAAATCCAATCAAAAGTAGCTTGAAGCAAAGGAACTATGTTAGTTTCTGTGTCTTTGAAATGGAAAAAAATGAAAATGGAGAATTATATTTCAGTTATGACTGGTATAATTATTTAACCATGTCCTCCAAAAAGATCCATTGAAGTCCTCACCCCTTGGACTTTAATGGTGACTCTATTTGGAAATACGGACTTTACAGTTGTAATCGAATTAAGATGCGGTCATACCTGACAGGGGTGGGCCCCAGGTCAACATGACAGGTGTCTTTTATAAGAAGTGAAAACACAGACAAGACTGTGGGGGGTGCACATATGAAGATGAAGACAGACTGTAGAGGTGTGTCCATAAACCAAGGAATGCTAAGGACTGCCGATGAGGATTGCTAAGAGAGGGGCATAGAGTGGATTACTTTTTCTTTTTTTTAATGTCATTTTTTATCTTTTTTTTTTTTTTTTTAATTTTACCAGAGAGCAAGCTACCAGATCCAGGACTCAAACCATAGTTAGTCATGTGGGAGTCCAGTACCCCAACCACCATGCCACCTCCACCTGCTGGCCCCTAGTGGAGTCTTTTCTAAAGCTTTCTCAGGGATCATGTCCCTGCTGCCACACTGGTCTTGGACTTTTGGTCTCCTTTACTGGGAGGGTATACATTTCTGTTGCTTTAAGTCACCAGTTTGTGGGGCTTGGCTCCAGCAGCCCTAGCGAGCAATTACATCTAGACTTAGACCCTGGTGAGTATCCCCAGGGCTGGGTGACTTTCCACCTCTCCCCCCTTCCTTCATGTTGGTTTTGCAACCAGCCTTCACACAAGGGGAGGTAGTGGCCTGTCACTGCATGTCTGTGTGTCTGTCTAGCAGGGAGTACAAAGCAAAGGATTGTGCCTCTATTCTAATGTCTCAACGGATGGCCAGCTGTTCTTCAGTGGCTTTGATCGCACCACGTGCTCCGCAGAACCAGTGTCTGTGGTTGTGAGTGACAGGCCTGAGTTCATTGTGCCTCTTCTAGAGCGAGGTGTGGAGACTTCCAGGGCCTGAATGCAGAGCCCGTGAGGTTGCCACTCCAAGTCAGTGGGACCAACAAAACGCTAAGAGAAGAGGGGCAATGGGAAAGACCAGCGAGTAGCCTCATGTTGCCTTCCAATCTGTCGCAAAGGATTTTTGTGGCGTTACCACAATGGCATTTTAGAAAATTCAGGTTGCTGTGGATATGTTGGAGAAAAGTAGAAATGTTTCCCTGGCATAAAAATTGGGACTTTTAGGATGATGTGGCCTGAGGGGAGAGGGGAAGTAGGAGCAGTGAGGGATGACAGAACAAAGCCATCAGGTGTAACAATAACTTCTATTACCATCACTGCCCATGAGAACAAAGTGCTTTTTTGGGTTTCCTCATGCTATTTTTAAAATAACCCCAGGCCTAAATAAGGTAGTTCCAGATGAGGAGAGGAGACTGAGAAGTGAGGGGACTTACCGGAAGTGACCCACCTGAAGAATGGAGATGCTCGGGCTACACTCCAGGTCTTCTCGTCCCAAAGCTAACACTCTTGTAGCTTTTCTGAAGTTTCTCTCAGTTGTTCAGCAAATACTACTTTTTGAATACTTATTGAGTATGGAGAAAAAAACCTCGAGTATGCAAAAAAAAGAGAGAAAAGAGAGAGTAGTAAGTCTTACAGTAGTTCTTTCTCTGTGGATGGTCTGTGTTTAGGGTCCGTACACATCATACATGTCTTCACAACGCTATGAGAAGGAATCCTCCCCCTTCCCCCAGTGAGGGGCACTAGTGCAGACTTGGGAGCCCCAAGTCATTGCTGTTGTTGTTTTTAGGTTTATGCCGTAGGATGTGTGATCTCACTAGAGAGAGACAGAGTGAGAAATCACCCCCAATGGGGATGGTCCCTTCTCCTCCATTTCTCCTCTCAGGATTTTGGGTGCACACACACACATATGTGCCTGGTGTGATTTTCAAGCTGCCGGATCTGGAACTCGAATTGTGGTCAACCATGTGGGAATCTAGTGCCTTAACCATCATGCCACCTTCTGGTGCCGGGAGCCCAAAACTTTTTAACACCACTAGGTATTTTTTTGGAACACCCATGAGTTCATTACATGTTCTTGTTCTAGTTCTCTGAAGGGAGGATGGATTTTAGAAGAGTTGGTGGTTGACCCAGAGGAGCAGACCAAGCTTGATGGTGGTTCAGTTGGTGAAGAGCAGAGCCAGCTGAGGTAGAGCTGGGTTTTGGTTCCAAGGTCTCTCCAGCTCCCAAGCCTGTGCTCTTAATTCTATTGCCTCTGCTGTACTCGTAACTCCGCTAACAGCCATAAATCCAGCTCTGTCTGTTAGACCCAGTACATTTCAGAGTGGAAAATCATTTTTCTAATAAAACTACACTTAGGGAAAAAAAAAACGATGTTAATGTTCATACATTCTACCCTCATTATGACATCAACCTCCGAGCCAAACTCTTTTGCACGTTATAAAGAGCTGTTTTTATGATGAATGAGGATTATATTGGCACTTTAATTGAGTTAGAAACCAAGGTACATGGATGTTAGTGCACAAAAAATGCAATAAAAAAAAGAAAAAGCTGTTCAATGTGGTTGGAATACATCAGGTTAATTTAATACCACCTTTCAGCCCTTAAAGTCTATACCTTTAACTATGTTCTATTAAATGGCTAGATGAAATAATTATATGCAATATAAGTACACTCTTTTTTTAAAAGTTTATTTTTCTCTTCCATGAGTGCTAAAGAGATCGAGAGATCAGTACCCCCAAGAGGGTCCCACACTGGAGTCTGCCATACGTCAGCGCAAGGAAGCTCTAGGGTACGAACCCGGGACTTCCCCGTGTGACACCCTGTTGTATGACCGCTACGTTACTGCTTAGGCTCCGTATGCGTATGCTTCCCCTCTAATTTTTTTTTCTTTTTGTTAGCCTCCTATCACATTCTTAACAGATCTAATGTATAACATATTGAGATTTCAAGTTCATGATCAAAACCTTTTCTTGGACCAGTCAGTGGCATGGTGTCTAAGGTGGCTGGATCGCACATGGCTGACTGAACTGTTCAAATCCCAGACTGTAAAACACTCCACACATGTGTGCGTATGTGCCCAAAATCCTGAGAATGGCTGACTGAGCTGTTCAAATCCCGGACTGTAAAACACTCCACGTATGTGCCCAAAATCCTGAGAGGAGAATGGAGCGTGGGTGATTTCTCACTTTTCCTCGGTCTCTCCATCTTTCTCTCTCTCCTGCAAGCGCGCACACTCTATAGCAAAAACAAAACAAAACAAAAGCCCTTTTCTGGGTGCAGGAATACCTTCTTAGATTCAAAGGTGGTAATCTAGGTTAGTATACATTTGGATAAAACTAAGTAAACGTTTTAAAAAGAATTATTTATTTAATTGTATTTATTAATTATTCTTATTCTTATTATTTTAAACTTGCTATAGGGCACATGCACTCACCAGAGAGAGAGAGGGAGAGAGAGCGAGAGCAAGCTGCCAGGTGTGAGACTTGAACCACAGTCTGCCACGTGTGAGTCCATTTCCTTAACCGCCACACCACCTGCCAGCCCCCAAATTAAGTAAACTCTCTAAAAAGCACTTAACCACATAATGTTTTTGAAATACTGGCTCAAGTCCACCCATATTTAGTTATTTATTTTATTTCCTTTTTTTTTAGTTTAAACTTGTCCATCATTTCAGAAGGAAAAAAAAAATCCCTATTTAATTCACATGTCCTTAAGATTAGTGCTCGTGTTTGCTTGACTTAGCATTCAGGAAATTAAAGAGCATTTATTATAATTTAGGGCTTGTAATTTCCTTAAGGTCAAATCTCCATTTGAAAGAAAGAATATGGTATTTAAATTATTGAGTCAAATTGGAAGTCTGGGATGAGTTAAAGTCCCTAGGCTTTCTGAAAATAAGATGTCCCATATTTTCCTAATTCAATGAAAAGGATAGATAGAGATGTCAGCACGAAAGTGAATGCAGAGTGTGGATTTTAAAAACATTATTGGGGTGAGTGTCTCGAGGAGTTAATTTGCTAAAATTGTATTATGTTTTAGCACACTGGGCTGCACTATCCGCGTGGTAAAATACACAGGAAATACTTCCTGCCAATTACACTTGGCTGTGAATGAATCCGAGGGTTCCTTTTGTTATAAATTACTATTTCCTAAAATGCTTTTTGCAGAGAAGTAATGAAACACTTGAAGATTTGGAATATTTCTAGAGCTGTTCTTGCCAGTGGTTGATTGGAGCCAGCCCCAATGTTTATAGGAATTTATAAACAAAACAAAGTTGAAGCTGGTCCACTTGCTGTTTCTCCACTTTCTCCCACTATAATGGCTCCTTCTGTCCCGGCTGACTCCCCTGATCAGACAGGGCAATAGCGGATTGGCCGTTTTCTGATGACAAAGTCTCTTGGTGTTGCTAGTGCCCCGTGCTCACACTGAGCATGCGACATTACGTAAGCACCACAACTCTTTGTGCAGCTGTGAGCAAGTCCCAGATTCCTCATTTGGAGTCTCCAGAAAATGTCAAAAGGAGGGACCAGCAGTTGGCGTAACAGTTGGTCGCTGGACTTCCACTTAGTTGACCACAGCTCAAGGCCCGGACCCAGCGGCTTAAGACTCACACTGGGCACGTGTGCATGTGTGCCCAAAATCCCGGGAGGAAATTGGAGGAGAAGGGATTGTGGTATGGCCATGGCCCCGGGGTGGGGGTGCGATTTCTCTCTCTCTTTCTGTCTCTCTGTCTCTCCGGCAAGTGCATGTGCCCTATGGCAAAAATCTCTCTACAAAAATAAAACAAAATGGCAAGAGGAAGAGGGAATAGACATTGGATGAGAGGGTCTTCAAAAAATTTATGGAAAATGCATAATAGGAAAAAACCATGCACGGGGTTTGAATTTCTTTGCACCAGAATAAACTCATCTCTTGATTCTATTTATCTGCAGACTTTTTGAGAGCCCCTCATAGGTTCGTAGAACTTGAAGCTAGAGGGAGAGTTATGGAGTACTTGCAGGGGTGTGTTGTGAATTCGTAGATCGTTTTTTGATGGAGTTAGTTACCAGGCAACGACACTATTCACGAGGCTGGTAAGCATTCCCAGGTTACTTGAGTAGTCCTGGTCATTCAGGACAAGAGGCCTTTGGGAGATGACCCCTTGAGAACGGAGGCAGGTTTTCACGATTCCACTGAGGCCTGTGATGTGTTAGCACGTCAGACCTTCACAGGTTGCTTTGAGGTTCTTTGTTTTGTGTATCACTTTAACTTTTGTCCTAGCCTTCTATGATCTCACCCCTGCTTTTGTTTTGCTGTTTAAAAATGCCAAGGAGTCCACTGGAGGTTTCGCCAGAGACCCATGGAAATGTGACCATCCAATAAACCACTTCTTGCTGTTGTTGCCGGTGTTTAGAATGCATTCTCCTTTGCTGGTCGATGCCAGGCTAGAGCCTGCCAGTTCTTTTTTTAATTTTATTTTAATTTTGAATTTTTTATTATTTATGCATTAAATCGCTACACATCATTTCGATTGTGAAGAGACTTTACCAGCATGATATGCACCCCAGTGCAGCCCAGTTGAGAGCACCACACACATCGTCAACGGACAATACATCTTATCTGTGTCCCACGAGTGTCTTCCCTCTCTATCCTCCCCCCAAATTTCCTCCACCCTTCCCCTCCCAGTTCTGATCACCAGCACCTCCGTGCTCCAGCTGTTCCCAGCAGGTAGCGGGATAACGGGGACACCACCAGGCAGATAGGCACGGCAGTCCGTGTTCCCAGCGGTGCCGGACGACTTTGCAGTTTGATCGTGACTTTCCTGCTTAAGTGAGAGAGGGGTCTCTGGGTAGGAGAGAAGCTCTCCAAACACAAGCCAGAGGTAGAGAATCCCTAATGGGTGTTACAGCCACTTTTGCCTCTGGAGATGAATTTGTTTATTTATGTATTTATTGTTTTTGGAGAGGTTTTTGCTATAGGGTGTGTGCGCTCACCAGAAAGACAGAGAGAGACAGAAAGTGAGAAATCACCCCCCAAGGGGGATGGCCATGCCAGAATCCCTTCTCTTCCATTCTCCTCTCGGGATCTTGGGCAAGCATGCACACACACCCTGTGTGAGTTTAAGCCACTGGATCTGGGACTCGAACCACGGTCGACTATGTGGGAGTTCAGCAACATAGCTATCACGCCAACTGCTGGTTGCTGGAGATGAATTTATTCTAGCAGTGAGAAGCAGGAGCAGGTCGCAGAGACTGGGCTGAGCTAATCCACTCCAGCTGGCCTTCTGGGGAACCTTAGCACAGACTGGCCCTGGGTGGCCTATGACAGCTCTGCCTGGTTGAAGGAAACCCCCTTGCCAGCCAGTGGAGTAGAGGGCAGGGCTGAGCACACAGTGAGGCAGCAGTCCGAAGTTCACCGAAACAGGGGAAATGGTGCAACATTCCACGTGCGCTAGAGTCAGCGGGGTGCTGTCGGTTTTGTCTACAGTTTTCAGGCCACTCCTCTGTTGTCTTGCTTTATTTTTAACACCAAAGGCCCTGGTCTTTGAGCTTCCTCCTGCAGATTCTCGATCATTTAGGAAGGAACCTTTCGCTGCAAAAAGAGCCATCACCCAATGGGACTTATGTTCATGGCTTTTCCTGAGAAAAGCCATTATGGAGGAGTCTCAGCTCCATGCTGGGACTCCACAGAGTAGGATTTCTAGCAGGAGTGACAGATCTGCCACCAGAGGGCTCTGCAGCCCGCTCTACGGGAAAGCTCACCAGCGCTGGAGCTGAAACCTGAGCCCGTGGGTCACCTTGGGGTACATTCCGAGCTCAGTAAACTAAGCAGAAGTGATTGAGAGTGTATGTGTGTGTGTGTGGTGTGTGTGTGTGTGTGTGTTTGCGTTGTCTTTCCCGAGCTGCCTCATGGACAATTCCCCTGTTTCCTTGGTTATCGCTTCTCCTGCATGACTTCCCTTGCTAAAAGCCAGAGGAGAGTTGGAGGGTGTCCCCAGAACAGGAGATCAACAGAGGCAGGGACAGCGATGAAGGCGGCCGAGAGGCCTGCTAGTCTCTGTCTCTTTCCCACGAGTGTCTTCCCTCTCTATCCTCCCCCCAAATTTCCTCCACCCTTCCCCTCCCAGTTCTGATCACCAGCACCTCCGTGCTCCAGCTGTTCCCAGCAGGTAGCGGGATAACGGGGACACCACCAGGCAGATAGGCACGGCAGTCCGTGTTCCCAGCGGTGCCAGACGACTTTGCAGTTTGATCGTGACTTTCCTGCTTAAGTGAGAGAGGGGTCTCTGGGTAGGAGAGAAGCTCTCCAAACACAAGCCAGAGGTAGAGAATCCCTAATGGGTGTTACAGCCACTTTTGCCTCTGGAGATGAATTTGTTTATTTATGTATTTATTGTTTTTGGAGAGGTTTTTGCTATAGGGTGTGTGCGCTCACCAGAAAGACAGAGAGAGACAGAAAGTGAGAAATCACCCCCCAAGGGGGATGGCCATGCCAGAATCCCTTCTCTTCCATTCTCCTCTCGGGATCTTGGGCAAGCATGCACACACACCCTGTGTGAGTTTAAGCCACTGGATCTGGGACTCGAACCACGGTCGACTATGTGGGAGTTCAGCAACATAGCTATCACGCCAACTGCTGGTTGCTGGAGATGAATTTATTCTAGCAGTGAGAAGCAGGAGCAGGTCGCAGAGACTGGGCTGAGCTAATCCACTCCAGCTGGCCTTCTGGGGAACCTTAGCACAGACTGGCCCTGGGTGGCCTATGACAGCTCTGCCTGGTTGAAGGAAACCCCCTTGCCAGCCAGTGGAGTAGAGGGCAGGGCTGAGCACACAGTGAGGCAGCAGTCCGAAGTTCACCGAAACAGGGGAAATGGTGCAACATTCCACGTGCGCTAGAGTCAGCGGGGTGCTGTCGGTTTTGTCTACAGTTTTCAGGCCACTCCTCTGTTGTCTTGCTTTATTTTTAACACCAAAGGCCCTGGTCTTTGAGCTTCCTCCTGCAGATTCTCGATCATTTAGGAAGGAACCTTTCGCTACAAAAAGAGCCATCACCCAATGGGACTTACGTTCATGGCTTTTCCTGAGAAAAGCCATTATGGAGGAGTCTCAGCTCCATGCTGGGACTCCACAGAGTAGGATTTCTAGCAGGAGTGACAGATCTGCCACCAGAGGGCTCTGCAGCCCGCTCTACGGGAAAGCTCACCAGCGCAGCAGCTGAAACCTGAGC
>NW_006159506.1:430552-445153 GCF_000334495.1 Tupaia belangeri chinensis | reverse complement strand
TCTTTCCCTGAAGTGGCTCTCCGGTGTTGTTATACTGCTGGGGACAGGTAATCTTTGGCTTCCTGCTGGTCTCTGTAAGGGCATCTCAGGTAAACGGAATGCTGACATCAAAGCTGCCCAGGAGCTCCGTTTGTGTAAACCCACCTTAGAAGCTTTGAGTTTCAGTGGAAGATATCCTAGCTAGTTAGTTAGCAAAGTGCAGAGGTGTCCAGGAAGGAGGGAAAAGATGGTGAATGTGCTATGTGCCTAAGCCTTGAAGTAGGAGATGCTGAAAGCAGCCCTCCAATTGGATCACAAAGGAGCCCAGGGGAGGGAAGCCAGCAAGGTGATTGGGTGCCAGGCTGCGCATCTACCCCGAGTTGGGTTGGTCTGCCTTGGCTCCACTGACTGAAACCTCTACTGCCCCTCCGCGTGTCCTCCGATGTGGTCACTAGACCTGAGCCCCACTGGCTGTCCTTGGTCCGTTTTCCGTTGTCTTCCTGCTTGAGGGGAGGACAGGGCTGTGGGACGTTCGGGGGCGTTGGGCATGGCCACACAAATGCACACACAGCCTTGAAGAACATGGTGATCATAGACCGTGTCGCCCCTCCACATCCCCATTCTCTGTTTCGTTTTTGGTAATTTTGGCTGTAAGGCACGTGTTGGCTGGAGACACATACACACCCCCAACACACACAGCAAGCAAGAGAGAGAGAGAGAGAGGAAGGAAGAAAAATAAGAAGGCAATCCCAAGGGGGGGTGGCCAGGCTACAACCCTTCTTCCTTTTCCTCTTGGGATTTTGGGCAGACACTCACACACACCTGGCATGTTTGTCAAGCTGCCAGATCCAGGACTTGAACTGCCGGGTCAACCATGTGGGAACCAGTTGCCTTAACCACCACACCACTGGTTGGGTCCTTCGCATCCCTGTTTGTAGTTGAGTTTTCCAGCAATGCTCTTAACTTTCTAAATCTTTAGGGCTGGGATACTAAATACAGATCAGTCACTGGGCAAATTGATATCTGAAGAAAACAAGAGAACATTTAATATAGGACAGCCAGCAACAAAATACAACTCAAAGGGATTCGAATTCAACACATCACAGCTGTCACAGTGACACTTTGTCCCTTGTATTGGGTAGAAGTTGAGATACTCATGACAGAGAAAAGATATATACCTGGGCCAGCCCTATGGCTTAGTGGCTAAGGAAGCTGGATAGCACATGGCCGGCTACTTGGTTCAAATCCTGGACCTAGTGGTTGGGAAAACATGTTGGGCATATTTTTGGGCTGTGTGCATGCTCCAGTCCCAGCAAGATGGAGGAATGAAGGAGAAGGGATTGAGGCATGACCGTGCTCCATTGGGGCATGCTTTCTCCCTCCCCCTCTCCCTCTCAGGTGAGCGCACATGCCCTCTGGCTTTTTACTTTTCTTTTTAAATGATGCAGTCCTGATCTTTTTCCAAAGAAGATAGAGTTTTAAGGAATTTCCATAGATTCTCTTCTCCTCTGGAGGTCCTACAAACAGACCAAATACACACACACACACTCTCTCTCTCACATGCATACACACACACACACACACACACACACACACAATATCTTGGTTTAGAAGCACGAGTTTAGGATCACTTTTATGAAAACAAGAAGGAGACCCTTGGCATGAGTTCTGGAACCCACGGGTTCTCCCAGCAAGATGGAGGAATGAAGGAGAAGGGATTGAGGCATGACCGTGCTCCATTGGGGCATGCTTTCTCCCTCCCCCTCTCCCTCTCAGGTGAGCGCACATGCCCTCTGGCTTTTTACTTTTCTTTTTAAATGATGCAGTCCTGATCTTTTTCCAAAGAAGATAGAGTTTTAAGGAATTTCCATAGATTCTCTTCTCCTCTGGAGGTCCTACAAACAGACCAAATACACACACACACACTCTCTCTCTCACATGCATACACACACACACACACACACACACACACACAATATCTTGGTTTAGAAGCACGAGTTTAGGATCACTTTTATGAAAACAAGAAGGAGACCCTTGGCATGAGTTCTGGAACCCACGGGTTCTGTCAGCAGAGCCTGATGCGCTGTGATTCCTTCTCAACAGCTTTCAGGGGACGGTGGCCAGAGGATGGAGGCATTCCAGGGAGAGCTGCACCCCGGCGGTCAGCACTCTCATCACAAGGGGCAAAATGACTCTTTCGAGGTCCTCAGCGAAAGACCCTATTCCCTGAAGATTCGAAACACTACCAACTGCAACGCGGGCACATACACGTGCACCCTGCAGGATCCGGAAGGGCAGAGAAACCTAAGTGGCACCGTGATTTTGAAGGTGACAGGTGAGGCGACCTGCTGCTCTTGTTTTCTTCTCATGTCACGCACATGCACTGTCCCTAACTCCTAGCTTCGATCTCTCGTGTGGAGTCTGACTCTGTTTTGGCTGGTATGTGTGGCTGAAGCCGGATTCCCCTGCGAGAATGTCCTAACTTTTTCTTTCTGTGGCTTCAGCTCAGCCTTCATTTGATTTTTGCCCAACACTCGTTAGGGGCCAGGACTGGAAATGACCAACACGTGGTTGTCCTAGAACCCCTGCCTTTGTGCAATAGCGACATCTGTCTTCTGCCTAATGCCCCCTGGCCCTCTGCAGGTCCTCAGTGAATGCTGTTTTTGAGAATGAGAGAGAGTTACTGTGCAGGGGAAGAGGAGAGGGGTAGGAGAGGCCCGTCCTGCAGGGAGTCAAGAGGAGACAGATAGGCAGCAGCGGGTGGTCTCTCCTACTCTGCTTCCAAGGCAGTATGTCCTCCAAGTTAAAGGATCAGACCCTGATCAGTCGCTTACAGTTGGTTAAATGTTAAATCTGTTGCTCATCAGTGTGCCTTTAGGCAGACCCCCAATGACCGTAAGCCTCAGTCCCCTCGTCTCTAAAATGGGGATAATAACCTCCACGGTCAAGGCTCATCATGGGGGTTAAATGAGACTTTGCCCAGAGATGCCCAGACAGCGGGCCTCACGGGGGGACCTCTGCACCCCACCAGAGCAACTGCACAACAGCCAGAGCTAAACTTGCCTCCCCAAACAGCTCAGTGGGTATTGCTGTGTCTGCTCCAGGCTGAAGGCCTCACGCCTCACGCCTCCTGGTCCTTGAGGGAGGCACGGCCACTTTAACAACCCTGGGGGAACCAGGCGCTTTCCTACCCGGCTGCTCACTTTGTGGAAGATCTTGAGTGATTCTACAGAAGAGTGTCGACATATTTGGTGAGAGGGGGGCAGATCACCTGCCTGGTCTCACGGCCTCGACCCCTAGGGTGAGGGCTCATCGCAGTCTACCTGACACTGATGAAATTATGATCTTGGACACACTGACAAATGTGGTCCCTCTGACCCGAAGGCCTGACCCTGAAACGAGGCAGACAGGCAGCAGGGCGAGTGTGGACCAGACCCCAGTTCTGCTTCCCAATTCGGCGCCTTAGCCTCTCAGAACCTCGGCCCCTCCACCTGGAAAATCGCAATATCGTCACCCAGTGTATCTATAAGTTCTGCTTCCACAACTTCATCTGACTGCAGATCGAAAATGTTTGAAAATTAACAATGAAAGTAACACAGGAGAGTGGAGAAGGGATTGCAGCGTGGCCATATCTCCTGGGGGTGCTTTCTACTTTCTCTCTCTCTCTTTTCTCTTTCTGTTTCTCCAGTGAGTGAGTGAGTGCATGTGGCCTATAGCAAGTTAAATATAATATATATAAAATCAATACAGGACTAGCCAGGGGCATGGTGTTGAGGCGACTGGATCCCACATGGCTGACTAGACTCAACAGCTTGAAAATCACGCCTGGCAAGTGCGTGTGCGTGTCCAAAATCGCAAAAGGCGAATGGAACAGAAGGGATTGCTACATGGCCATCCCTCCTTGGGGGTGGTTCCCTCTCTCTCTCTGTCCCTCACTTTCTCCAGAAAGTGGATGCACCCTATAGCAATAAAACCAAAACCAAACAAAAGCCAATACAGTGTACTCACTGGTTCCATAGCATTTACACTGTATAAAGTGCCGTGAGTAATCTGGAGAGATTTAGTGTATTCAGGAGGTCATGTGTAGGTTTTGTGTAAGGGGCTTGAGCCTCTGCAGATTTTGGAGGATCTTGGGGTCAAGTCCCTGCAGATACAGACAGATGCCTCTGCTCACACCTGCCGCGAAGATGCAGGGGGTACAGCGCACGCATAGCCGGGTCCGCCATCATGGTAGCTGCTGCTGCTGTCCTCCCAACCGCCGGACTTCAGAGTAGGGATGGAGGACCCGCAGACGTGAAGGAAGAGCAAAGCGTTCTCAACCTTCTGTTGTCGTGGAAAAATCCTGTTAAAACGGCTTCATGTATTACTTTTTTTTTTTCCCTAAGGGTGCTCTAAAAGACGAGAAGAAAATTTTAAGAACTACAGAGCTGAGATCTTCCTGCTGTTGGCTCTGGTGGTTTTCTACTTAACACTCATCATTTTCACTTGTGTAAGTATCTTTTTAAAACATCTGTTTTTATGAAAAGATCCCTTGGGGACACCAATCCAAAGATGTTTTGTAGATCGTGTGAATCATTTAGTAATGGCGAGAGAGATTATTCTCTGAACTCTGGACTTATGGAGGCCCCAGGATGGGGAGAGTTGTGACAGGATACCCTTGGAACAGTTCCAACTTGTTTCTCATCTCATGGCTACAGAGAGACATTGTGGAAAGAAAAAGAAGTTAGCTCTGTGAGGGTGGTTCTAGACACGCCGAAGGATCCTACTGAAGGCCAGAGGCCTTGCAGTAGACGCGGTCAAGGTTGCTGCCCCGTGCCTCCTGTGCGTAAAGAGCAGCCCCAGCTACCATGGAGGGCAGAGATCAGCCTCCTTTGCTTGCCCTGGAACTGTTTCTCAGGAGGTTCCTCTCTTACCCTTTGGCACTTCCACCCACTCCTTAAGAATTACCCCGAGGGGCCAGCAGATGGTGTAATGGTTATATCGCTGGACTCCCATGTAGTCAATCGCAGTTCAAGTCCTGGACCTGGTGGCTTAAACTCATGCTAGGTGCATGTGCATGTGTGCCTAAAATCCCAAGAGGAGAATGGAGGGGAAGGGGTTGTGGCGTGGCCATCTCTCCTGAGGGATGATTTCTCACTTTCTGTTTCTGTCTTTCTGGCGAGTGCACACGGCCTACAGCAAAAATCTCTCTTAAAAGAAAAAAAAAATAAAAGGAACCTCAAGGTACCAGTTGGTAGTGCAGTGTGCTACAGGCTGACCGAGGCTGGGAGTAGGTCATGGTGTGCGGACCCTATTCGGGTGGCCTGTCTCTCTGTCTCCATCTCTCCCTCTCTCTTTCATAGAAGAAATAAATAAGCTTAAAAAAATTGTAAGGGGCTGTGGTTAAGGGAGCTGGATCCCACCTGACCATGAGGTTTGAATTCAGGCTCCTATGGCTTGAAATAGGAGATGTGTGTGTGTGTGTGTGTGCACGCGCGCGTGCGTGTGCATATGCCCAAAGTCCTAACACAATGGAGAAATGAATAAAAGGGATTATACCCCATTAGGAAGTACTCTCTCCCTCTTCTTCTTTCTATTTGTCTCTTCGGCAATTAAAAAAAAAAAAGAAGGCATTTTTTTAAAAAAGAAATTTGCCCCGAGATGTCAGAACAGTGGGGCAGACAGCACAGTGTCTCCTGGGGTGGAGGACGGCTGGGTGCTTGACCATCCTAGAAACGCCCTTGAGCTGCTGGTTGCAGGCTCTGCTCAAAGCCCACTGAGCGGCTTTCCATCTGACTGCTCCCTGGGGCTGGCTGCAGCTGTGGGGAAGCTGAAGGTGGAGCCAGCTGTGGATCGACCTACCTCATGTTGTAACCAGGAAGGAACCAAGACCGACCACCAGTTACTCTCCTAGGCCTAGTCTTGCCGCTCTCTGTTCACAGACTCACCTGTCTGGCTATGTACTCACCTCTCTGGTTCCTTCTTGAGACATTAGTCGATGAAAGACTCCAGTGAGCTTAGTATGGGGCTTAATTGTAGGCACCATACAGGACAGGCAGAGGCCCAAGACATTGTTCCAGCCCTCATGGAGCTTACAGCTCGGTAGTTAGCGTTATTTGCACATTAAATAATAATTAGAATCTCTAGACAGTAATTTTAAAAATGTGTGACTTTAGTTTCTTATTGAGAAATGTCTGCTTCTGTAGACGTGGACTTTCTGTGTAGGTATCAAACAGCAGGGGCTTGACAAGGCTTCGGTCTGCAATCTGCGAATCTCCTGGTTGAAGGCTGAAGACACCAGTCTTGAAAAGGCCCAAGGCCCTGGAGAGCGAATGAGGTGGCAAGTGTGCGAAGCACTTCCAGGATGGCTTGTCCAGCCGGCTCTCAGTGAATGGAACCTGTAGATAGAGGTTATGCTTGCTCCGTGCTTCCAATGATTCACTTTTCAACTTAGCTCTTTTATTTTACTTTATTTTTTCAGAAATTTGCACAACTACAGAGCATATTCCCAGATTTTTCTAAATCTGGCATGGAAAGAGCTTTTCTCCCAGTCACCTCTCCAAACAAGCACTTGGATCCAGTGACCCCTCAAAAGACTGAAATCGTATGAGCAGGATTTCTGCAGATTGTATTCCTAAAGTCCGGGCTTGGTGGCATGCCCATTTGCCATTCTGGACAAGAGAAGAATGAGGTCCACACCGAGGGTGCATCCTTCCTGTGATGTTCTGGCCAAAAATGTCTAAAGGTGGAACACACCCCACTTTCTACAGAGCTTGAAAACCATCCCACGGCTAGAGCATGGGGCCACCTGCAGAGCATCCTCCAGAGCTGCTTCTCCATGGCTGCTGGCTTAGTGTTTTAAGCAGCTATCTGGTCAACCTCTTGGAAACTTCTTCCATCACATGAAAGCTATGGTGAGATACAGTTGGAAAAGGGTCTTGGGAAATATGCCCAGAGCTGGCCCTGTGACAGACTCCCGAGGACAGCTGTCATCTTGCACATCTGGAAAACATCTCTTTGAATTTGCTATGTTTGGTTGTACCAGCCCAGATGTTTTATGTCTGGGAGAAATCGACAGGCCAAGCTGTGAGACAGTGGGAAAGATTTAGCAAATAATTTCCCGGTGTGAAGGTCCTGCTTGTGCTAAGGATTAGTATGTGTACATAGAACTAACAGGTCAACAAACTATTTTCCAACAGGGTCCTTTCATCTGAGAAAGGCATCCACGGGGAAGCCACGAGAAAGAGTGCCACATTTATTTTTATATCTGTATATATGTCAAAGGAGTATTTGTGTTTTTCTCCTTTTGAGCCCATACCTACAGTTAGAAAGCCCTGCTGACTGACAGACAACTTGAATATGGAGAGTGGGAAGTCGTCAGAGAGGGTGACAACGAGGTAGAGAGCCATGGAGTGTAGAGGTACTGGACCAACCCTCCAATCAGGCCTTAGGTCTGATCGTCCACTGCCTCGCTGCCTGATCTTGGGCAAATTCTTCGTGGTTTCTACTTTCTTTGTAAACCGAAAGTTTGTGTTATGGGTGGATTAAAAATAATATATGCAGAAATGCTTTGGAAAAGTTGTAAAGCACTATGCCAACTTGAAACACCATTGGGTCATTATCCTTGCTGTTATGCTTCGGGATGAGAGAATGGGTGCTTTTCATTTCTCGTGTTTTCCATTGTTTCAAACAAAGAAAGCTTTCAAGAAGACTTTGCTCCCGTCTTCTGTGTGAATTCCGTTGGGGAAATGAAATACTCAGGACAGTGGTCTGTTCTGGAAGCACCAGCCAAAAGAACCTCGAGAAATGGACACTTGGAGACACTGGGCGCTGGAGAAAAGGGATCTCACCAAGTGTTGCCTTGATGCATCGGCGATTGTTGGTTTTCTCAAACCTGGCCCCGTCCCTGCTTGTTTTCCAGAGATTTTATTTTGGTAATTTGTGCATGATCCACACTATGAGAGAGTAAAAGGGATACCTAATTGATGTAGTGTTTTTGCCTCTGTCATCACTTTCACATTATTAAAGATAGGCATGGGACTAAGGAGTGGTTTTGGCTTTTATATGTGAAACTATCCCTAAGACTTTGGGATGAGTGCTGGGATATTTGTAACCAGAATCTGAAATAGGAGAGGGAAGATTGAGTCCTTCCTGTGGGAAGGAGGGCATCCATGGCAGGGGGACCTCCATGAAGCAGCACCCTCCTTCCCAAAGGTGCTCCCGAGTCCACCTTGGGGCTGTGTTGTCACCCACCGAGTACACAACTAGCTATTACGCATGACCACAGGTGGGATGGTGGAAAGAGAATTTTTGCTAGAGAAGATGTGAGAAGTCAGGGGATTTGTACCCGAGATTTGTACGTCTCACTCAAGATTATTTATTTTCTTTTTCTTTTGTTTTTAATAGAGGTTTTTGCTATACGGCATGTGCGCTAGCAAGAGAGAAAGAGACAGAGAGATAGAAAGTGAGAAATAACACCCCCAGGGAGGATGGCAACGCTGCAATCCCTTCTCCTCCATTCTCCTCTCGGGATCTTGGGCACGCACGCACATGCGCCTGGCGTGAGTTGAAGCCACTGGGTCCAGGACTCAAATCGTGGTTGACTACGTGGGAGTCCAGTGACATAGCCATTATGCTAACTGCTGGTCCCTCACTCAAGATTCTTAAGTAGGTCCCTTACCTTAAAAATGTTAAGAACAATCTGATATAAGTGGTTGTAATAGTTTTAAAAACATCATAGGGGAATGACTCTGTGCAAAGATGAATGCACAGAAAATGTCTCTGAAATCTGTATGTTCCAGTTCAGTATAATCAACCCCAATCTCAATGCTTTAATAAAAGTACTAGGGTGACCCTTTGACTTGGCAGTTAAGAGCTTGGAGAGTTCTTCTTTGTCCAAGTTGGTGGCCTGGCTGCATCATTTGGAAGTTGTACCACCTTGGGCAGAGGACTTACCTTCTAAACCTCAGCTGGCAGATCTTCAGAATAAGAGGAAGAATAACACCTGCCTAATAGTTTTAGTGGGAGGATTATGGAAGGGCTGAGCCTACTGTCCAGCATATATTGGGTTGCTGGAAAAGTCATGAAGTATTCTAGGTTTTTCTATGCAAAAATGCTTCATGACTTTTCTGATGACCCAATAGTAAGCCCTCAATTGATGTTAGAACACGAAGGGAGGAAAAGGGAGTGGAAAAAGTGTCAGTGATTATGAATCTCGAAAGTGGTTTGTTACAAGGAAGGGGTTGGTTTGGTGGGAGTCACGCTGCCTTCGGAGGTTACTACACAGTAAATGAAACACTTCCTGCTGATCTGGATTACGGGACTGTTTTACAGCCATTGGAGTTATGGTAGAGATGGGGGAGAGGACCACCCTTCATCAGTCTGGACTGACTAAAGCTAGGAACCTGATGGAAATTTAAGAGCAGGTAAACTCAAAATTGCACACCTTTGATATGAGAGAAGTGTGTGTGTGTGTGTGTGTGTGTGTGTGTATGAGAGAGAGAGAGAGAGAGAGAGAGAGATGGTGTAGAAGTGAGAGGAGAGCAGAATTATACTAAGAGGGAGCTGGTTTTCCACTTGAGGCCTATGTAGATATTTCAGATGGTCATGGTCACATTTATTCTTTGTCTTCACAGCCAGGGAAAGCTTTGTTCTCAGGGCTCTGCTTTGTCCAATAAATTAGATCTTCATTTCTAATCATTTCACCTTGGGATGTCCCAAGGCACAAATATAGACGTCATTGTCGGTTCCAGATTCTTCCAGAAGAAAGCCTGTGCTTTCTTGTATTCACAGTAACAGTCGTACTTAGCAGGCACCATCATAGAAAGCACTGAGCCCATGCGTGGGATCCAGCTGGGCCCGATTATTTGCTGGATTGCAAGAGAAAAGCTACAACAGTGGCCCGTGGGTGTCGAGACAGCAAAGTGAGGCTGTGCGTGTGACCCCAAGCATGGCAGGAGTCAGGAGTCTCGGAGTAATTCAGTCTGTTTCCCCAGCGCTTCTCTCATGGTGACTGTCCAGTGGCATTGACTAGATTGCTGTCAAATGCTTCATCTTTCCCATAAAGATAGGCAGAGGCCTACCGATCTTAGGAGCTGCTTGCTTAACGCACCAGCTGTTGTCCTCCATAATTTGGTAACTGATGGTTTGCAGAGCCAGGTTTGAGCTAACTGGTAGGTTAGATGTAATTGACCAGTTCTTTGGTCAGTCTACTATGGCTATTGTCATTTCAAGGTTAGATGTACTTCATTTTTAACTTTTACCTTTTTGTTGTTGTTGTTGAGACGTTTTTTGCTATAGGGCGGGTGTGCTTGCCAGAAAGACAGAGACAGAGAGACAGAAAGCGAGAAATCACCCTGTCTCAGAAGACTAGACCTAGGTTTACCCTTGATATTATTGGTCAGCTTAAGAAATGTGGGGTCCATCTTCCATCCTCCTTTGGTTTACTGTGCGTGTATGTGTGTGTGTGTGTATAGCCGTATAATCCAACATTGGATTCTTTCATTGATTTGGCACCTATATACTTCTGTCTAACTGACCACATGTTAACATAATGCTCTTCTGCAGTTTTTGAAACTGAAGTCTTCCAGCAGTGGGTTGGTTAATAAATGCTACTAACAGCATGATGATAAGCCAAGAGATGCCTTCAAGGGAGCATGGTGGGTTGTGCTTGGGTAGTGCAGGGTGGGTATGAATGTGTTCTAAGGACACAGGAAGAGGTGCCATATCACAACGTCTGTTGGCTTGGTGCTTGACAAATGACACATGGCCCTGCTCTGTCCTTCGGAGCTGAGGCATTTCAGTTGTAGGCGCATCGTTTTCTTTTCTACTTCTCTACTTCATTATCCCCATGGGACCCCAGGGAGCACAGTCAGGGAATAATGGACTCTGAGGAAGACATTGTCTAGGCAGGATGTATTTGTTTCCATGGAAGTGAAGGAAGAGAGGCGAAATTTGGATGCTGCAAGCAAATCTTTTCTCTCTTTTTAGAACATAAACACTATCCCTCTGGCAAAGGAGACAGGCCTCCCTGACTGGTCCATTTAGATTCCGCACGACAAGGAGATATTGTTTTATTCTTCATTATCAAAGGGCCTATTTCTTCCAATTGACCACCTCCCACACACACTCTGCCAAAGTAGCCTGTTTACAATCTACTCTTGTGGATTACAGTACTTAGTGGAGACAAGTAGAGAGAAATGCAGACACTCAAAAGCTTTGAGATATCCCACAGAGTTGGAATGCTTTTTTCAAAGGGGAAAAAAAAATCTGCAAATGTGTCTATACTTGCCGGTGTGCCCGAAAGAGCCAGCTGGACAGCCCATAAATGGCTCCCATGCAGGCACAACAAAAGCTTGTGTCAGAAGTCAAGGGACAGGAGGCTGAGAACTAATAATAATTTTGCACTTACACAGCAATTTTCCCGCGAAGACCTCAGAGTGCTTTCTAAACATTAATTAAATGGCCAGACAGCCCTGGGAGATGGCTGTGTATCACTATTTCCAATTTGCAGGGGGTAGAGGAAGGAGAAGTGTTTGCATGGAGTGAAGTTGGAGCCAGGCCATGCCACGGTATGTACGGGTTGGGGACTCAGAGCACTGGGGACATTTCCCTTGTGAGTGCCAGGCGGTGACCAGGTGTATGGTACTTACAAGGCCTAGGAGAGGGCCTGGTGACCCACCAGCAGGACCCCCATGATAAAGTGGGTAGAAGACCACCTACACTGAGGCTTGCAGGGTGCTGTCACTAGCTCCCCCATGTGCTCTTCACCACATGCCAAATTTCTATCATGACACATTCATTCTTTTTTGTCAGGTAAATTGGTTTCACCTCGGGTGTTGGCTCTGATCGTAGGTACAGCCAGGACACCTTCGATGGGGATTGTGGCATCTCTTCTGCTCAGGTGAATATGCCATGATTGATTATTGATATCCGCCCTGCGCATGGGAAGAGGGAGCTACTGTGGGTTGAACTGTGTCCCTCAGAAAGATACGGTGAAGTCCTAACTCCTGGTACCTGTGAATGTGACTTTATTGGAAATCAGGTCTTTGCCAATATAGGCACGTTAAGATGAGGTGGTACTGGGCTAGGCTGAGCGTCTTTACCCGTCGAGTGAGATCTGAGCACAGACACACAGAGAAGAGACGACCTTGTGAAGATGGAGGCAGAGACTGAGGTGAAGCATCTACAAGCCAAATAATGTCAAGGGTTACCACCGTAGGTGAGAGGCCTGAACAGGTCCTTCTCCGGCTCCTTCTGACAATTAAGGATTGGTGACTTCTGGCTTCCAGAGCTATGAGAGAATACATTTCTGTTGCTCTAAGCCACCCAGTGTGGCACTTTGTTAGGTCAATCATAGAAATGAACACAATGGTCTACACACTGGAAGCTTCCCATGTAGGAGTGTTAAATGGTCACTTACTTAAGAATACATCCCACCACCAAAGAAAGGTTTCCTGGTGGATTTGGACTGTGAGGTGCTGTAGTCCAACATTCTGACTCTAGACAGGGACAGAGTGGATGGAGTGCCTTGTAGTGGTGGTGACGGTGACATCACAGTGGTCTCCCTGCCCAATGTAGTGTTGGCCAAGGATGGGCTGCTCTAAGCTGGCTCCTTTTCTTCTCAAGAAAATTCCATCCTCCCTAACACCAGGTGCTTGGTAAAGAGGAGGCCAGGCCAACAGATGATGGTAAGAAGCAAAAGCAGCCCGAGACTCTGGGTGCAAAAAGGCTCCATTAAGAAAAGGTAAGGGGACCAGCAGATGGAGTAATAATTATGTAGCTGACCGTGGTTCGAGTCTTGGACCAGGCGACTTAAAACTCAGCCCAGGCATGTGCGAGTGGGTGCCCAAGATCCTAAGAGGAGAATGGAGGTGAAGGGATTGTGGCGTGGTCATCCCCCCTGAAGGGCGATTTCTCACTTTTTGTCCCTCTCTCTTTCTCGGGCGAGCACATGTGCCCTATAGTAAAAATCTCTCAAAAAACAAAAAACCAAAAAAAAAAAAAAAAAAAGGTAAGAAAAGAGGATGAAGGCGGCATGTCTTTGCTTGGGAAAGGGGGTGCGATCCATGTGAGGCCCGTGGGCTTTGCGCCAGGCACACGGCCTTCATTGCTCTCCCCCACTTTATAGCTTAGGTAACAGCCTCAGAGAGGTTCAGTAGCATCCCAAGGCCCAGCTCTTGTGTGGAGCCGGGATCCAGACTCAGGTCAATTCGATCCCATGTCCTGGCTCGTCCTGTTAAGCCCTGTTCCTCCCACTGGGGAAAAGCACAGGCGCTCCTGGGAGCAGGTGTGTGGCGCTCACGTCTTCTCTGCAAGAGGCCCGCTGCTGCTTCTGGTTCTCCCTCTCTGTGCCTTACCTTGTCATCGTGCATGCTGCTTCCAGTAAAATATCTGCAATAATCTCAGAGGTGACAGAAGTGGCACCAGCTTACCGATATCTGGAAGAGCTGAGGGCAGCCACGGCCACTGGCATAAGACTCCAGGCTCGGCGGAACCCACCGATCTCTGATGGCCTGAATCCGGTGTCCTCCGCAGGGAGGGGTATGAGCGAAGTGTCAGCCAGGCCCGGGAGGCTTGGTTGAGACAGAGCCCTGGGTTCCCTCTCTTTGGTAAGGCCGGTCTGTGCAGCAAGCCCTTGGGGAGTGGAAAACCTGATCTGTCAAGTGACCTTGAGAGAGCACAGCAGTAATATTTTCAGTTGGTTGAACTAGTCTTGGCCGGTGTCTCCAGAGCGTTAGGTGCGAACACTCACCCGCGACTTTGCGTCCCACATGCGTGCGTCTGCTCCTCCCCTTCGCTGTTTAAAGGGTTTCTCCCATGGCTCCCACAGGCCACAGCTCTCCCTTCCCTGGTGAGAGCCAGGCTGGGGTTCGCCCCTCTGCTGCAAGTGCAGCGAGGCAGTGCGGACAAGGATCTTGTTCCAAAGCCATTGAGCAAGTGCTAGCATTTAGTGACCTTCTGCACTAGTAATTCTGTCCTTCGGGGATTGAAATCGATTTTCCTCTTTTCTGTGTGAGCACAGCCCAAGCGCACAGCTCTGTTACGGACGCCGATCTCAGGTGTGTACTTAAAGGTGAACAGCAGCACTCCTGGAAAGATAAATGAGGAAAGTTGTTTTAAGCATGCCCTCTTTGACCTCGGCCAATGGACAGGATGGGTGCTTAAATTTCCAAAGAGTGGCTTTTAATTTCTCCCTGCTATTGTGTGTGTGTGTGTGTGTGTGTTTGTGTGTGTGTGTGTTAAAGGGTTTTGCCATGGACTGTCTGAAGCTATGATTGAATACCTGTAAAAACGTCTGGATTTTTCCCCACATGGCTGGGATGAGGTTGACATGAATGAGGTACTTGTCTTTGGTATAAGATTTAAGGAAGTACCCCAAATGTCAGTCCCTGCAATATAATTTTTTTAAAGGGTTTTGCCATAGGGCACATGTGCTTGCTGAAGAGCAACAGAGAGAAAGAGTAAGAGGGAAAGTGAGAAATTGTCCCACTCCCCGGGGGGATGGCCATGCTGCAACCCCTTCTCCTCCATTCTCCTCCTAGGATTCTGGGCACACACACACATGTGTCTGCAGTGATTTTCAAACTGCCGGGCCTGGGACTTAAACTGTGCTCAGTCATGTGGGAGTCCAGCACCTTAACC
>NW_006159506.1:408529-430484 GCF_000334495.1 Tupaia belangeri chinensis | reverse complement strand
TAAAAAGATGAAGCAAATTCACCACGAACAAAATATCCAAATTTTAAATAAATGAACAACCAGCATTCATCACTTTTTTCTTCTGCCTCAAACTCCAATGTGGCTCAGCAGGACGACTTTTGTATGAAACGTTGGTATTTTGTGTCTGCAGTGATTTTCAAACTGCCGGGCCTGGGACTTAAACTGTGCTCAGTCATGTGGGAGTCCAGCACCTTAACCACCAAGCCACCTGCTGGCCCGCAATAGAAATGTTTTAATGTAGTTTTTTTTTTTTTTCTTTTTTAAATTAAAAGGATGAAACAAATTCACCACGAACAAAATATCCAAATTTTAAATAAATGAACAACCAGCATTCATCACTTTTTTCTTCTGCCTCAAACTCCAGTGTGGCTCAGCAGGACGACTTTTGTATGAAACGTTGGTATTATTTGGGGGCCAGATAGTGGCATGACAGCACAATGTGTTATGTGTCTGCTCTGTGGGGTTGACCCACATGGGAAGGTCGTGAGTTCACACCCACGACCTCCCTGAGTGCACCAGGCCCTTCACTCGCCTTCACGGCTGGCTGAAGGTGGGGGTAGATCCCAGCACTGGGGGCTCACTCTCTGTGTCTCTTACTCATGCAAGAAGTAAATAAAGTAATTTTAGTGTTCTGAGACAAAGCGGAAGGAAAGTGCGGAAGTGAAAGAGCGGAGGAAAGGAAAATTGGGGAAGAAATAGAGGGGTAAGATATTTGTGGGACACAGACATGGTTGATTATCTGTTGATAAGGTTGTGTGTGGTATTCTCAACTGGACTGAACTGAGGTCTATATCCTGCTAGGTAAAGTCTCTTTAAAATCTAAATGATGTGTAGCTCTTGAATGTATAAATAATAATAATAATATAATTTTCTACCTACATAAAAAAGAAAAAAAGAAACTTAAAAAATTAAAATTTTGATATTTCATTCATTATACATTTAAAAAATATTCCTTTGGGTTCTTAAAATACTGGCTGGAGATGTTATTTGTCCCGATCACTGAGTTTTCTGGGCCCCCTTATATTTGCACTAGAGGTGAATGGCGTCTTGCTGCTCCTAGGCCCTTTGCGTTCTGCCCAGACGGGGGCAGAGTGGTTTCTGAGATGGGCCTCAGTTACTAGCTGGCTCTTATTTCCATCCTCCAAACTGAAAAGCAGTTGTTGGACTATTCCTCTAGTTTGTGGCTATTATAGCCAGACGATATTCCTGTGTTGTCACTTGCTTGTCACAGTTAAAGTCATCTTCAGTGCCAAGTCTCAGGGGAGGGGTTAGTTCTCCGGGGAGAGTGAGAAAGAGAGAGAGAGAGCTCTGTACATACCATGGAGAGTCCGACCACTGCCCAGGCCAGGGCCAGAGCAAGTCCAGGGCCAGAGGGTGGTGGGGTGGTTAAGGTGCTGGATTCCCACGTGGCTGACCATGGTTCAAGGTCCAGACATGGTGGCTTGAAAATAATAACAAATAAATAAATAAATGTATGTAAAAAACAAATGTACAAAGAACTGCTGTACTGTTAACTATGACAGCATCACATTCTCCCTCTCTTTCTTTTTCTCTCGTTCTCTTTCTTCCTTTCTTCCTTTTTTTTCCTTTCCTTCTTTTTTCTCTTTTTTCCCTTTCTTTCTCCCTTTCTCCCTTTCTTTCTTTCTTTCTTTCTTTCTTTCTTTCTTTCTTTCTTTCTTTCTTTCTTTCTTTCTTTCTTTCTTTCTTTCTTTTTCCTTTCTTTCCTCTCTCTCTCTCTCCTTTCTCTTTTTCTCTCTGACTGGGCTTGAATTGCCACTAGAAACCAGGAAGACTTCCTTCTAGGATATTCTGGAAGGCTGAGTGAAATCAGTGAACTTGCAGCTAATTCTGAAGGCAGCTGAATGTTCTCTTCTAATCAAAGCAAGGTACCGAAACATGGAAACCCATAGGCATTGACTCTCTTTTTAAAAGTCAATTTATTAAAAATGTGAGTAGCTAGTACCTTCATTTGGTTCAGAATTTTGAGAGTATAAAAATTACCTTACCATAACTTGGGACCAGTAGGTGGAGTGGTGGTTCAGGGTGCTGGACTCCTACATGGTTGACTGCGGTTCAAATCCTCGACCTGACAGCTTGCTCTCTCTCTCTCTCTCACTCTGTCCCTTTCTGGTCAGATTAAAATAGATAAATAAACAAACAAATAAAGTTAAATAAAATAGATTTTTGTTTTTGGAGAGGCTTTTGCTATACAGCGTGTGCACTCACCAGAAAAACAGAGAGACAGAAAGTGAGAAATCACTCCCCAGGGGGAATGGCCACACCAAAATCCCTTCTCCTCCATTCTCCTCTCAGGATCTTGGGCATGCACACACATGCGCCTGGCATGAGTTTAAGCCACTGGGTCTGGGACTTGAATCCCGGTCTACTACATGGGAGTCCAGTGACATAGCCATTGTGCCAACTGCTGGTCCCTAAGATAATTCTAAAAAAAAAAAAAAAAACTAAACCAAACTTACCATAACTTTAATATGTTTGCAAATTCTTTGACATTCTTCTCATCAAAAGATAGTCTAGTTCCCTTCCCCTTGAATCTGGCCTGGCTGTAATGACTGAATTTCTTGGCCATACTTGAAAAGGATATAAATATATATTCTTTCCTTTTGCTTTTTATTATTTTCTTTTTAATTTGCTAAAGGGTGGATGGGATCACTGAAAAGAGGCAGAGAGAGACAGAGAAAGAGGAAGTAAGAAATCACTCCCATGGGGGATGGCTACACCCGAATTCCTTTTCCATTTCTCCTTTGGGAATTTTGGATGTGCATTTCAAGCTACCAGGTCCAGGACTCAAACTGCGCAGTCAGCCATATGGAATCCAGCTGCCTTCACCATGCCATGGGCCATCCCCTTTTCTCTCCTTTTCACATATTGTTTTGTACCCTGATATTTTTTAAGTGTATTTTTTTAATTTCATGAGAATGAGACATACACAAACACATTGATGCATACACACATGCAGAAAGACAAGCACCTTCAATAGGGTCCCGGTGTGATCTCACACTCTGCACTCCCAGCCAGTCAGGTTCATGGGTGCCCAGGACCATGGCTGTGTGGATCTGGCATTTACAGGTTGACCAGGGAACTGAACCCACGACCTCCCATATGGATTCAGCATCACCGGAGCTTTTTTTCTCCCCTCCTATCAGCACATGTTGGAAATCTTTCATTCCTTTTTATAGCTGAATAATATTTCCTTCTCTGGGTCCCCTTTGGACTTTTCAGTAGTACCGTTTTCCACTGTTACATGTGGCAACAAATAATCTGTACATATGTCATTTTGCATATGTGGATATAAGTACAGGATAAAGGCCATGAAATGGAATCGCTGGGTCGAAGGGTAGGCATGTGTGTAATTTTAATCGATCTTGCCACATTGACCTTTATAGCACTCCAATTTATTTCCCCTTCAATGATAAATGAGTTCTTTTTACTCCAAGCCTCACCAACCAAGTATGTTATAGACTTTTGGACCTTGGCCAATCTGAGAAGCAAAAAAAAGTAGTATCTCATTGCAGTTTTAACTTCTATTTTTTTTTTTTTTAAATGAGTGATGGCAGATATTTTTCATATTTTAAAGAGCCTTTATATATTTACTTTGCTATGAGTGGTATATATCTTTGGCCCATCTATTAAATGGATTGATGGTCTTTTTAAAAACTTAATTTGTAGGAAAACACACATAGTGGGGAACTTAGACCTTTGGGATGAAAGAGGTAAATTTTTTATCGATTTGTCATTTGTATGCTCAACTTCGCTCATAGCATTTATTGCCTAGAGAAAGTTCATTTTACTTTCCATGGTAGAATTTTATCAGTCTCGTCTCAATGGCTTTCAAGTCTTGGAAATGTCTTCCCCATCCTCAGGTACTATAAAACAATTTTCTCATGCTTTTTTCTACTACTTTGGAGTTTTAATTTTTTTACATTTGGAATGTATCCAGGTGTAAGGTGTGAGGTATGGATCCAAGGTATTTGGAGGTATTTTTTCCAAGATGGCTTCTGTATCGATCCAACACTACTTATCAAATGATATATTTTCTCTTCCTTCATTTGAGATGTAATCTACATCATGTATTATTATGTTGCCACATTTCAACTTCTTCTGTGTGTGTGCTAGAGGGTGAGTGTACTCACCAGAAAAAGAGATAGAGAGATAGAGAGGGCAAGGAGAAAATACTCCCTCGCTCCCCATGGGGAATGGTCATGCTTCAATCTCTTCTCCATCTTTCCCTCCTCTCTGGACTTTGGGCATGTTTCTCAAGTCACTGGGTCCAGGACTCAAACCATATAGTCAGCTGTGTGGGGTCTAGCTGCCTTAACTAGCAGGCCACAGGCCGACCCATAAACTTGACTTCAGTTCTACTTGTCCACAGACTTTTTGTCCTTGTGTGTGCTCAGTCTCCACTCGCATATCCTCCACATGCTCCTTTCCATCTGTGTGGATTTTTAAGCTCATTTATTTACCTGCTGTTTTGGGGAACTATGTGCCCGGTGCTGCTCTGGGTAATGGGGATGCAGCAGTGAACAAAACAGCGAAAAAAGAGATCTCTGCCCTTTCTTTCTAGGAAGCTTATGGAGTTTGCTATAATGTAAGTACATACAATTAATCACTTATACACACACAAACACATATATAATATTTTTTGTATTTATATGATATATATGCATATACACATGCAGACACAAACACACACACACACACACACACACAGCAGCCATTCTGGAACATTCCTTCATTTGGTTGGCAGCACCCTGGCTTTCCTTTGGGAACCACCTTCCCGCTTCTGGCTAAGGGAGCTAGTGAGATGACATCAGATCCTTGCCCTTTATGATTGAATAAGGACTCTGTACCCTTTTTGTTATTTAATTTTTTAAGAGAGATTTTTCCTATAGCGCGTGTGCACTCTCCAGAGAGACAGAGAGAGATGGAGACAGAAAATGAAAAATCACCCCCCAGGGGAATAGCCATGCTGCAGTCCCTTCTCGTCTAGTCTCATGTCGGGATTTTGGGCACACGTGCAAAATGCACACATGCACACATGCACACGTGCCTGGCATGAATTTCAAGTCTCTGGGTCTGGAACTTGAACCATGGTCAACCATGTGGGAGTCCAGAGACATAACCATTATGCCATCTGCTGGTCCCTTGTTTTTATTATTATTATTAATTTTTAAATGAAATATTTTGGAGAGGTTTTTGCTATAGGGTGCGTGTGCTCGCCAGAAAGACACAGAGAGAGACAGAGAGACAGAAAGCGAGAAATCACCCCCCAGGGGGGATGGTCACGCCGCAATCCCTTCTCCTCCATTCTCCTCTCAGGATCTTGGACATGCCTGTGCACACTCCTGGCATGAGTTTAAGGCATGTTTAAATGACAAATAATAAAGTAAAATAAAGTAATTCTTTTTTTAAAAACAAAAAGAATTACTTTTCCTCCTGTTGCATTCTGCAATCATTTTGTCCATTGCATCTAGGTACTCTGTCCTAGTTAGTCAGCCAGAAATTAGGAGATGATCCCTCAAACCCATCCTCTCTGGCAGAAAATCTGTGTATCATACCCAATCTGCAGGGAGGCAGATGTACGTACCCTACTCTTCATGGCTTCATCCCGACTCCTTGCCCTGGACACCCTGGTGGCATTGGGACTATTTACCATATTAGTTGCCCAGGTCACTTGGTTTTGAGGAATTTCGGTCCACTTTTTGTCAGCTACAGGCACCTGTTTATCAGCCTCACACTTAAGCATAACTCCTTGGGGAGGTCATGTGTGTGCATCCGTGATATGCAAATTATACAAATCTTTGTGCTAGTAAAGAAATCTCTCACTCTGCTGATGGCAATATCACCAAGGATTTCCCTTAGGTCACTTCTTTTATAAGAGGACTATGTCCAGGGCCAGCAGGTAGCGTGGTGGTTAAGGTGCTGGACTCCTATGTGGTTGACCACAGTTCGAGTCCTGGACCTGGCAGCTTGCTTTCTCATTTTCCCTCTGTTTCTCTCTCTCTCTGGTCAAATTAACACTATGACTACTATTACTAATCAATAAAATTAAATAAAATAATGTTTTTAAAAGGACTATGTCCATTTTCAAAGGCTTCTGATTCTAAGATTATCCAATTTCTTTAATAGAATAAATTAAAAAATCTTCCTACCAAACTATCATAATGGTGATCGTTAGGAAAACAGAGGTTGTTTACCCAGTCACTTACTTCTTTCCTACCTAGTCTCAAATCCCGTTCCATGTGTTTGCACGTTCTGTTCTTCAAAAATGTGGAGGTTTGAGGATGAGTTGAGTTGTGGGCTTTTATGGATGGTAGAGTTAATTTAATTCTACAATGGAACTCCGGGAATCCTGCCTATGGGTAGAAAGTGTTCTAGCACTTGGGCCTGTTGGGACCCAGCTTCAACCTCGTGGTTCAAAAACGTGAAATTGACCAGTGAGGGAAGAGAGTGCACTGTTGTCTACTTTATAAAAACAAAATCCGTCCTGTGTGAGGAGCCCTTGTGAGGGAAATGACTTTAATACAGTCATTAAAGGCATCGGCAGAGGTTTGACCTGCTTCCTTGATCTAACCTTCTGTATGCTCAAAAAAATTGGACTCTGATCTGAGATAAAAGAATTCTGTTGTCTTCAAAGAGAATGCCCAGTGCTCCTGCTCTACTTTCAGCAGCTTTCTGTTCTGCGGCCTCTCAGATCTGGGCTATAAAAGTGCTGTTAGTTCTTGCCTGAAGTCTCTCCCTCTGAAAGGAAGTGATGCACACAATCTTAGAACAAGTTTTGGACTTGAGAATAATTGCCATTGGGTCTATATGAATGCCTGAATGTCATTGCAGTGGTCTCTATGGGTCCTACTGGGTCCTGAATGAAGAGTGGATACACTCTTCCTCAATGCTAGCTGGGAATGGAGTTTCTGCAACTCACAGACAAAAGCATCTCCTCAGGTGCAATGGACGGGATTGCATCTCTTTGAAATTCCTATGTTGACTCCTAAGTCAGCCCCCCATTGTGACTATATTTGTAGACAAAGCCTTTACAGAGAGAGGTAATAAAGGTTTATGAGGTTGTACTTGTGGGCCCAATCCAACAGCTCTGGTGTCCTTTGTAAGAAAGGAAGGGACACCAGAGATGTCCGTGTTCGGGGAAAGAGCACCTGTGGACAGAGGCAGAAGGCGGCCATCTGCAAGTCAGAGAGATGGCATGGGAGCAACATACTGACACTTTGGTCTTAGGCTTCCAGCCACCAGAGGAAATGGGTTTCTGTTTTTTTCTTTCTTTTTAGCTTTTTCTTTAGCCATTAGGGCAGGTATCATGCTGAAGGAAGACAGAGAGAGACAGAGAGAGGGAAAGTAAGAAATCACTCCTTGGAAGGGTTGACTATACTGCAATCCCACCTCCTCCATTCTCCTCTTGGGATTTTGGGCACGCATGCACATACACACGTGCCCTGTGTTATTTTCAAGCCACTGGATGTGGGATTCGAATCACATTGACCATGTGGGAGTCCAGCACCTCAACTGCCATGCCACCTGCTGGCCCCAGTTTCTGTCGCTCAAGCCATCATGTCTGTTGTATTTTGTAATGGCAGCCCAGGCAAACTAGTACAGTGGATCACCCCACCTTCATGAGTTCTCTGCCTCTGTTGGGGCCATGAGGGCTTGATCTCCCCTTTAGGCTATTGGCAACAGAGCTTCAGTGTACCAGTCATTGAAAACCCTCACACGGGGAAACCAGAGCCTGAGCCCTGGCTAATGCCTGCCTGCCACACCACAGTTGTGGCCCGAATAGAGAAGACACCTCTGGGAATGCCTTTTCCTAAGAGCATTCTGGTGCCTCCAGAGCTTCTAAGAAGCAACCACATGCTTTGGTTCAAAGAGTAATGAAGAGGATTCAGAGTCCAGCTAGAAAAGTCACTGATGGCAAGACCAGAGGGTGATGGTGGGAAGGGGGGAGAGTAGGGAGAGGTAAGAGGATACCGGAAGAAGAAAGGTGTCTCAAGGAATGAGGAGGAGGGCCATCTGGTGGTGTGTTGTTTAAGGCTATTAGATTCAACATGGCCGACTGTGCAGTTCAAATCCCAAACCTGGTAGCTTAAAAAACACGTTGAGCGTATGTACGGGTATGCCCCAGATTCCAAGAGGAATGAGAGAGGAAGAAGGAATTGCAATGTGGCCATCCTCCCCCTTGGGCGTGTGGGGGGGTGCTTCCTCAGTTTCCCTCTCACCCCATCTCTCTCCAGGGAGTATGAGCCCTATAATAAATTAAAAAAAAAAAAGAACAACGAAAGCTGGTGGAAAACTTTGGAAGGTTTTTTTCCCCCCTAAAATAATTATTTATTTATTTAATTCCATTTATCATTATTATTATTTTAATTTGGCCAGAGAGAGACAGAGAGAGAGAGAAAGGGAAAGGGAGAAAACAAGTCACAAGGTCCAGGACTCGAACTGTAGTCAGCCATGTAGGAATCCAGATCCCTACATGAGCTGGGTAGGGCCCGGAAAGAAAGGAAGAGGTTTGTCGATGGGGCACAAGAGTGAAAAACCATGGCTATTGTGAAGCCACAGGTGTGATGTGAGGTGAATTGAGTATGGCCTGGGGAAGCAAGGCTTGAACTCACTTCCACCGGCACAGAAGCTCCGGTGCTGTCTGCACAAGGCCCCACTGAAAGAGCCACTTGCTGCGGCTCCAGGAGGTGCCCAGTCCCCCAGGCTCTCCTCTGGTAGTGATGCTCATGGACAGCAAGGGGGTCAGCCCAGGGCAAGACGTTACACGCAGAGCTCCTGAAATCACAGGGGGCGAAATACTGGAGAAAAGGCACTGATGTGAGTGCCATTGCAGCCACCCTCCTCCTGGCTCTAGGGGAAACAGCTTTCATTACCAAGCTAGGTAGATAGAGGCATTATTTATTTTTTAAGAGAGATTTTTGCTTTGTGCTTGCTGGAGAAACAGAGACAGAAAGTGAGAAATCACCCCCCAGAGGGGATGGCCACACCGCAATCCCTTCTCCTCCATTCTCCTCTCGGGATCTTGGGCACACATGCACACGTGCCCGCTATGAGTTTTAAGCCACTGGGTCCGGGACTCAGACTGCAGCCTGCTACATGGGAGTCTAGTGATGTAACCGTTATGCTATCTGCTGGTCCCAAGGCATTAGTTTTTACCAGGACTATCAATGTCCTCCTTTCCCTGGCTCACACTGAGTCAGCCTACGTCCAATACCAGCCCAGGATCTCTCACATTTTAAAATAAACATATCATCCCCCTTTCGAGAGTTTCCCACCGTGCTTTCCCACACTTTCACCTCCCACCGTTATTCAGATGTCCTCCTTGCTCTTTTCAGAATCCCGATTTCTCCAACTGTCACTTCTGACTGCACCACTAGCAAGCACAGCCTTCACAGGCAGCCAGCGTGGCTCCGCTCCTTGGAGACGTCCCTGGCTGGAAGGCCAGCCAGTTGTCTCCTCCAACCAGGAGTTGTCCAGCTCTGAAGGCATTTCCCTTACTCTGCCAATTCTCTGGCTTGCTTTTCAGAAACTGAGGGCAGCAGCATTGTGATGCCATGAGCCGTACCTTGTACCTTTCAAGGCGGGCGTTTGATGCTCTCTGCATTTGATCCCTCATCTGCAGAAATGCCATACACTTGGCCTTGCCGCTCCATGGCTGAGAGCAGTGTCTTGGCTTTCTAGAATACTTTGCAACTCCTGTAACTAAACGCAGACAACGATGTCTGATTCTAGCATTGGATAAGAGATCACAGTTTCTTAAAAGGGGATTTGTTGGAAATGAAATCATGTTTGTGGGAGTGGCACAGTTTCTTCCTTTTTCTCTTTTCTTTTTTTTTTTGTGGGGGGGGAGAGATTTTTGCAATAAGGCGTATGCACTCTCCAGAGAGACAGAAAGCAAGAAATAACCCCCCTAGGGGGATGGCCATGTCGCAATCCCTTCTCCTCCCTTCTCCTCTTGGGACTTTGGGCATGCATGCACATGTGTCTGGCATGAGGTTTAAGCCGCCAGGTCCAGGATTTGAACCATGGTCAATTATGTGGAAGTCCAGCAACGGAACTGCTATGCCATCTGGTGGTCCTGAGCAGCAGTTTCAAAATGGAGAGAGCAGAGACTTTGAGAAGGCATTGACTGTAGTTTTTTTTTTTTTTTTTTTCCCATCTCGAAGAATAACTTTAAAGAAAAACGAACTTTGCCACATTAGAGGAGTCTATGTAGAGAGCAGTTTTAAAATGTGCATTTGTTCGCACATGCAAGTACGAACCTCTTGGGTTCATCTTCGTGCAATTGCTTTCCGTTTCGCTCTAACTCAACAGCTGTAAAATGGCTTTGGTAAATCGCACTAGTACGTTTCCATTAACATTAGCACAATTTATGTCAACGGCACTGACACGACTGTCAGCCTCGAAAGACCCTAACCTTCTCGTGCACAGAGAACACACTTCTGTGTCACACCTACAGTTTTTCATACATTGCGGTGCCATTTGTCTATCTCATTTCCATTTTGTTCTCTGGACTCGGAAGGCTCCTAGCTCATCAATCAGCTTTAGTGTCAGCGAGGCGTAGTTTGAGTTGGTACGGGCGCCTGCTATTCCTCCCTCCTTTGGCATGACTTTTTAGAGCCATGAATGAGGTTTTCTTTGCCGAATAGCTACCTTTGTGTGTTGCAAAGATGGACGATCACTCGGTTTTGAAACCGCACTCTGTCGGGTCACGGTACCATCCATTATTTCATAAATAGATTCTCTGATTGGAACATAAACAAAGGCTTACGGATCCCACCCATTAGGAATCATTACCCCAGGCTTACAGTTTTTACGAAAGTCACAGTGGCACTGCCAGTCCTCAAGTTCATAGCCCGTGCTCTAAACGAACTCTACGATTGACTCAACTAAGAACTGAATTGGTGCTTCTTGCACTTTTTGTGGAGAAGAAATGATTCAAAAAAAGAGAAAATAATGACCCAGCAGGTGGCATGGTAGTTAAGGCACTGGACTCCCACATGGCTAACTGTGGTTTGAGTCCCAGACTTGGTGGCTTGAAAATCACAAATAAATAGATAAATAAGTGTTTTAAAAAATGAAAATGCTGCTTAACGAAGGTGTCAGAAGTGTATAAAACTGAACCTACCAATTACAAATCAATACTAATTAGAAAAAAGAATTTAAGGCGACTCATTACTATAAAAAGGCTTTAAAACCAAAAGTAAAAAATTCTTCACAAAAAGGAAGAAATCAACTGTAAAACTAGAAGGGCTATTTAGTAACTATGTTATAAAAAGTGGTTTGAGATCAAAGAGAATTGTAGAAAGGCTTAATGAGGTATTATTTTGGTTTCCCTATTGGAAAAACTCACAATTTTGAATTTTCTTTTTAACTACTTTGGCAAAATACCAGGAAAAAAATAGTTGTAAGATTACAGACTGTTCTAGAGCTGGGCATGAAATAAAAAGGAATCGTTGGGCACCCAAGTTACTCATTCAAGATGAAGGCAGCATTATGAATGTTTTGGTCATTACATAGAACATGTAGGATAAATAGCTCTTGGGCATGGACTGATTAGCAGAGAAGTGGCACATTGTTAAAAGAACTCTCATCCCTAAGAAAATCTACAGGGGCCAGCAGGTGGCGAAGTGGTTAAGGTGCTGGACTCCCACATGGCTGGCCATGGCTCAAGTCTCAGAGCTGGCAACTTGGAAACCATGCTGGGCACATGTGTGTGCATGCCCCAAAATCCAGAGGAAAATGGAGGAGAAGGGATTGTGGCATTCCATCACCCTGGAGGGTGATTTCTTACTTTACCTCTCTCTTTCACTCTCTGGCAAGTGCATGTGCCCTACGGCAAAAACAAAAAACTAATAAAGAAATTAAAAAATAAACCAAAAAAAGAAAAACTCTAAATGATACCTAGAAACTACAGTGAAAGTCTTCTATCTGTAGCTGACAAACTAGTGGGGTAAATGACCCAGAGAAAAATAGAAGGTTCAAGGAAGCTCCACTCATTTGCTAGAGTTTATTAAAGTAGAATGTGTTAACTCCCTTTCAAGATTCAGGGGGTCTTCTAGCACCTGATGAACACAAACTTATTCCAGCCAATCCATTTTTGAGATAGAGCAGTGAACTGTTCACCTGCATGTTAGAGTAAAACTGTAATATAAAGTCCAGGAAAGCAGCGATATTTGCCCGACTTAATGCTTATAACCTATATTAGCAGCTCCTGAAACAGAGCCTTGCATATGCTAAATGCTCTACTGGTATTCATTGAAATGAATTAAATAGGCCTAGAGAGAGTCAAGACTTTTACATAAGCCAAGAAAGAGAGAGTCAACAAAACAAGAGGTGGACGTTTTGTTGGAACTTGGTTGGAATGCAGGTAGGTCAGGAAGTGGGGGGCAGAAGCACTGAAAAGAAGTAGGCAGGATTTAGAGTCCAAGAGGGTAGAGAGTCAGAAAGGATTTCAGCCTTCTAATCTCAGCACACACACGCATCTTAAGCCTTACATTATTGGGTTCTCTCTGTAACTATGGACAGATTTGCATTCAGTGGAGTTCAACCTCCCTGGAGCAGGTTGGAATGTTTATAGATACGATGGCTCTGCAGGGGGCAGGGCCAGAAGGGTTTGCTTTGTCTTTGACAAAGGGTTTTCAAAACCTTTGTGGAAAAATGTGTATTATGAAAAAACTATGGGGCAACCCATTTTCCAGGACCCCTCCCTTCTCCTTGGGAGCTCTGTTTTTCTTTCCCTCTCCTTCAATGAACTCCCCACTTTGCTATATCTACTCTCTGTGTCCGGTCTCTAATTCTTCCTGAGTGCGGGGCACAAACCCATGTCTCACTGCGAGTGCTGGTCCTGATCACCCCGGTGCCCCTGAGTTCCTGTGTCATGTTTTGGTGCATTGGCTGGGAAATATCTAGACTCCCCTTCTGCACATCGGAATGACTATGAACTTCTTATGAATTGTTGGATTTAACTGAGTATGCAAGAAGATCTCACTGGTGGAGTTGAGTGGCCACAATTTGGGACCTGTAGTAGAAAAAATTCAATAGGTACCCCTTAGTGGGTGGCGTGACAGGCTGGGGTGTGGGATTTTTGTCCCAGAAAGTGGGAAAACTTGTAGCAACTACAGTATGTGGTGACTTTCTTCTTCAGATTGTCAGTCACAGCGGTTATGTGCAAATCAGCTGGAAGAGAGTTGAAGAAGATGTAGACAAAGCCAGATGACAGATTAAGAAACAAGCAAAGCAGCACCTGAAGTCAACAATGTAATAGAAGAAGCAACAGAATTGATCAAGGAGAACATTGTGCTATCCAGTGAATTCATGGGAGACATTTTGCTAGGCCTTGCATCTTAAAGACATGAGCATTCCACCCTAGTGGACTTAACTGTGAGAAGAAATGTATGGAGACAAGGGGTCTCTCAACAGTGCGTGCCACCAGTGACACCCGGGAAAGGAGAAAAACTAGCTGGAAAATACTGAACTCACAACTTAGCATTTTGCCACCTGAAGTTGGTATTATAAAATAATCCATACGGTATGTGGACAGTAGTATTCCTGAGCAAAACATTGCTTTTATAATGTTTTAAACATTTGCATCTGTGGAGAACTTAGCCTATGAAATATCACCACTGGTTTTATATATATGTGTGTGTGTGTGTGTGTATAAATATACATATATATATATACACATATACATATATATGTATGTGTGTATATATATATATATATGTGTATAAATATACATATATATACACATATACATATATATGTATGTATATATATACATATATATATATATTTGGATTTAATTCCCAGTGAAATATTATCCTCTTTTTATTTAAATAAAATGTTCTTCATTGTGCTTTTAAAAAGGGGAAAAAAAGAAAAAACTATGTATGGATTGCAGAAATTTTTCTAACACCAAGGAAACCTTATACTTTAATTTTTTCCATGAACATTTTGAAGTTCCTCATATTTGTGAAACAAGGGATCCCTTATATGGCAGAGCTGAAATACCTAGTTCTGGGGGTAGGGGTGGGGAGGTACAACCATAGATAAAATCAGTTCACCATATGAATTATTTAAGAAATCTTTGGGATACCACCTGTATCTCAGGAAGGGCCATGACATGACAGGAAGGACCATGACATGACATTATCCATCCCTGGATAATACTCTAACAGAAACAATCCCGTGTTAGTGGCCCACTGAAACAGTCTAGGGTATAGTGAATAATGTTCCCTGACTGTAATCTCATAGAGAGAAAACATAGTGCAGGATGAATAAAATGGAGTAACTATGCCAGTCAGTTAGTCAGCAATGAAATGGAAGCCTGCCCTGGCCAAAGCCATGTCCCGAGTCAGTAGAAATTGAACAATGATTTATTGTTTCCTTTTGTATCTTACTTGCATAATTTCATTTTATTCTCATAGTACTCATAATAATATTAATCATTATATTAATATTATAATAATTATCATATTCCTTTCAGACTTCAGAAAATCAGCTAGAAAGTGACATATCTAGGATTAAAATTCATATTTGTCTCATGCCAAAGCCACTGCCTTTTCCACCTTACTCCACTTTATCACTAATTGTGCTATTGGAAGGCAAAGACAAAGGGAGAATCTTGAAAGTAAAAAGAGAAGCAACTTATCACATACAGGTAATCCTTGATAAGACTTAAAGCTGACTTCTGATCAGAAACCATGAGAGCCAGAAGGCAGTGAGATGCCATATTCAAGTGATGAAAGACAAAATCTATCAATCGAGAATTTTATATCCTGCTATACTATCCTTCACAAATTAAGACATTTCCAAATAAAATATGAACATGTTTGCTACTACCAGATGTTCTCTGCAAGGAATATGAAAAGCAGATCTTCAGGCTAAGCTTAAAAGACAGTAAACTATTATTTGAATCCACACAAAGAAATTAAGAGCATTGGTAAAGATGACAGTATAAAAGACTATGAATTTATTTTTTGGGTCCTACTCCTCTTTTTTCATATCTGCTAAATGACAACTGCATAAAGCAATAAATACAAATCAGTGGTGATAGGGACACAAACAAAAGTGGGAGTATAAAGTTGTGTGGGAGCCAAGTTTTACTATACACATGTTTAAAACACAAAACTACCAAAACTCATTAAAGAAAAGGTAGGAAATCTGAAGAGACTTTTCAGAAAAAGAAAAATGTGGGACAAGTTTGCTTCATTGGTGAATTTTACAAAACATTTAAAGGAGAATTAACACCCCTCATTCTAAAATGCTTCCAAAAAATGGACCAGGAGAGAATACATCCTAATTTATTCTCTGAGACCAATATTACCACAGTTTCAAGCCAGATAACTTATAAGAAGAAATGAAAATTACAGTTCAATCTCTCATATAAATATAGATGCAAAAAATCCTCAACACGATATTAGCAAACTGAATCTAGCAGTGTATTAAAAAGATTATACACCATGACCAAGTAGAATTTATCCCAGGAAGCCCTGGTTGTTTCAACATGCACAAATCAATCAACAGAACATGCTACGTTAATAGATTAAAGGAGAAAAACACAATTAATTCAGAAAAAGTATGTGACAAAATCCAACCCTTTCATTATTTAAAAACAAAACAAAACAAAACAAAACAAAAAACCCCACTTAGAATAGAAGGGAACTTCCCCAATTTGATAAAAGGAATTTATGAAAAACCCAAGCTAGGACCACACTTAGTGGTAAATGACTGAAGCTTCCCTCCAAAGTCAGGAACAAGACAAGGTTATCTTCTCTTGCCAGTCCTATCAAAATCCCAGCTGTATTTTCTGCAGAAAATGACAAGTTGATCCTAAAGTTTATATAGAAATTTAAAAGGCCCAGAATAGCAGAAATAATCTTGGAAGAGAACAAGTAGGAAGACTTAACACTTCACAGTTTCAAAACTTACTACAATGCTACAATAATCAAGATGACATGGTACTGGTATAAGGATGGACACATTGATTAATAGAACAGAATTAAGAATTTAGAAATGAACTCTTAAACTTCCAGTTAATTCATGTTCAACAAGAACTCCAAGACAATTCAATAGAAAAATAACATTCTATTGTACAAGCTGGCTATCTACATACAAAAGAATGAATTTTGACCCCTACCTAATGCCACATGTAAAGTCAACTCAAAGTGGATCAAAGATTTAAATATATGAAGCTATTTGAAGGAAATATGAGTGTAAATCTTCTTGAACTTGTGTTAGGCAACTGTTTCTTTAAAATGATGTAGAAAATATAAGCAACACAATAAAAAAATGGAATCGGAAGCTTTAAAAAGCGATAAATATATAATAATGAATCCAATTTTGATTATGTTGAACTTTATACCAACAAAGTCATAAATCATTACTTGAAATAGATTTTTTTTTAAATGGTGAAAGGACCCCTGGAGGCAATAGACCCAGCAAAGCCATCGTGTGACTCTGGCCACACAAGCAAAGTAGGTGAATTTGGGAGATACTTTGAAGATGAACTCTGGTTGCATGTGGGGATCACATAAATGGGTTGTGGATGGTGGTGTTGACTGCTGAGATGAGAAGCAATGGGGGAAGACTGAAGTTGGAGGAGCAAGGATGAGTACAGTTTTGCACCTATTTAATCTGGGGTACCCATGGCTCTGTGTGTGGCCCTACTGTGTGTAACTCTACTGTGGTCAGATTAGCCAAGTTTCATTTATTCTTTGTAATGAAGACATAAAAATTGCTTCACTAAACAGAAGTGTTTTTTTTTTTTTTTTAAGTTTATCGATATCTATTTCTTCCCTTAGAGAAAGACATAGGCACCTCCAACAGGGTCCTCAGACTGTGACCCTCCACTGTCTCAGCCAGCTCAAATAAAGGCATGTGTGCACATGCCCAGCATGCAGGGAGACCTTGGGATGTGAACCCAGGACCTTCCCATATGGCCTCAGCATCGCTGAACATGGTGTCACTGCTGTGCCACCATGGCTGGCCCCCAATGCTGCTTTTTGATATGACATTTGTTACACTGGAATTTTACCTATTTTATAGTTATTATAGTAATCTGAAGTGTGAGAACCACTTGGAGCAATCCAAAGAAGTATTATTCATTTACTGAAATGTATAAACTCTATCAGAACTAATTACATCTTGCAAGATAGGGAGAAACCATGTTGATTTAAAAATTCAAAAAAAGAAAAGAAAAGTAAGAAAACCCCAAACAGTTATTCTCCCAGCTCTTCTTTGCACATCGAGGCAGATAATACATGAATGTCGAAGCATAAATGACAAATTATATTAAACAAGCCATGCTACATACATCTCATTGGAAACTCATCAGAAAAGAAAACGCAGCAGCTGCCAGATATGCTAACGATCAGATCAGGAGGAAGCGAATGTCTTTTTGAAGCTCTCCGAAAGGATTTTTACAACTGAAGCGTTAAAAACCAGAGAGACTATCCATTTGATGATGACCTTCGGAACATTTTGACAACATCCTCCGCTCCTATTTCACAAAAACCTTTGTTTCTTCAATTACATCTGAGATTGTGGTGCCCTTGGTAAATGAGAACGAAATCAGCCTCTTTGCAAAATGATTAGATTAGAAAGAGATGGCATCCAATTTAGTCTTTTTTTTTTTTGGTATGGAAATAAAACCTGACCCAACATGTCATACTCAAAGAGCAGCTGAACTCCACCAGATGATCTGTCCCGAGAAATGCCCGCATCATCATTTTGATAATTTCCTTTTCCTGAAACATCAGCAGAAGTACTTTTGGGGTAAAATTAACTTTATGCTAAGTATCTTTTACTTTTCTATTTCCTTCCAACAATGATTAATTTGGGGGATCTACAGGTGCCATATAATCCCTATACGAGATCTCACTACCCCTTTTATCCCTTTCCACCCTGATGCCTGGGGTAATGGTCAGGCCGAAAACAATTAAGCAGAATGTAGGTCAGTTCACCAGGTGATAATTTACCCATTCCTTTGGCTCCTCACTCTGAAGCTGCCGAGGCTAGCTAACAGGATGGCGGGTGCTATTTTGAGTGGAGATGAAAGAAAAGGATCTTCAAAGGATGTGGCTGCACCATGGAGGACATTTAGCGAGCACGCACGTGGGAGAGAGCCTGCAGGAGGGGATTCTCAGGTTCAAGAGAAGCTAGCTATCGGGAAACTCAGAGGCTACATCTACTAACACATTCCTTTTAAAAAGAGGGAGGAGAAAATGTGTAGTGTAAGAAACCTATGGAAAGGTTGGATCGTTCTGTGAAGAGGATTGGCCCGGGACTCAAGTGTTGGATTCTAGCCCCCTGCAGGCCACCAAAACTACGAGTGTGTGAGACGTTTTGTCTCTTTGGTCTCAGTTTCCTCATCTGTAAATGAAGATGTCAGTCAATCTTTTGGACCCACTTTTCCATGAAAATAAATTTTTAAAGTTTATTTATTTCTTCAGAGAGTGAGAAAGAGAGAGAGAGACAGTCACTCCCAACAGGGTCCTCACATCACAATTTTCCCCTTGCTCCAGCGAGTCAGGAACATGGGCCCGTGTACACCCAGTGTGTTCAGGGAGGTCTCTGGAGGCAAACCAAGAACCTTCCCACATGGGTCAGGCTCACAGAGCATTGTGCTTCTGCTGTGCCACCTTCCACCCCGGAAAACCACGATGGTCTTAGAATCTTCTGTTTATTAATCATCCCCTTTCCATTAGGTGTTGATTTTTCCAGACTGGCAATCTTGTCTTCTTATAAAGTGTGGCAGGCAGAATAATGGCCCTCCAAATATGTCCCCATCTAATCCCTTGGAACCTGTGGACTTGGACATGTTACCATACATGGTGAAAGGACTTTGTAGATGTGATTAAGCCAAGGATCTTGAGATGGAGGATTACCCTGGATTATCCTGGTGGGCCCAATGTATTGGGTTGTTGAAAAAAATCAAGATGCATTTTTGCATAGAAAAACAGAAGAATAAATAATGATTTTTTCTGATGACCCCATAATTATAAAACTCCTTATAAGAAGGAGACAAGACTGTCTGGGTTAGATAAAGAGAAGAGATTTGAGGATGCTCTGCTGCTGACTTTAAACAGAAGAGGGCTTGGGACCAGCAGATGGTGCAATGGTTCTGTTACTGGACTCCTGCATAATCAACAGCAGTTTGAATCCTGGTTCTGGTATTTTAAACTCAATGCCTGTGTTGCTCAAGATCCCAAAAGGAAAATGGAGCAGGGAATGCAGCATAGCCATCCCCCCCGCAGGGGATGATTTCTTGCTATCTGTCTCTCTGTCTCTGTCTTTCTGTTGAACACATATGCCCTACAGCAAAAACCTCTCTTCAAACCAACAAACAAAGATGGGGGAGTGGCTCTATAGCCTAGTGGCTGAGGGATCCAACTCTGACATGGCTGACTGTGGTTCAAGACCCAGTCCAGGCAGCTGGAGAAACACACTGAGTGTGTGTGTGTGTGTGTGCATGCCCTAAGTCTGATGGGATTGAGGGATGGAGAAGAGGGTGATACAGCATGACCACACCCCATTGGGTTGGTGCTTTCTCTCTCTGTCTCTGTCTTTATTTTTGTCTCTCTCGCTCTGATGAACACGTGTCATCTAGCAATTAAAAAAAATAAAAATAATTTTAAAAGAGAGAGAGAGAAGGCCACGAGCCAAGCAAAGTAGGTTCTAGAAGCCAGAAAAGACAAAGAAATTGATTCAGCCTTAGAGCCCCAAGAAGCTGCCTCCACGGAGTCAGACTCCCATGCAAACCAGCCACTGAAGAGGTAGCTCTGCTCTGGCCCTACCTTAGTCAGGTTCCAACAGGATCAAACAGAATAGGAAGAGCCAGGGTAGTAGAAATGCAGCTGGGAGGTGATGTTGCTGCGACTGTAGCATGGCTACAGAAGGAAGGTAGCATGGCTTTCAGAAACTGCAGACAGAGAGACAGACTGTCAGACAGACAGTCACCATAGATAGCTTTTAGACAGTCAGCATAGATAGCTTTTAGACAGCGTGAAGAACACACTGAGGCCAACCCATGGCCTGGTGGTTGAGGTGACTGGATCCCATATGACTGACCATGTGGTTCAGGTCTCAGACCTAGTGACTAGAGAAACATGCTGGTCATGTGTGTGTGTGTGTGTGTGTGTGTGTGTGTGTGTGTATGCCCAGAATCCTGAAAGGAAGGAGAGATGGAGAAGGGATTGCCATGTGACCATGTCCCATGGGGGGTGCTTTCTCAATTTATCTCTCTCTCTGGTGAGCACATGTGCCCTCTAGCAAGAAGATTAAAAAAAAAAAAAAGGAGGAGCTGGTAGATGGCATGGTGTTTGAGGCATTGGACTTCTACCTGGCCAACCACAGTTCGAGTCCCAGACTTGGCAGCTTGCTTTCTCTCTCTCTCTGGTCAAAATGAGGAATAATAATTAATTCTTGAAAAAAAAAAAAGGCATACTGAGGTGACCAAAACAAAGGAGGAGAGACAGTACAGGAAAATAAGAGAAAATGAACCAGACAGGAGAGAAATAATAACCAGGGATCCTTGCTAAATGACTGCAATAATGCTTTCATGAGAAGGGATCAATGGTTAATACCTGGGAGTATTTTAGTTTTATCACCGCGGTCATTATTTTATAGGTTCATTATATTTAGACACAGAAAGCTTTAGTTAACCTCCCGTGAAGTTCATTTAAAAATGTGTACGTTCTGATCTTTGTAACTAGCTCAGTCGTTTGTACGTAGAAAGCTCTGAATTTGTTCCAATTCTTGTTTAGCTGATGTATTTTAACCATGGAGACCCAAATAATATAAATTATGTCCAGGAAAATGCCTTCTTTAGGCATAGGAAGTGAAGTGGCACCCAACTAAAGAATTGTGACTGTTTTGTCAGGCTAAGAAGTTTGGCCGAGGTTATCTGCAAGGTCTCTGCTGGTGGATGCTGCTGTTTGGGTAGGTTGAGGCCAGAGAGGCCAGGGTTTGATTTCTGGCCCACTCCGAATAAAGGAGCTGGGGCATTGGTTTGTTCTGTAGTCTCGGCTATTTGGGAGGCTGAGGCAGGAAGATCAAGACATAGCTAAACTCTGTCTAAAAAAAAAAAAAAAAGTTGTTAGTTCAAAATCATACCCAAGAGTGGTTGCCTTGTGGAAGAATTGAGCATGACAAGGAAGGCCTAACTACCAGAGTCAGTACGTTTTGTGCACCTGGTCTTATGTTTGTACCTTATGGCTTCTAGAAAGTTCCCTGGCAAGAGTTGACTTCGTTTTTTATTAGAGGATTCAATTCCGTTCCTGTCCTCTGCAGGGCCAGGGTATACCTAGAGGCCTGGGGTTGATTAAATATGAACAATCTAGGCAGGGATGGAATTATTTCTTTTTTACCACTGAGATGCCCGGCAGGTACCTTCCCAAAATAAAGCTGATGCCACCCTCCCCCTGGCAAGATCGACACTGCTCTGGACTGAGTGCGCCTTTTTGTCCCAAGGCCAGCGCTGCTCTTTCTCAGGAGCTGGCAGGATGTGAGGTTGGGATGCTCTGAGGCTGGGGGACAGGGCCCAGGGCTCCTGGTGGGAGAATGCTTGCTGTCTGCCTCCCTCCTCCAAACTCCTATCAAACTGGATTCACCTGGTCTTGAAGAGGTGGGTGCTAATGTTCTCTTCAGAGACCTCCCAGGGCTGCCTTGTTCTGTTCCTGGCTTTCCTGGTGATGGGGTCCCGGATGCACTCACACTGAGTCAGGCAGCCAAGAGAGAAGTCAGCAAGACGGGCCGACTCTGCCTTCTAGAGAAGATTGTGTCTTCACTGAAACTCTTCTGAAAGAGGGTATGTTCCATTTATTACACACACACACACACACACACACACACACACACACTAGTTTTAGTTATAGGGTGTGAATGCTCACAGGAGAGAGGCAGAGAGCTA
>NW_006159506.1:400368-408265 GCF_000334495.1 Tupaia belangeri chinensis | reverse complement strand
ATGAGAAATCTCCCCTGCAAGGGGGATGGCCATGCTGTGGTCCCTCCTCCATTCTCCTCTTGGGATTTTGGGTATGCATGCACACATGCCCAGAGTACCCTTGAATTGGCTGGGTCTGGGACTTGAATCGCCTTCATGTTACTTGCTGGGTCTCTAAAAAAAGTATATTTTTAAATTTTAGGATTTTTCTTCTTTTAAAATAAAAAGGTACAAATGAAAAAGAAAAGGGAAAACATTACCATACAACCAAAAAGCTCAAAGAGCATTTGGTTTCATGGTTATGTATTTACAGAACTATTTTCACTTACAAGTTATTCTCCAAATATTTTAGGAAAGCGTGGTGGGAGAGTTTAAAGTTACTGGAAAGGAAAGAAACCCATGTCTCAGTGAAATTTTTATTAATTGAGAATTATGTGGAGAATTTGGAAGAGCTTATGTGAGATTTTGAATAGAGGAGAATTTTGAGGCATTCACATGAGGGCTCCATTGGAAGTTTAAAAGGTTTAAAACTTGAAAAGACATGTTAAAAATAACTCAAAAAAATTGAGAAAGAGAGAGAAAAAAGGTAATTGCCAGATTCAGAGGCTTTTTATATGACCATGGTGATAAAAACGGGCTGGTTATTAACCTGGCAGGTAGAGAGAAAACCCATTGATGGTAATTGGGAAAATTAGTGCTCAGATGTAATTCTTCCCTTTCCACCATTCTCCGGAGAAACAAATGCTTTATTGAAGCAGTTCCATGAGAATCTTTGCAAGTTCTTGGAAAACTTGGTGATTCAAGAGGCTTTTGTGACTACAAAACAGTTATTTAAATCATTTCCTGAGGAAAGAAGTTTGGATGAAGATAAAAAAAATGAATCGCAGTTTAGCTCTTAGTGTGGGAAATGACGACTTGAAGAGATGTTTAGCAGCTGTACCGTGACTTCTGTGGCTTGAAGGGGGGTGGGGTGTGAGACCTTGGCAAATGGTGGCAAATCAGGAACCCCACTTCCAAGTTCAATACCATGATGCGATTCTGAGAATGCTGCAAAAGATGCAAAATTGTGTGCCAGAGCTTATGGCAGGAAAACAAAACAACCCAAGATACAAGGAAGACAGAGTAGAGTAAAATATTTTTCCCATCCTAAAGGATTTGGATTAGAAAATAGATTTTGTTTTCTACTTCATAGGGTACATTGCTCACTGGAGAAAGGCAGAGAGAGGTTAAGTGAGAAATCAGTCCCTGGAGGTGTGCCCACACCGCAATCCTTTTTCCTCCATTCTCCTCTCAAGATTTTGGACATACATGCACATGTGCCTAGTGTGAGTTTCAAGCCACCAGGTCTGGGGCTCGAATTGCAGTTTTTTTTGTAGAAGTCCAGTTCCTTAACCACCATGCCACCTGTTGGCCCTCAAGAAAGGTTTGTTTTCATTAATGATTCTTGGGTGAGATGGTTTAACTCTTAACAGCTTTGCGCTTCAGCTTGGGTGATAGTAGTCATGATAGTGAAAAACGTGAAATCATTTTAGAACAGGACTTTGGGAAACTGAATATACAATATGTATGGAAAGGATCAGACCCTTCTGGGAAAGTAACACAAAACATGGCTAGACTGTATTTTGGTGATTTCTTAGATATGTTTAATTAGTAAGAGTGATTTCGCAGCATCGTTGAGTTGAATCACAGAGCTTTTACACTGGAGACAGAACATGAATTATTATGGTGTTTCTGTTGTTCTTTTTTGTTGTTTATTTGTTTTTTTAGTACATGCTCCCTGAATTACATACATGTTTTAAACTTTGCTTTGTTTTTTTTTTTAAGAATTATTTTAACTTTATTTATTTGTCTATTTATTTTAATTTAACCAGAGAGGGACAGAGTGAGAGAAAGAAAGTGTGAAAACAGGTCGCCAGGTCCAGGACTCGAACCGTGGTCTGCCATGTGGGAGCCCAGCACCCTTAACCACCATACCACCTGCTGGCCCCAGCTTTGCTTAGTTTTTAAAGGCCATTTCTAACGTTCTGTTATAAAGAAAATAGTTATGCGCCCATCCAGTCTTTTTCTCTGTAGTATTAAGTGTACACTGCCGGATTCTTTTATATTAAGTGCTAGGGTGTAGCTTCTTTTCCTTCTATATCAAGTTTCCCTTGTCTTATTCTTTCAGTAGCATAATACGTGTGTGCGAGTGTGTGTGTGCAACATCATGCCTACTTGTAAAGTGATAAATTGGGTGTCACTTTGAAGCAGTCGCCATGTATCATGTTAGTAGTTTGCATTAAGTTGCCTGTTAATTAAATAACCTCTGTCTTTTACTGCAAAAATCTTGAGCTTTATTAAGTTAGAAAATTTACGACCAATAGCATAATCAATAAAACATTAACAAACATGTCACCCCTGACAAACCTTTCGTATTGATTTTCACATTCTTACAAAGCTTGCCTGTTGCCTGGAAAATAAAGAAAGAAAGAAAGAACCCACCAGTAAAATGGGTATACCAACATTAGCCAAATGTAGTATTTCATAGGCAGCAGTAAAACTTCTGTAATTGCTGTGGGTTCTAATTATTTGGAATGCCCTACTTACAGAATCCTGCGGAATGTTTTCACTGCTGAAGGAGTTTAACTCCAGAGTTGGCCAGTGACGATAGACTCCTATTAACAGCAGGAGGACCACACTAGCCTTCATTCATAAGTGACTGCAGGCCGAAGGAAGAACCAAAGCAATTTTCTTGCTAATCCTAATAACAGCTTCAGCTTTGGCCTTGGTTGTTTGAATTGTTTGGGAGGCCCATTATTATTTTCTGTCTGAAATAGCCACGTGACAGCTTTATGTTGCTATGCGTGTGTGTGCAGATATCATTTTCTGGGCTAAGTGTTAGAACTGGTCCATTTTGTTGCTAATAACAGAAAAATACCCGATTCTGGGTATTTCATTTGAGTTACTGGGGGAGGTGTGTGGTTATTTAGCAAATGGCTTGGAGGTCCCTAGGTGCAGGGACTAGTCCCAGGGCGGGTCTTTCAGAGTCCCGAAGCAGTACCGTGAGGACGAGAGCACAGCAGAGTGGCCGTGTCCCTCATTCTGTATCCCCTTCTCTCTCCCTATAAACCTACCAGCAGTCAGTCACAGGGGCCTCGCCCTAATCCCTAAGCACCTAAGCACTCCCAAAGTCCCCACCTTTCAACACCATGAAGGAATGACGGTATTAGGTTTTCATCTTAGTACTTTCACAGTACGACCAAGTTCTAACTCCTGGATTTGGTGGGGTGGTGGGGCGGGGAGGGGGCGAGGGTGTCAGTCAAGCCATAGCAGGTGTGAAGAGGTACTGGGGATGAGTTTCTGAGCATGTTGCTTTTCCTGCACGGTCCCTACGAATGGGCCCCTGAGTGTGTGCAAGAAGTGTCTCCATCACTCTGTGAAAACGGAATTTGCAGGCTAGAGTTGCAATTCAGCAGTCAGAGGCTGCCTAGAAAGGCCTGGAAAAGGACTCTATCTAGTGGCCAGGGTGCCAGGTGGGGCTGATTCCCCTGGGAGGAGGAGCAGCCACAGGTCAGGGACAATGGCCAATGAGTCACTGGGTATCTCCCATGGGCACTCCAGAAGGTGCTTTGTAGGTGGTTAGTCCTCATTCTACAAATAGACCCTGTTCAGGGCAAACTGACTTATTCTGACAAATAGTCCATGCATGATTTTTTCCATAACACATATTTTCCATGAACTGAAGTGTATATACGACCTGCAGAATGAAATGATTATGCCTCAAATTCTAGGTATGGATACTCCCCATGCCACCATATGTCCAGTCTTCATTCAGTCCGTAAAAGGTGCTGAGCTCCAACCAGAAGCTTGACACTGCACTTACTTTTTGATGTACAACTTCATTTAAATCATTACCATGGCATGGTGGTTAAAGCGCTGGACTCCCACATGGCTGACTGTGGTTCAAGTACTGGATCTGGTGGCTTGCTTTCTCACTTTCCTTCTCTTTCTCTCTGCCTGTTTCTTTCTGGAGAGCACACATGCCCTGTAGCAAATTTAAAAATATTGATAATGATAAGTAAAATGAAATAATTATTTTTTAAAGAGATTTTTTGCTGTAGGGTGCATGTGCTTGCCAGAGAGATGGAAAAAGACAGAGGGACAGAAAGTGAGAAATCACCCCCCGGGGGGATGGTCATGCCACAATCCCTTGTCCTCCATTCTCCTCTCAGGATCTTGGGCACGCATGCACACGTGCCAGGTATAAGTTTTTAAACTGCTAGGTTCAGGACTTGAACCATGGTTGACTATGGGGGGGGGAGTCCTGCGACATACCCATTACCCCATCTGCTGGTCCCTAAAATTAAAAATTAAAATAAAAAATTTTAAAATCCTGTCATGGGAGGGCCTATAAGGGTTACAAGGAAATACTGGTGTTTCAGGTTTGAAAAGTTGAGGTAGGACGTTGGATAGTGGTCATAGCAATCTCCTTAGCCAGGCTGTTAGCAGACTGCCCTTTAGGTCTGGCTGAATATTCAGGAAAACGTGGTCACCTATTTATGAGTCGGACTGCCCTTTAGGTCTGGCTGACCGTTCAGGAAAACGTGGTCACCTATTTATGAGTTCCCTCATGGCACCCTTTGGAAGATGCCCTAATCAAAGGCTGTTCAACTCAGAAAGTCAATGATCTAGCGTATAGCCTTTGAGGAATGGTTGTTTGTTGGATGAATATAAGATGACTGCCTGCAGAAAGGGAAAATGAACTGAATTTTGTAGATTTAAATGACTATATGGGTTCCCTTTTATTTCATCTTTAATCTAGAGAGGATTGCTGTTAGGATTTGTCACTGCTTCCCTCAACCTCTCTTATTATTCTCAGTGATAACCACAGCAAACAGAAAGGCTGAGAGCTTCTTAATAACAATGGTTCTCGAGATGGAGAGCTTTAGCAATATTAATAATTCACTTGGGTGGGAAATTGGAAAGTAAGAGGCTTCTTCTATCCAAACAAGAGCCTTTAGAAAAAAAACTTGTAACCAAAAAAAAAAAAAAAAAGAAATTACAGAGACTGGAACCCACAATGGGACAAAAAACCACAGTGTGATTTTTACATGGAGTGTGATGTTTTAAATGGAAATATTTTCAATAGATGCTGCAGTGAGCTGAATGGTGGTTTCAGAAAGATAATCCTCGGTACCTGGGAATGTGAAATTACTTGCAAAAGGGGGTCTTTGTGGATGTGATTAGGTCAAGGACCTCACAGTGAGGTCATCCTAGATTGCCTAAAGAGGCCCTAAATGCAATTACAGTGTCCTCAAAGGACATGGAAGAGAAGAAGATAGAGAAGTTTCCGTGCAGACAGAGGCAAAGACTGGGATGATGCAGCCAAAGCCCAGAGACACCTGGTACCCCTAGAGGCTGGAAGAGGCATGAATTCTCTAGAGGACAAATTCTTCCCTCAGTCCTTTCAGAGGGAACATGGCTCTGCTGCCACCTTGCTTTCAGACTTCTGGATTCTAGGAGTATAAAAGAACAAATTTCTGTTGTTTTAAAGCACCCAGTGTAGGATCAGCAGATGGTGTAATGGTTACGTCACTGGACTCCCACATAGTCGACCGCTGTTGGAGTCCTGGACCTGGTGTCTTAAAATTCACTCCAGGTGCATGTGCATGCATGCCCGAGATCCTGAGAGGAGAATGGAGGAGAAGGGATTGCAGCTTGGCCATCCTCCCTGGGGGGTGATTTCTCATTTTCTGTTTCTCTGTCTAGGGCATGTGCCCTATAGCAAAAATAATAATAATAATAATAATAATAATAATAATAATAATAAAGTATCCAGTTTGTGGTACTTTCTACAGTAATCTGGTAAAGTAGTATGTATTATAATTCACTTGATCCTTGGAAAAGCACTAGATGTTCGGTACTGTCAATATCATAATCTGTTGTTACAATTTGGGTAATGGTTTGTCCGCCCAGATTTCACATTTTGGAGTTTGGTCTTCATGGACCGTGATTGAACGTGTTCTAGAAATTCGCGTGCTGGGACTTGATTGTATCACAAAGGTGATAAGTGAAAACAGAATCCCTTCATGGCATCCCCAGTGGGGTTTTGGATGTGATGAAGTCTCTCGGGTAATGCCCTCATGATTAAGTTCTAGTAGTATTTCTGAGCAGAGGGATTAAGACAAGAATGGAGAGAGAAAGCCATATGCTTGCATGCCATGTTCTACTCTGCAGAAAGTTCTGTCTTCTGCCATTTTGTGAGGTCTTTGGACTTCCCAGCTGCTAGAACCGTGAATCAAAATAAACCCCTATTCTCCTAAATTCACCCAGGCTCAGGTATATCTGCTAGCAATGCGATAATGAATGAAGACACCTGTCTTATGGTAAGAGACCTGAAAGACAAGGATATTAGGCGGTGGCTCACAGGTGGGTGGCAGCCAGGCTGACTGACTCCACGGCCCATGTGCATGAACATTTTATCAGGACCCCGTAAAGTGGGTGACTCAAAAAAAAAAAAAAAAAAAAAAGAAAAAGGTGGTGAAGTTGTCTACAGTCCCACCTCCCCAAGAGAACCACTGTTTACATGTAACTTACACCCTCACACGTACTTGACTTGAAAATGGTGTGTTCTAGCACTCACCATGATTCCCAGATTTCTTAGTAAAAATTTAAAAACAACACATAGGATTACCATACCAACTGTTTGTTTTGCTGACTAAGGCCACTAAATGACAGCAAACTAGCAAACAAAATCCACAGTCCAAAAATCACCGTCATTGTATACGAAGGGGCGAGCTAAACTGCATAAAAGCAATATTATACTCTCCGGATAAAAGACAGTGCTATCAGTGAAATATTTAACTTTGTTAAAAAAAAAAAACAAACAAAAACAAAAAAACTCAATACATGGCCTTTATTCTTCTCACAATACCATGCAAGGATTAGCTAAAACTGCATTACAGACAAACAGCAATCTGGGGGGCAGTCCAGGGCATCTCAAACATTAGTGTGCAGAGCATGGAAGGCTCTCAACAAAAATGAAGATTTTTATTCAATAGGCCTAGGATGGGGCCTGAGATCTGGCATTGAACAAGCTCCCTCGGGATGCTCATGTCTCTGGCCATGGGGCGTTCTTTGATCCAGGAAGTGCCAGGGCCTGGAAGTGGTACATGCTTTTGTAAGCTGATTGTTTTTTTCTGTCAGGAACCTATTATGAACATTTTTGTGTATCAAGAAACAGGTCTACAGGACGACTTTCTTTTTTCAAGTTCATTTTGTTTTTTCAGAGATGGAAAGATGGCACCACTAAGAGAGTCTCCACACTGCGTTCTCTCCTCAGCCTCAGTCAGCCCCGGAACACGAGTACACACATACCCAGTGTACTCAGGGAGGTCTCTGGACACAAACTCAGAACTTTCCCATGAAAGTCAGCTTCTTAGCTCCCAAGGACGTCTCTCTCTCTCTCTCCCTCTCTCTCTCTCTCTTTCTTTAAGAGAAATTTTTGCTATAGAGCCTGTGTGCTCACCAGAAAGACAGAGAGATAGAAAGCAAGAAATGACCCCCTGGGAGGATGGCCATGCCACAATCCCTTCTCCTCCATTCTCCCTTCTCTTCATGTATGCACATGCACCTGGTGTGAGTTTTAGGTCACCGGGTCTGGGACTGGAACTGTGGTTGACTATGTGGGAGTCCAGTGACGTAACTATTACGCCATCTGCTGGTCCCACTCCCAAGGACTTTTAATGATTAGATTGCATTTGTACTTAGTAACGGGATTGCATCTCAGTCTATTTAATCATTCTATCGATGATCTAGGTTGGCTTTTCTTTTTCTCCCCTTTCCTCCCCCTTCTCCCCTATTTAAATAAGGCTGTGATGAGTAGTCTTTTTTTTTTTTTTTTTTGAGGGGTTTTTGCACAAGGGGCCCTGCGCTGCAC
>NW_006159506.1:391748-399253 GCF_000334495.1 Tupaia belangeri chinensis | reverse complement strand
GGATAAAGTGAAAGGATGGTCGGGAGGCTCACTAAGTTAACATCCTTATCTTCCAGCTTTAGGCTTTTCTTTATTTAAAAAAAAATTTTTTTTGAGAGGTTTTTGCCACAGGGCGCATGCGCTCGCCAGACAGAGACAGACATAGAGACAGAAAGCGAGAAATCACCCCCCCAGAGGGGATGGTCATGCCGCAATCCCTTCTCCTCCATTCTCCTCTCGGGATCTTGGGCATGCACGCACATGCTCCCGGTGTGAGTTCTAAGCCACCGGGTCCGGGACGCGAACCGCGGTCGACTACGTGGGAATCCAGCGACATAGCCATTACGCTAACTGCTGGTTCCCATGATGAGTAGTCTTGTACCTATGTTCTGGTGCCCTTTTTTGATTAGTTCTTTACGAGATACTTCAAGAACAGTGTTGTTGGGTCAGAGGAAAATCACATTTGATAGGTACATTTCTAAGTCATTTAACATATTTTCCTTTCATTATAACCAAACCATGAAGTCGGAAATTGTTCTTGAAGTCTTGGTCTAGCTGTTGCATCCTCTCAAAGGTCTTTGCTGACACCCATGCCAGGGTCAGGTGTGTCCTCTTGTGCCCAGCAGCCTGGACTTCTCCCATCCCAGCACCTCCCATGCTCTCCTGTAATTATGTATTATGATGCAGTGAGCTCCCTGAGGCTAGTGCCCAAGTCTGTCTGTTCACAGTTGCGCTCAAAAATGCATATTAAATTCATGCATGAAAAGGAATTCCTTATAGACTTTGTAGCTAAGTGGTTGTTGTATGAATAAATAGCATTGCCTTAAATATAAAACATGGAATAAGCCTCTCGAGACAAAACAAAGCAAAATGAGAGAACTTTCAACAATTTGTTTGGCCTGTTTATATCTACAACTTTTAAGTTGGTTTAGGAAAAGGCTGAGAAAACTGTACTCTTCTATCAATGAATGGGCTCAGATGATAAGACTCTGCGGTCAAGGTCAGTTCATACCTTCTCTTTCTTAAGCTTTTTGCCCAGTTTGCTCCTCATACTAATCTTTAAAAGATTTGGGAGAAGACTAGAACATTCTTCTGTGCATGGTCCTCTTTTTTTTTTGGAGAGGTTTTTGCTGTAGGGCGCGAGTGCTCACCAGAAAGACCAAGAGAGACAGAAAGTTAGAAATTACCCCCCAGTGGGGAAGGCCACGCTGCAATCCCTTCTCCTCCATTGTCCTCTCAGGATCTTGGGCATGCATGCATATGCTCCCGGCATGAATTTAAGCCACTGGGTCTGGGACTCAAACTGCGGTCGACCACATGGGAGTCCAGTGACATAGCCATTATGCCAGTTGCTGGCCCCTCATGATCCTCTTTCTTAGCCCAGCTACTGCAGCTGAAGGAACTTCTCCCAAATACTGCAGAAAAGAAGACAGCCTGGGTCTCGCAGGCTAGCTATAGGGGCTCCTCATGGTGGAATACTTTCAGGGAAAAACAGGCCCTCATCCCTTCTGGGATGTGATCCTGCCAAAGGTGGCAGAATGACCTACACAGAACCCTCGTGGTTCCTTCCAGACCAGGAGTCAATGATTGCCAATGGGTGCCTCTCGACCATCTAAAGGATACCCAGCGAACATGTAGTTCAACGTAGAAGGCAAAGGATGGAATTCAGAGAGTAAGGGATTTCAATATGCCTTAGTCTTTGGTAAAAATAATGCAAAATATTCAGGAGCACCCAAATTATTCTGTTTCTATTGTATTGAAGGAGGAAATTTTCTTTATTTTATTATTGCCTTTTGCATATCCCTGTCCCGATTATAAACACTTTCACGACACACCACTGGATTGTTGGATGAAGACACTATGTAAGTTTGTAATGTGGTAAGGTGGTTCTTCACCAGGGGTAACATACATGACACCAACATTATGACATACCCTTACCTCTTGTCCTCCCATGCTGGTCTGATGTCTTGGCAGACATTACTAATCAGTAAGTACACTCTTTCTAAATCTACCCCAGTTTCTAGAGTCTTGCACTCAGGCCTGGGAGCCCTTGCTGAGCTATGCTACTCTAGAAGGCACCGTTTGTTTTATACACTATAGGAATATACCCCTGGGGAAATAACAGGTGATAGCCCTGATGATGTGAATGAGACAGTAGACACCAAATAAATATTTGCTGAATGAACCCATATATGACCCCTGAATCCTTCTCAACATAACACTTCAAATGGATTGGATTTGGCATGCAAGATAAACCTATTTGCTATTCCTGCTTTAAGGAAACATAGAAAGAGGCTGCCAACGAGGAACATATTTAATCATCTTTGCACAAGTGTGTGTTGGGTACATGCATAATGTGTATGCAAATACAGTTTGCTTAGAACATGCAATTCTCTCCCCTCTCTCTGACTCCATTACTAAATATATGATTTTATGAAAACCACACCTGCGACGGCTTATTGGAGTGGGAAGGGGTCCAACTTGTGTTCTCAAATTTATAACACTTGCCTGTGAATTTCTAAACCGTGGTTCCTGTAATAAACTATAGCGCCTGGCAGAAAGGTGCAAAATATTTATATCTGGGCCTAACAAAGTTTCCATTGGCTTCCACAACCTGAGTTGATTATACTCACGTTTGTGGGCAATGCGCTTTTCTTTCTCCATCCCAGTCTGGCTTCTTACCTGTCCCCATCCCAAACGCTCCCATCTCACTAGGCTGCAAGAGAATCAGACATAATCCATACTAAAGGAAGACATTGGAATGTCCGTGATTTGCTTAACAGTTCTGTGAAAAATAAATGGACAAAGTAACACAAGAGAGGAAGGGAGAATTTGCACATTTTATTTTCATCTCCAGAGTCCATCAACATCGCTCAGCTTCCAGACAGAATGGGAGAGGCGCTGTTGTTCTTGCCATGAAACATTTGGAAAGGGTGTTCCAATTCTGGTGAAAGACATTTCCAAAGTAAAGATTCTCTCAATGCTATCCCCCTTTTACGTTTTCTGAAAAATAGCATTAATCTAGAGCTGTTCCGTTCCTAAGTAGTCATGTGGAAAACCATCTTGCGTTTACAGTTATCCTTTCCCTTTTTTCTCAAATGAAAAAAGAAAGGACATGTTTTTATTTTGTATAATAAAGACAAATAAAATATTCCAGAGACAAGAAAATTTAAGGTACTATTTCACTCTAAAGATCTATAGTAAGTTTTTTTATTTTTATTTTTATTATCATCATAATCTTTTTTTTTTTTGAGAGAGAGATTTTCACTGTAGGGCGCGTGCGCTCGCCAGACAGACAGAGAGAGACATAGAGACAGAAAGTGAGAAATCACCCCCCAGGGGGGATGGTCACGCCGCAATCCCTTCTCCTCCATTCTCCTCTCGGGATCTTGGGCACGCACGCACATGCGCCCGGCGTGAGTTTTAAGCCACCAGGTCCGGGACACGAACCGCGGTCGACTACGTGGGAGTCCAGCGACATAGCCATTACGCTAACTGCTGGTTCCCCATAATCTTTATATTACATTAGATTACATAGAACTTTACAGTGTATTGTATTGCTTTTTCAAAAGGGAATGCCATGCATGTCCGTCAATACAGAGACATTAATCTCCCCGCTTTAACATTTAATATCTTTTCTATGATTTTCCCAGTTATTATTATTCTAATTAATTTTTAAAACAGTCAATCACTATTTCTCATTTTGCTTGTAAAAAGACTTTACCCATCTTGAAACACTTCTCAGACCAATCCAGTTGAGAATACTCTTCATGTCATCATCAACAGGTAATAAGCCATAGCTGTTTCTCACTAACGTCCTGCCTGTCTATTGTTCTCTTGCTATCTTTCTCTATCCTCTTCTCTTCACCTTCCTTTCCCTTTACATACGTCTCAAGAACTACTGGACCCAGTGGAAGAAGTCATGAAATGATTTCATTCCATTCTTTTCAGAAGCTTGCATAGTGTTTACAGTTAGGACAGTCTTATTGTCTGTCCCTGAGTCTGTAGTCTCTTTTGCTAAGGAGCAGAAGGTGAACTTCTTATCTTGGCCAGAATGTAAACGATAATAGGCACCAGAAGAGGGGGAAAATATCTGGGATTGATAAATGATGGTTTGATTCAGGCAGGACCATGGCTTTGAGTTCTTAAAAGGGCATCGACTGACCAAAAGTAGGCCTTAAATGTTGTGGTGAGGTTAAGAATACCCAACAGGAAATGTAAAATGTTCCCTGTTTATTATAGTTTTGGAAAATGTCAGAGGACACACATTTAAAGTCCATTAAACATGATTAGAGTTGACAGGATTCCTTCTGGTAAAAGGCTGAGTAAAAACAAGAACTGAAAGTTTCTCGTCTGTTCAGACAACCTTAGGTAGTGGTTGACAAAATGAGTTAAACTAATCAAAATAAGGGAAAAAAAAGCAAAGGACCCTGTTGGGAACAAAAATAGCTCCTTAGTGAAAGGAACGGAGTTAAGAAGTGATCGTAGACTATGGGCTGATGTGCCCTTTGGAAATTGTAATTTGCGAAATCCTCTAGCGTGGTTATTAGTTGGAATGAGGTTATTGCCAGATCCGCCCCTGGAGATGTGGTAGGGAGTTGCCCCTGGGAGACCCCACATCTTGCTCACTCTCTGGAGAAAGGGCCACTCTTGCTGCCGCGAACAGCATGAGTTGGCAGCTGGAGGGCGGCTGAGTAAACTTAGGGTTGGTTTTCTCACAGTTTTTGTTAATACTTGCTGAACGTTGGCTCCCTTTCTTTTCAGTTTTCAGACATTCAGCCCTTGGGAGCAGTAATCCTTCAACCAGGCTTTCTGGAAAGTTCATGTCCAAGGAAAACATGAATTTTCAGAGCCAATTTGATAGACAATTGGTCTGGGTAGAGCTCTTGTTTTACCGCCGGATGGAAAAGAAGCTGGGAGTATTACAATGCCCAGGACAGGGAGAGGATTAAGACTGTGACTAAGAGGCAGGAGGCTTCAAATAAGCAGGGACTTGGGAGGCCTAAGGATGGGAAACTGCCTATAAGGGAGTTGACTGGTAGTGGATTGGGCTCACCAGCAGCCAACTAAGGAGTTGAGAATTTTTATGGGAAAGTGGCATGTACAGTTGATGAGAATTAGGGCCTTCTCCACTTGGTTTCTTCTGGGCCCCCAGCATCCAGGGCACACAGTAGGTTTTTGGTACTGGGGATCATTGTGTGTTGGACAGAGCACAGGCTCTGGGTGAATGCAGCCCCTGCTACACCATGTGTAAGTTGAGTGATCTAGAGTCTTTTGCTTAATTTTACAAAAATTCAACTTTTTTCTTCTATGAAATGAAATGACAACACCTACCTCTTAAGACTGTTTTGAGGATTAAACTATACAAAGCAGATAAAAGGCCTATCATTATCTCTTACTAGGTATTTATGGCTTTCATGATTGTAAATTAAGTGACTGTCTCATAATAAAAATGCATCTGAAGGACTAGCAGATGGTGTAATGGTTACATCACTGGACTCCCATGTATTCGACCGTGGTTCAAGTCCCAGATCTGGCAGCTTAAACCTCACACTGGGCACTTGTGCATGCATGCCCAAAATCCCAGGAGGAGAATGGAGGAGAAGGGACTGGGGTTTGCAGATAATATAGAGGTTAAGGCCCCGGATTCCCACACGGCCAACTGTAGCTAAAGTCTCAGACCTGGCAACTTGAAAATCACACAAGGTGTGTGTGATTTTGGATGCCCCAAATCCTAGGCAAATAATTGAGGAGAAGGAAATGCAGTGAAGCCATTCCTCCTGGGGAGGTGATTTTTCCTTTTCCCTCTTTCTCTCTCCATCAGTATCTCTGCCAAGCACATATACCTTAATGGAAAAAACATTAAAAAGGAAAATGCATCTGAATTACGTGCTAGGTCCCGAGGTAGATACTGTTATTATCTTCATTTAAGAGATGGAAAGAGGAAGTTCAGAGACAAGAAGTTATCTAAGGGCAATAGAGCACAGGACCCACACAGTTGAAAAGAGGCATTGGATACTCTGTGGGTATCCAGCTGAGACCACAAAAGGGACACAGGCTATCAGGTCTTCCCTGTGGCACCAGTGGGTCCTTCACTTCATCCCAGCAGTCAGCTGGGACTTCACCGACTTTGAGACTATGCAGGCTGGGAACCCGTGAGCTGCCTGGAGCTGGTGCTAACTGAGAATTTATGGAAGATTTTATTGCTATTTCCAACTGAGAACTTTTCTTCAATCATTTATGGAAAACATAAAAGCCAGTGGGAATCAAATGGGATAAAACAAGGTCAGAACCACTCTTCCAGATGCTGAGCACAGCTGGTTTTTGCTTAAGCTGTAGGAGCAAGGAAGAAGGATATTCGTTGGCTATTTGGGTCAGAAACAGCACCTTAACATTTCTCCTACATAATTCATCCTGTCCCAAATAGAATGTGAGGTCAAATTTCAGAACCTAAAACTTTTCATCAGTCCTGGGAGTCTTCCTTCTCCTCCTCCTCTTCCTTCTCATGGGATTGGTATGAAAAATAATAAGGATTTTATTCAATAAAGGAAAAAAAAAAAAGATCTCTCTGGGGTTGTGGTTATCACATTTCCAGAAGCAAATGGAATGCACCGAGGGCCTCCTTACGTGCCTGAATGCAGACAGCTTTATCCTCTGACTCCATTTCATGCCAGTGAGGTCTTCACCCTGGGAACCAAGAGGGAAGTGGGCACACTCCTGATTTCAATGTTCACAACTCCTGCTTGGGCTGAGAGGTTTCTTTAATACATTGATGCCCCTTTTACCCGAGGGGCTTAGGAGGGGTGTGAGGAGAGCCAGCTGGCTCTTCCCACTGGGTGACCCAGGGAGAGCACAGGTCCCAGGGACTCAGCAGAGAGGAGGCATCTGTCCATCCCATGTGGGTGGCAAGGAAGACCAGCTGTGGGGGTTAATGCCAGTTTGGTACAGTCAGAAGTTCGGTGTTCTCCAGTGCTGGGCTTTGCATGAATCCACCATTCCTCCTTGGGGATATACCGTGGGCTGGCTGTAAGAGAAGAGGAAGGCCCACCACTCTGAAGCACGGCTGGTCTATGGAGCGGGGACAGGCCTTCTCTCCCCGATGGAAGCCAGGTTGGCTAATCCTGGGGTCCCTGCCTCTTGAAAGCAGGGGAAAACCCTGTGTTAGTTAGTGCTCTGACTGTCATCATGCCTATGGGTCTAGAAGAGGTTCCAGCAAGACAGAATGCTTATTTAAAGGGTGCAAGCATTTGCTTTTAATGTGGAGGAGAAGGAAAGGGTGGAATTTAAAATGCCCTTGAGTCTGCTCCTGGGAAAGTATGCAGGGACTGTGAGCAGAAAGAAAGGCTCACGGAGAGGACCAGGGACTATTAGAAACTTCCTCTTGTTCTTTTCGGGAATGGTAATGAGCTATCGAAAAAGACATGACCAAGAATGACAAGCAAGAGGGGAGAAGCCAGAGACAGAAAATAAACAGGTCATCTGGTTAATCGAGTGCTTCTCCACCTTCGGCAGGGTTAGAAACCAGG
>NW_006159506.1:384655-390732 GCF_000334495.1 Tupaia belangeri chinensis | reverse complement strand
CAGGAAAGTAACAAGCGAGTGTGTTTCCCCAGGAAACTGAGTGGCCAGTGCAGTAAGTCTAGACAGGACTAGACATTTTAAACCTTTATTAAACATTCCCTGTGTGATCCAGATGTGAGAAGTCATAGACCACACTTTGAGAACACTGAAGTTCCAGGAAAATTCCTAGTAAGGACCTAGAATGAATGGAGGGAGATGTTGAAAGAGCAGCTGCTGGTGGCATGGTGGTTAAGGTGCTGGACCCCACATGGATGACTGAGCAGTTCCCCCTGGACCTGGTAGCTTAGAAAACACACTGGGAGTACTTCTCCCTGGACCTGGTAGCTTAGAAAACACACTGGGCGCATGCGCATATGTGCCCAAAATCCCAAGAGGAAAACGGAAGGGGAGGGATTGCAGCGTGGCCATCCTCCCTGGGGGCGATTTGTCTCTCTCTCCCTCCCCGGTGAGTGCATGCACACTATGGCAAAAAACAAGCAAAAAAGAGCAGCTACCCAGGTCCGTGAGCACATGCACACTATGGCAAAAACAAGCAAAAAAGAGCAGCTACCCAGGTGGTAGGTTGGAGTCTTGCAAGGCCAGGTTGCAACGAGCTTGTGCAAGCCATTGAGGAGTCCAGAGTGGACCAGGACAGTGTGGAATGAAAGAGAGGCATTGTGGAATGCATGAGAAAGTTGTTCTGGGACTCCTTGCTCCCCCAGGGTGCAGATCATTTAATGGTCTGCAAGTGATTTAGCGTCCCCCCAGTCAGAGTTCCCAGGGTAAACGGTCTCTGTTCCCACCACACAGGATCTGAGCAGCTGCCTCAACTGCTCGCAGGCAGGGGGCCCCTGCACTGTCCTCTGGTGGCCAAGATGTCGTTGCAGTGACCCTGCAGAGATTACCGCACAGAACTAACTGTGATTATTAATTCCGAGCCAAACGACAGCCGAGGCCATGCAGCATTCTTTCTGCAGCCTGCCTTTTGCCTACAGAGCTCATTTCTCAAGCATCTCATTAATCTCTTTCTCTCTCTCTCTCTTTTTAAGTTTATTGATTTATTTCTTCCATGAGCAAATAAGAGCAATCTACACCTAGTCTTAGCCAAGCACAGATCATGGAAACACACGTCAGGCATGTTTAGGGAGGCCTCTGGACATGAAGCAGGAACCTTTTCCTGCGAGTCGGCCTCAGAGTGTCACATTTCACTGCTCCACCACCATCCAGCCCCTTAGGAACTTCTGAAGATCTCCTGTAGATGCAAATTTCTTTAACAAAGGTTCAGTTTTCTTTTTTTCTTTTCTTTTCTTTCTTTTTTTTTTTTTTTGCCTTACAGAATGTGTACTCACAGGGGAGAGAGAGAGAGAGACAGAGGAAAGTGAGAATCACCCCCTGGGAGGATAGCCATGCTGCAATCACTTCTCCTCCATTCTCCTCCCAAGATCTTAGGCATGCATGCACACCTATGCACCCAGCATGATTTTGAAACCACCAGGTCTGGGACTTGAACTGTAGTCAGCCATGTGGGAGCCCAGTAACGGAGTCGCTGTGCCATCTGCTGGTCCCACAAAGGTTGGCTTTTGTAAAACCCTAATTCCATAGCTGTAAGCCCAGTGAATAGTCATCTCAAAATACACCAAAGGAGTTTATTTTGGGTGCCATATTGTGGCTCCCCACACTATCGAAATTAAAACAAAAACTCAACAGCTCACGTCAGGAAGAAAAAGAGATCTTGTGATCTGATAGGTTATGCTTTGCTTTTATTGGACAAGTTAATCTTGACACACAAACACAAGACTACCTGAGTGGAGGTGGATTCTTAGAAACAAAAGTGGTAAATATGAAAATAAATACCCTTAAGACATCGCTGCTCTCTTAACACAGAGCAGGGGGCTTTCAGCCACACTCAGTTCCCAACCGCTGTGCTTAAATTACTTCTGGAGGCACAAACTCTCCCCACCCTCCCAGCTTCCCTTGCTGCTGCAGATTGAGCTTTGGGCTGGGGAGATTGTGGGGAGAAGTCATTTGCATCAAAAAACACAAGCTGTCTATTCCCATTAGAAAAAACACTTGGTGTTTTAGTACAAATTATTTTAAAAGGGCAGATAACTTATGGATGCAGAAAGGGTAATCCACAAAGATGCTTGCAATTTTCTTCAGTTGGATGTCCTCGGGGCGAAAACATCAAGGCTAACAAGTGTACTAAATACAAACAGACACAATCATAAAATTTGACACCCACGATTAAAATACCCTTTTCAAGGGTCCTTCGCACTTAGGAGAGGAGCTGCCTTGTTAATATCAAGGCCCCTTATTTCCTACGGTTCAGAGACAGGGTGAAACAGCCATCTTTTCTATCTTGACTCTATTCTTAGAAAGTGGTGAAATCCGGGGGCTTGAATCAGACCAGTCTGGAATCACTGCACAGGGTCAGAGAGGGGCTTCGCTGTGAGGGTGCAGGGTTCAGGCTCCGGAGCTGGGCAGATGTGGTTTAGAATCCCACCTTCTCTGAAGTCTAGGGGGTCTTCATCTACCATTGGAAACTTGAGACAGTTGAGAGGATTAAACACAGCACAACAAAACCAGAAGCCCGGATGTAAAGTGTTTTAGTGTAGTGTCTGGCACAGAAAAAAAAGAAAGCGTGTGTGTGTGTGTGTGTGTGTGTGTGTGTTTTCCTCCTTAGTGCCTGATTAGAGAAATACTGGAGAATGGAAATGCATTATTCACTAGTATATGAAGGAGAAAGCTTTTTTACAGTTTAAGAAAACCGAGGGCTGGAAAATAGTACAACAAACCAGGACGCTCTGATACGGACCCACGTGGGAAGGTTCCTGGTTTGTGTCCACAAACCTCCCTGAGTACACTGGACACCAGCATGCCCATGATGGGGGCTGGCTGAAGCTAGGAGGGGGTCACAGAGTCAAGACCCTGTTGGGGCGCTGCTTCTCTGTATCATGAAAAATAAGTATACAAATAAACAAACTTAAGAAAAGAGGAACGTTCACTTGTAAAGAAAATTTGTGCTAAGATATTAATTTTATTTTTATTCTTTTTTAAAGGTGTATTTATTTACTTATTTTTATTTGACCAGAGAGGGGAAGAGAGAGAGAGAGAGAGAGAGAGAGAGAGCAAGCAAGCCACCAGGTCCGGGATTCAACCACCGTCGGCCATGTGGGAGTCCTGCCCCCTTACCCACCGCACCACCTGCCGCCAGCCCTGATACTGCTAATTTTAGATAGTAATGAAAATAGGGAATCTGTCCAAATTTGTGTTTCGCGCTGACACGATCACTGCTCATAGCTGAGGCTTGGGTACCCCTATTTCATTGATCCGAGAGAATCAGTTAGCAGCCCTTGGGTATTCATTTGGTGCCAGGCGCCCTTCTAATGCTTTCGTGTGCTGTTCCATTTCATCCTCAGCATCTTTAGGAGTAGGCGCAAATATGATCCCCAAGCCACAGGCCAGGAGACACAGGCACAGAGAGGTTAAGTGTCTATGTCTTTTGTTCAAGAGCACACAGCTAGTAAGTAGAGAAGCCGGAATTTAAATTCAGGCACTTACTCCAAAGTCTACTCTGTTAGCCCCTATGCTGTGTGTTTTCTTTCTTTATTTTTTAACGGCCAGAGTGCATGTGCGTGTGCCAGACAGAGGCAGAGAGGCAGGAAAAGAGAGGAAGAAAGCACCCCCGACACCTTCAATGAGAAGTGGTCATACTACAATCCCTTCTTCACGTCTTCGTCCTGTTGAGATTTGGAGCACACATGCCTGGCATGTTTTTGTTGTTGGAACTGGGATTCAAATCATGCGGTGGGCCATGTGGGATCCAGTTCTCTTCCCCACTAAGCCACAGGCCCAGCCTGCTTATTTATTTTTTCATCTCTTACAGCATCATAGCGCTTTGAGGAGAGGGAATCTAATTTCTATTCAATGATTATTTAAACGGTGCAAGCTTTGCTTTGAAAGTGGAGGGGAAAGAAAGGGCTGACTTATTCTTAGTAGATTTTAGAAAAATAAATCCAGGAATCTACCTAACCAATAGATAGACGGCATCTTACACAGACCAATGGGAATGACATTATTTATGGAGCTTCGTGGGCACTGAACGAGTGACTGCTCATCTGGATAATTCTTCAGGTCAGAACCAGGGGAATATCTGCAGCAAACACCTGCTGGAAAAGAACCTCTACACGGTGCTTACAGCATGGCCTAGAAGGTTAAGATCGATGTAATCATTGAAGTCTTATGAAGTCATCATGTTTCAGGAAAAGCCACAGGGGCTGGGTCTGAAGGTCGAACTCCATCTCTTCCCAGCTCTGTGACCTTGGGCACATTATTGAGCATCTTTTGTTAAAAATTAATTAATTAACGGATTAATCAATGCTCCTTTTTGAGCATCCTGGTTTGCCCTATTTGAAAGGGAGGTGGTAGCAAAAATAATACTTGGTGCTGGCTTTGTCACATGAGATGAAGTAAGCCGATCTGTAGTAATAATAATAAAACACGGCAGAAACACGCATCATTAAGGTGAAACTACTGTAGCAGAAAATCTCCACACATCTGCAGAGTAATCAGCCAACATTTTTCCTTCCCAAATAGGTTTTCCTAATTGGCATTGAGCTTTGCTCTATGAGATCATTTAGAGCCCCAGGTACCTTTCATCTGTGACTCCTCAGTCTCCACAGGTTTGCTGTGGAAGAGGAAAGAGGCTTGGGTACCCCTATTTCATTGATCCGAGAGAATCAGTTAGCAGCCCTTGGGTATTCATTTGGTGCCAGGCGCCCTTCTAATGCTTTCGTGTGCTGTTCCATTTCATCCTCAGCATCTTTAGGAGTAGGCGCAAATATGATCCCCAAGCCACAGGCCAGGAGACACAGGCACAGAGAGGTTAAGTGTCTATGTCTTTTGTTCAAGAGCACACAGCTAGTAAGTAGAGAAGCCGGAATTTAAATTCAGGCACTTACTCCAAAGTCTACTCTGTTAGCCCCTATGCTGTGTGTTTTCTTTCTTTATTTTTTAACGGCCAGAGTGCATGTGCGTGTGCCAGACAGAGGCAGAGAGGCAGGAAAAGAGAGGAAGAAAGCACCCCCGACACCTTCAATGAGAAGTGGTCATACTACAATCCCTTCTTCACGTCTTCGTCCTGTTGAGATTTGGAGCACACATGCCTGGCATGTTTTTGTTGTTGGAACTGGGATTCGAATCATGCGGTGGGCCATGTGGGATCCAGTTCTCTTCCCCACTAAGCCACAGGCCCAGCCTGCTTATTTATTTTTTCATCTCTTACAGCATCATAGCGCTTTGAGGAGAGGGAATCTAATTTCTATTCAATGATTATGTAAACGGTGCAAGCTTTGCTTTGAAAGTGGAGGGGAAAGAAAGGGCTGACTTATTCTTAGTAGATTTTAGAAAAATAAATCCAGGAATCTACCTAACCAATAGATAGACGGCATCTTACACAGACCAATGGGAATGACATTATTTATGGAGCTTCGTGGGCACTGAACGAGTGACTGCCATCTGGTATAATTCTTCAGGTCAGAACCAGGGGAATATCTGCAGCAAACACCTGCTGGAAAAGAACCTCTACACGGTGCTTACAGCATGGCCTAGAAGGTTAAGATCGATGTAATCATTGAAGTCTTATGAAGTTATCATGTTTCAGGAAAAGCCACAGGGGCTGGATCTGAAGGTTGAACTCCATCTCTTCCCAGACCTTGGGCACATTATTGAGCATCTTTTGTTAAAAATTAATTAATTAACGGATTAATCAATGCTCCTTTTTGAGCATCCTGGTTTGCCCTATTTGAAAGGGAGGTGGTAGCAAAAATAATACTTGGTGCTGGCTTTGTCACATGAGATGAAGTAAGCCGATCTGTAGTAATAATAATAAAACACGGCAGAAACACGCATCATTAAGGTGAAACTACTGTAGCAGAAAATCTCCACACATCTGCAGAGTAATCAGCCAACATTTTTCCTTCCCAAATAGGTTTTCCTAATTGGCATTGAGCTTTGCTCTATGAGATCATTTAGAGCCCCAGGTACCTTTCATCTGTGACTCCTCAGTCTCCACAGGTTTGCTGTGGAAGAGGAAAGAG
>NW_006159506.1:359878-382545 GCF_000334495.1 Tupaia belangeri chinensis | reverse complement strand
GGTGCTCCTGTGGGAGGTATTTATGGACCAGGAAGTAGCTTTGTCCCATGGCCACTGCTAAGTACAAACAAGGCATGCTGGGAGTTGTAGTCCATCAATGTGTCCAGGAACGACAGGAAGTGGTGTTGGATGGCTAGCAATTCCAACTCCCATCTTTTCACAGGCCTCTTTCTTCTGAGACTAAATGACTTAAAGCATAGAGAGGGCTTTGTTATTCATAAAGTAGATAGAACTCTCATTAGGGCTGACTGTTTATGGAGATATCTAGACACCAGAAAATCTCAGATAATGGGAATTTAAAACTCTCATCTGTTTGTTATTTTTTGTCCACATGTTGCCTAAACAAGACAGCTGCTCATCAGAGAGAGAGAGAGAGAGAGAGGAGAAAGCATTGGCCTCCCCCATGGGAAATGGTCTTGTTACAACCCCTTCTCTTCTATCTCTCTCTCCTTTTTGGATTTTTTGCACACACACATACACACACACCCTGGTGTGTTTCTCAAGTCTCTGAATCTGAGACTAGAACCACACAGTCGGCCATGTGGGTTCCAGCTACCTTAACCGCCAGGCCATGGAGATAGCCCCATTTGTTACTTTAACACCACTACCAAAGACGATTCGCTAAGGCACATGAAGTGTGGTGACAGGTCCACCAGATGAGTAACCAATGGTGGCTCAGTGTGGGCTGGTGGTGTGGGTGGTATGGCAGATCATGATGACTTCATCAGAGGCCGTTAGAAAAACTCACAAATCCCACAGAGCAACAATTAAAGACTGCTGCACATAATCAGATAAAGAAGTTGAGGAAATGTGGATGGAGGAGCCAGGCAATGGCGTGGGGGTAAAGCACTGCTTTGCAAGGCTGACCCACATGGGAGGTCTGAGTGCGTCTCGAGCTCTCCCTGCATGCACCCTGGACCCACCAGTGCCTGTGACCCAGGCAGGCCAAGGCTGGGGGTAAATTGTGGTGTGAAGATGCTGTTGTGAGTTCCTCTGTGTTTCTGTCTCTCACAGTAAATAGATAAACTTTAGAAAAACCACAATTGGAAGGGAGAGCCTAGCAAGGCCCACCCCCAGTACAGCTGGGTCTGTCCACAAGAGCTATCGCAGCCTCTTGCCTGCTGTCTCTGAATGCTGGAGTCCCAGTGTCTGAGGATCAGTGAGAATGCCACTCATGCCTGTGCAGCCAAGAAAGGATCCTTGGTGAAGAAAAATTTCATATATTTTTCATTAGGGCATGATTTATTTTTGTTGTGTTGGGTCATTTTTAAGGAAGTGGGTTTACATGGAGTATTCCAGTTTCCTAGGAAAGAATTGATAAGTGACATATATTGATTTTGTTTCCATGGCTAAATAGTTTGTTTTTCTTCTTAGCGTGTTATTTGTGTTTTAAGGTAAACCCAGATGTATGTGGTGCTTGCAGAATGATGACAGATGAATACATTCTGTATTAGATTCAAGCAATATGGGTATATCATGGGAAGAGTTTTCTAAGGTCTATACTCTTTAACTCTCTCATTTCTTACCATTTTTTGAAAAAAGATCATTTCTTTCTTTCATGAGAAAGAGAGAGAGAGTAGGCATCCCCTACAGGGTACCCATGGTGCTATCCACCCCTGTGTGTACCTGCTCTGATAATGACATGCCCATGACCCCAATGTCTATCGTGAGGCTATGGGATATGAACCCGGGACCTCCCTATGTGGACCCAGTTGTGTTTGGTAAGACCACCATGCCACTGTCTGGTCTTCTTACCATTCTTTACGTCTCATATTATGTACCATTCTGTACCCAGTAGAGAACACTGTTTTTCAATAACTATACTCTTTGGGGTCAATTAAGACTGAACTCTGGAAATGAAACTAGTCGGGCCCTCTCTGAATACTAGACTTAATATAATATGACTGAACTCTGGAAATGAAACTAGTCGGGCCCTCTCTGAATACTAGACTTAATATAATATGACATCTTGTCACTCTGTTCAGGTTTCTTTATTTTGATTCTTTGTGTAGTACATATTGATGAGTTTGGTGCCAGTCCCTACCTACTAGAGTATAAGTCCCACTAAGGCAGGGACTTTGCATATCTCTGTTCCCTACTGTACGCCTGGTCTTTAGAATGCTGTCTGGTGCCTAGCAGAGGCTCAATGATATTGGCTACATTAGTGCATACAGGGGCCAGCAGGTGGTGTAGTGGCTAAGGTGCTGGACTCCCACATGGCTGACCATGGGTTAAGTCCTGGACCTGGAGATTTAAAACCCAAGCCAGGCACATGTGTATGCATGCGCAAAATCCTGAGAGAAGAATAGAGGAGAAGGGATTGTAGCATAGCCATCCTCCCCGCCACACACACTGAGGGTGATTTCTCTCTCTCTCTCTTTCTCTCTCACACTTTCAAGTGAATGCATGCATCCTATAGAAAAAAATTCTCTCTAAAAAATCCCCTACATACATGAAAATTCTTGACATTCTGAATCAATGATCTTCTTTTTATTTTTTTCCCTTTTAATTCAGGACTTGATTGCCCTAAAGTAGTGTTGGAGAAAAACAACTTGTTTCTGCCCAGTCACCTCCACAGCACCAAGGAAACTCATTTGCTTCCAAGAAGTAAATAATTCTCACAGAAAAAGGCACTTGGATCTTGAGTGGAGAGTGGGGAAAGATGGGAGGATAATTTAAGGAATGGTCAGTGCTTTATAGTTATTTAAAGTATTTTACTGTATTTTTTTAATCAAGAGAAAATAAATAGAAAACTACAAATGCATATATAGATAATATTGATAGAACAGGATAAAAAATTCTATTTCCTAAATATTAATTGATATTTCCTCTTGGAGAGACAGTGACCTTTGAGAATGTCTACTTGGGGCAGATGAGACTCTGTAGACATGGATAGAAGACAAGGATAAATTGGGAGAAAAGACTAGAGAGGAGAGAAAAGGAAAATCCACTAAGATAGCTGGAACCAGAAAAGTGGAGGTGTAGCTGACCTGCAAGATGGCACCCAACAGCCAGATGGTCACGTAGTGGTAAAATGCAGTGCCCTGTGAGGTGGGACCACATGGGAAAACTACTGGTTTGCATCCAGAGCCCTTCCTGAGTATGTTGGGCATGCACATGCCCATGGTTTGGGGCTGGCTGAAGCTACAGGTGATTCATAGTGTTGAGATCCTATTGGGGGCACTGTATCTCTCCCCTCTTCCCTCTCCTTGTCTCTCTCTCATAGAATAAATAAGCTAAAAGAGAAGAAAGAAAGAAAAAAAAATGAAAGAAGGAAGGAGGAAAGAAAGAGTAATACCAAATTTCCTGGTATTCACACTCTGTGTCCACATGATGCAACACTCTCCTATGTTACACTAGGCTTGGTCTGTGTGACCAAGTAGAATATGACAGGGGTAATGGTATGTCACTTCAAAGACTAGGTTATAAAATAGTATGGCTTCTGCTTTCAATTCTCCCTCTGTGGGCAGCTATGGGGAAACCCATGTATCGGTGATCTGAAGACTGCAGACAACAGCCAGTAAGGAACCTAGTCCTGCCTACAACTACCCAAGTGTACTTAAAAGCAGAGCTGTCAGCCCCAGGTGGGTCTTCAGATAACTATAGGCCTGACTGACATCTTGACTGCATCCTCATGAGACCCTGAGCCAGAGCCTCCCAATAAAGCTACTAGTGTTTGTTCTCTAAGTTGCTGCATTTTGTGGATAATTTGTTATGCAGCAATAGCTAACTAATACAATAGCCAAAGAGCTAGTTATACACAGTGATGCCCATTGTTTTATGGAGGATTCTGAGTAGAAAGTAGTCTTTGACCCATCTTAGTCCCCTCAGGCTATTATAAGAAAATTCAGTAGACTAGGTAGCTTATATAAACAGAAATGTATATCTCCCCATTCTGGAATTTCAGAAATTTAAGATCAAAGCCTTGACAAATTCAGTGTCTGGAGAGGACCTGCACTGCTTTATGGTCCATGGATGGCATTTTCTAACTGTTTTCTCACATCTTGGAAGACCTCCTGTGTAAGAGCACTGATTCAGTTCATGAAGACAGCCTCAGAATCACCTTCCAAAGGCCTCATCTCCTAATGCTATCACATATGGGGCTAGGATCTCAACATATGCATTTGGGGGGACACAGACATTCAGTTCACAGTGGATCCATACCTGTCTCTAGGCTCTGGAACACTCTTTATGTACTTGGGCAGCACTCCTTTTTTCCCTCTGAACTTTGACCAAGGACGTGGATCTGCAATACAGGCACAGAAAGACCACCAATCCTGGTACTTTCTTCAGGAGACAGAAACAAAATTGGCATTAACCACCTGGACCCATACATTCACATTGGGAGAAAAAGTTCTCTGTCAAATGTCAAATCAGAGGCAAGTCCTAGAAGATAGAAGGGTGTCACCATTAGGCTGGAATAATGACACAGAGAAGATGACAAAGCCCTACTGGAAAGTGGCTGTAGGAGACTCTGGCTTTAACATAAAAAAAAAACAAAAACAAAAAAACCCTTCTCTATCAGGCCCCAGGAGCCCAGGGCAGATGAAGACAGAGTTATCACAGGGAGACTGAGGATGTGTTAGGTGTGACCCATCTATATGCTGACTCACTGGAATACCTTTGCCCTCCCCTCTAAATCTCCTCTTCTCCTATGCTTGGGATCTGGAAGGCTCCTATGTTGCTTTTGAAACTGGGGACATTGTCTCGGACCAGCCTCTTGAGTTGCAGGTGCTTCTGCTGAGGCTTCTACCTTCCATCCCAGCCTACCCTCCCAGGGGGCCCAGCTTTGCTATGGGTGCACATGGTGACCTTCTGTTTTTATCCAACCAGTGGGGACATGAGCACCCAACCTTTGTTGCTCTTGGGATGGGAGGTGGGTATTTTCCCACCAGATTTATCTTTCTTCCTTGGACTCCTCAAGGGAGAGTCTCACTTTTGTTCCAAAAAAGAACAAACAAACAAAGAAAAGAAAAAGAAAAAGTAAAGACAACCCTCTTTTGATAGAAGTATCCTTGGCTGAGTCAGAGGACACTAAACGCTTCTATCTGTTGTCATTTCACACCCCAAAGACTCCCGTTGTCCCAGTCAGCCATGCATGCTCTAGGTTAAAACCAAGAATGTCTCCTAAATTGTACCTGGAATTTCCTGGGAATGAGACAACAGTCTTCGGCTTCTGCCTCTTCTACATATGTTTGATTCCAGGGCCTCCCACTCAGTCTCTGGTCCCAACTCTCCCTGAATATTTCTCCGAGGAGATCCAGTGTTCTGGTGAGAGAAGGAATCTTGCTTTCTGCCCATGAAAGTTGAATCAAGACAGAATTTTAGAGCTGGAGTGAATCCTAGAAAGACATCTAATTGTGCTCCTTTACATTCTACAGAACTGGGAGGGGGGGGTCATTTATAAGTTCACATCTAGTTAAAGGCAGTGCTTGAATCAATTCATGGTCTCCCAGCATGTAAGTCAGACTTCTTTCCACTGTAATATTCAATCTTCCCTCAAGAGAGTTTCCCCAAATGGTAATTACCACCACAGGGAGTTGATAAAGGGGTTCATGGAATATATATGTGGTCAGCAAAATGTGGGGCAGTTATAAGCTCCTAAAAATAGATCAGAGGAGAAATATGTCTTTATCTGCAAAATTGAACTTGGAGGAAGTATGGTTTATATCCACAATGCAGACTCGAGCTTAATCTAATATAAACAAGTAATGGGGAAATAACTCCGCCACTGTGATTCTTGAGAATATATAGAACTGCTTCCTCTTTCTTGATGCTAAGATGAGATTATTTTTATTGTTCTGACAGCTCCAGTATTTTTGAGACAAAACATGAAATTTCGTGAGGTCGACGTTTCTCAACTCATTGCTTTCTATTTCATGCATTAAGTACCTGTTGATGATCTGTGTTGTATTATTATCGTTATTATACTTATCTCTCATCTACCTTCTATTCTGGTTTTGGGTTAACTGGACTAACTCAAGTAGCCCTATGGGGAAACTCTGATGTACCCCACAAAACAATGAGTTTAGTTTTGTTTTGCTATAGGGCACATGTGCTTGTGGGAGAGAGACAGAGAGAGGGAAAGTGAAGAAACAACACCCCCCCCCAGGGGAGATGCCCACACCACCATATCTTTTCCTTCATTCTCCTCTTGGAGTTTTGGGCACACATGTACACACACAGTGCATTTTTTCAAGCCTCTGGGTCTGAATCTCAAACCATGTCACCTCTATGGCATCCAGTACCTTAACTTTGCTTCATCTGGTGGCCCCTACGATGAGTTTTCCAAGCAGAGACTGGGTAATAAATCTTTGGGTCATCATTGTCCATCTTGATATAAATTGCTATTTGTTTGTTTGTTTATTTATTTCCCCAAAGTCTATGGAGAGATTGTGGTTAGATCCTATTTGCATCACTGAGATCTCTCCATTCCAGAGTCTTAAGTGTTTGGTCACACATGTGATTCCTACAGTATTTCTTCTGACAGAGCATGTAGACACTTTGTAGGTGTTTGTACAGGAGCAGTGACCTCAGGTGTGAGGGAGTCAGGAACCAAATTGGGCCACTTCATTCCCCTGTTCCAGACACCCCAGTTTCCTGAGAAGGAGGGACCAGTCACCACTTCTTAGCTATACTCCACTACATGCCTGGCATGGAGTTGACTGAACAACTGTGGGAAGGTCTGGAAGCCAGTCTGATCTAAGAGTCTGTTAGAAAGCAGACAGGAAGGTCTTGGCCCAGGCATTACGGGTCCCCCCACCCCACCCTTCCTCCTGATTTTTTCTGGTTGGGTGTTTCCTTGCGGATCCGGAATGCTAGGCATAGTCACTAACCAAAAATCTAGTCTCCTATTTAATCCTCATAGGAGTGAATGCAATGGAAAACAGATGAGAAGGGAAATATGTCTAAAGCTACCTCCTCTCTCCCCCGTAGATGATGCCACCCTTTTCTGCTTTGGCAACCCCTTATGGGAGAGTCAGTAAAGATGAGAGGATTGGCCAGTGTTGGGTGAACTTATTCCAGTAGTTCTGAGAACATCGAGGTCAAATCTGACATAGATAGAGAAATAGGTTGCTTTCCTTCCTGGAAGAATTCTTGGGCAGTTCGGTTCTGTGATCCGAGCATACCTTGAGAGGTGGGGAAAAACTGGGTCCAAATGTGTGCCCTTGGACAAACTTTAAAACTACAACAAACGCAGTTCCCTTATCTAAAAAACAGGGGCAATAGCAATGCATACCTTATAGGGTCATTTCAAAGAGAACTGTTAAGGCCAAGTGCTTGTGATATGGACCATGATCCAGCTCTCTCTCGCACTTTGGATGAACAAACACCCTCGGAGATAAGATGCTGTGTTTGATTGTCACACCGCTGGAGATAAAGATAGTTAGGAGGAGGCCCTTGGCCTCCTGAAACTCAATTCAGAGATTTTTCTATATCATGCTTTGCATGAAACTTGCAAGGTGCACCCTCAACCTGGAAGAAAAAAATTAAATTAAAAAAAAAAGATGTGTACTTTTGGAAGCGTTTCTAGCATAATCTCGTTTTATCTTTGTTGCCTACCTGTTTGGATGGTACGCTTTATGACACCAGATTAAGTGCAGAATGTGCTTAATAAGTAACAGTGACTAACTGAAGAACGCTGATGTCAGGGACGATGATGGATGGGAGTATCTGTACAATGCACTGTTTGTCCCCAGACAGACAGAATTAAGGACAGCATGTCTTAGTAGCTGACATTTTTAATCCATTTTTACCTTACATGTTTTGTCATTTCAAGACCAACAAGGAGACTAAGAAAGAGACAAAGCCAGCGGGTAACATGGTGTTTGGGATGCTAGACTCTCACATGGCCAACCGTGGTTCGAGTCCTGGATCTAGTGGTTTCGAGCTCATGCTGAGCATGTGTGCGTGCATGCCCAAAATCCCAAGAAGAGAACAAAGGAGAAGGGATTACAGTGGGACCATCTTCTCCGGGGGGTGATTTCTCACTTTCTCTGTGTCTCTCTCGAGTGAGCACACACTCCCTATGACAAAAGTCTAAAGGAAAAAAAGAGAGAGAGAGACAGAGACAGAGACAGAGAGAAAGAGAAGATAAGGAGCCAGTCTATGGCCTACTGGTTAAGGGAACTGGATCCCATATGGATCAAATACCACGTGCAGTTCAAATCCCAGCCCTGGCAGCTTGAGAAACACTGAGCTTGTTAAGCATGTGCCCCAAATCCTGACAGAATGGAGAAATGGGGTAGAAGGGATTACAGCATGACCACACTCCATTGTGGGGTGCATTTTCCTCTGCCTCTCTCTGGACAAATTAAAAAAAGACAAAGAAGGAAAGTCAATGTAGTCAAACTACATGCATTTGGCTGGACTTGGTTAGGATTTTCTTTTTTAAATAAACTCATACTTCAATTTCACTTTTCTACAGACTTAAAAAAAAAGATTTATTTATTTATTTAATTTGTTATTATTTCTTTTTACTTGGATCAGAGAGAAACAGAGAGAGAAAGGGAAAATGAAAGTGAGCCTCCAGGTCCGGGACTCAACCGCAGTCAGCCATGTGGGTGTCTAGCGCCTTAACCACCATGCCACCTGCAAGTCCCTGGACTTGGTTAGGCTTAGCCACGGGTGGGCCTGGATGCATCTCATGGAATTAGAGGGCATGAAGCAGGCAGGTGAGGTCTATCAGCTGGATGCCATATTGTTTACCGCCTGGGATGAAATCCCCTGTGTGCCCGCTCTTAAACACAGCTTCGTACCAATTACTCAGTCCAAGTTGACTTCCGACTCCAGCCTTAACAGACAAGGGTGAGCCTCTCAAGTTTTATTGCAGTCCATACGTTTCCCTTCTAGAAGCAACTGGTCACAGCCATTTATGTCCGACACAAAGCCACTGGGGCCACCCTTTCTTCTTTTTATAGTCTGTTTCCAGACATTCAGTGACCCATAAAGTTAAGTTATAACTAAGTCACAGTCATGACCAGAGTGTCCACCCCTAAAGCTGCCTTTTCCCAGGACACGCATACTCAGAGGCCATGAATCATCCCGACTGTCCCTTGTGGGGTTCCTCCTTTGGGTTCAACCTCAGGTCCTCGGTCCAGACTGTTTCCCTTAGAGTCTCCAAACTTTGGGGTTTTCTTGGGTTTCTTAGTTTGCCCCCATGAATGTGCATGCTTCATTTAATGTCCAACAGAACCCTGTGTTAACAGAGAGGAGGCTCCTGCTTGGCGTGTTGGGGTCAGGGCACATTGTGGGCTTGAACCACCTGTGCAAACACAACAGTGCTTCCGTGGGTATTTCTAGCGTGATGTCCTGATGGTAAGATTTACAACCTCCTTCGTCTTCCTGGCTTCCCACCAGTCTCTAAATAGAGCCTGTGTATTGAGGGGTGATGAGGTGACAGCCAATAGGCAGGGTGGAATTTGAGAGACTTAATTTTAAAAACATCATTAGGGTGTGGGCTCAGAAATGAGCACGTGCATGCCTGTGGTTACTAAGTCACCCAAATGCCTCGTTTTCTAGACTTGGGTAGGTTTGCAAAATGACTTGATCAAAGCGGTAGAGAAGCAAAAGGCAGGGCCAGGGTTATCCTCCCCAGCATGGTGCTTTCCTCACTATGCCAGGCTGTGTCCTTTCAAAATCTCATTTCCTGGGAACCAGCAGTTAGCGTAATGGCTATGTCCCTGGACTCCCACGTAGTCGACCGTGGTTCGTGTCCCGGACCCGGTGGCTTAAAAAACTCACGCCGGGCGCGTGTGCGTGCGTGCCCAAGATCCCGAGAGGAGAATGGAAGAGAAGGGATTGCAGCGTGACCATCCCCCCTGGGGGGTGATTTCTCGCTTTCTGTCTCTATGTCTCTCTCTGTCTGTCTGGCGAGCGCACGCGCCCTACAGTGAAAATCTCTCCAAAAAAAAAAAAACCTCATTTCCTTCTGTGACAGAGATTGGCTTCACAAGTAGGTGAGTAGTGAAATGTATTTTACGGGTTTTGGTGAAGTTGGTAACTATTGACATCTCCCACGGCGTAGTAATGAAGAAAGTAAAGGTTAAATCTTATCATAGAAACATACAATTTAGGGACCAGCATTTAGTGTAATGGCTCTGTCGCTGAACTCCCGTGTAGCCGACCGCGGTTCCAGTCTCGGACCCGGTGGCTTAAACTCATGCTGGGCGCTTGGGCGGTGCGTGCCCAAGATCCCAAGAGGAGAAAAGAGGAGAAGGGATTGCAACTTGACCATCCACCCTGGGGGGTGATTTCTCGCTTTCTATCTCTCTTCTCTCTCTGTCTTCCTGGCGAGCACACGCGCCCTATAGCAAAAACCTCTCCAAAAAAAAAAAAAAAAAAAAGAAACATACAATGTTAGAAAATTTTGATTTACAGAATTTCAGAAGTAGAAAATAAAATAATCATTTAGCATGGTGAGTTTCAAACTGTGTTCTGTGGAACCCTGGGGTTCCGAATAGGTGCCTCACTGGCCCTTTCAGGGCAAGGGAACAGAGAGTATAAGACTGAGAACCTTTTCCCTCAGGGCCATGAAAGCAAGCCTGTCTTCATCCGTTTATACTCGTTATGTATGGGAGGTTTGCCTCGATAAATGGTGAGTGCATGAAGCCTGATCTCGAAGTGAATCCATGAACTCAGCGGGCTGTGTCTACCGAAGGAAGAAAATGGACTGAGGGGGCCACCTACTTCCAAGTGGCCGTGGCAGGTCCTCATGGTGCCTATGCACCAGGCATGGTTCCCAGAGTCTGCTGGCACATTGATCCCTTTCCTGATGAGGGACGTCGCCTTGCACAAGCATTCCCACAAGCCACTGGGCACATGCTCAACTGCCCCCTGGGGTAGCCTGACCCAGAATGAACTCGCACAGACACAAACCAAGCTCGGATCAGAACGTTCTTACATCACACCTGAGGTGGTGAGGCTTTGCGGCTGGTTATCAAAGAGCTCTCTCCATCTTCCCTAGGGGAAGTTAAGAATAGGGGGTCTAGATCCTGCAGGTTGGTATTCCTGTCTCTGAGAACACTGAACCACAGCCTCACAACTTTCAAAGTGTCTGGAGGCAGGGCCCTGGAGTATGTGCCTTTCTAAGGCCACCTGCTCCCTGGACTTGTTGCTTTCAAAGTGCCTGGAGGCAGGGCCCTGGAGTATGTGCCTAAGGCCACCTGCTCCCTGGACTTGTTTCAGAAGAAGAAAACAGGAGGTGAACTCAGAGACAGAGAAATAGAGAGACTCCTTATAACACCATGAGATCTGTACTTCACCATGAAGCCAGAAGAGGGAGAACCTGATGGAACCCATGCTTGTGGTCCTGAGTGGGTCTGTGACCTGCTGGGTCCCGCTGACATTTGTGCTGTGGTCTTCTTCTCTGCATTCAGCGGTGGGCTGGTTTCTGTCAGCATGGTGGTATTACCGTAAAAGTCATTATTTGTACTCTTGCATGTGGTTTTTCCATTTAAAATAATTAAAATCGAACAATTTTTTTCTTCTTGTGACCCAGTTCCTGGCTTTCCTCTACTGTGCTACTCCAGGTCAGTCTTGGGGGCTGGGGCACTCGGGCGGGAGCCTGTGTTCCCTACCTGCTCCAGGTAGGGCAATGCCACCCGGTCCCTGGCAGGAAAGTCTTTTTTTTTTTTAGTTGTAACTCTTGGTTTACATATATTCCGCGTACATCTTTGGGGGTACCGTAGTGTGTTAAAGCACGTATACAGTGGTGATAATCAAGAGCCTATATGTATTCATTTTCTCCAACACTGAACACTAAATTTTGAAGTATGTTTTACAGTGTCCACGCTTTTTACTCTGCTGTGGAACACCAGTGGTCTGCAATCTATACTCTCTTTATTTACATGTATTCTTTTTGTTTTAATCCCCTTATGCGGATCCAAGTGGCACTCTTGATCGGAAGGCTTTGCAAACTGACAAGTGGCTGGTGCAGGGCAACCAGACTCCGAGCTCCAGGGAGGGGGTCCTCCCCCAGTGGTGCGGCCCCTCCCCCCCCCCCGCCCCTTCCTAGACACTGCTGCAGACGCCAGGGGTGGGGAAGTTCTATTTAAAGGCTCTTATTCAGCCCTTCTTCGGCACCGAGCTCCCAAAGGAGGAAAGCACCTACGAAGGCGTTCTCTCTCTCTCCCGCAGGCCCATTGAGCTCCACGCGGGGACCCTGCAGGTCTGCCCTGCAGCCCCATGCTGGCCAGCACAAGCTCCGCCCAACTGCGCTCCCATTGGCTGCTGCCTGTTGCTAACCCACGTGACAGGCGCCGGCGCGCCCCGCCCCTCCACGCCCCCCGCCCTCACCCGCCCCGCCGGCGTCGTCCCCGCGCCGCCGCCCACAAGGTGGCAGTGCGGGGCCGCCTGTGCCCTCACCCCAGTATGCGCGAGCCGAGCGGGCAGCCAGGGCCAGCGCAGCCCAGCCCTGCAAAAGTTTGCTGCGAGTGAGTGTCCGGGGCCTCGCGCTCTAAGGGCCGCCGGCCTCGGGGCTTTGCACGAAACGCTCTGATGGCGTCTTCCGTTGTCCCCAACTCAAAGCACCAGCGCTTGGGGCCTGCAATGGATGCACGGGAGTCGATGTGGTCAGGAGTGTTTTGGTTTTGCTTTAGGGAGCGTTCTCAGCTGTGATTCTTAAAGAGACACGAACTCTCCACAATCACTCTTTGTCCCTCGTGAGCCCCGGAGGAGCAATCCGCAGTCTACCCCCTTCGTTTTCCAAAGGCACAGGCCACCACCATTTCGGAGGCTGCCTCCACCTCCACAGGGTACCCTGGCCTGCCCAGGAGGAGAAGGACACGGGGACCTCCTGCGCTGCAGCTGTCCTCATGCTGTCCTTAATTCCAGGGACAGGGCTATGAGCTCGTCTGACCTCATTTGACCCCGCCCTGGGCGCCAGGCGTCCTCATTAGTGGGAGGCGTTGGAGACTCCAGGATTCTCTCTGCTCCCTGCGATCCTTTTCTTCCTTCACGCCTGTCGGGGCCAGGCAGATCTTTCTGCAGTGTAACCCGAACACCCCACACGGACGGAACACCCCACACGGATGGGTGCGTGTTCGCCACTACCCTTTTTTACTTTAAAATAGTTCAGAGGGTCCTCTGGGCCTGCCTGACCCAGAGGAAGAGAGAGGACTGTGGATTTGAGTGCGAGACTAGGAACTGGGCTGCCCCCAACCCACCTGGGTGGAAGGAAAGAAACACACCATGGTCCCGGTAGCCTGCCCAGGAGGCCCAGTTCGGCTTCCTGGTGGTCAGACTCTTCTCCTGGCTCCAACCTGGGGTTCCCCCACTTGTAAAGGGGGACCGTGTCATCACAAGTGCTGGAATTTCTGCTCGGACCCAAATAACTAACATCTTATTCTCAAGTGAAGTGCAGACACTCTCTGGGGTGTTGCTGGGGGCGGGGGGAGGGTCATCGATCACCCGCAGGGTATGTGGTAGCAGGCTGAGGACCCAGGAGAGGCCTGCTAGGAGGTTTCCAGAGAGCTCCGAGAGAGCTCTACCCAGGGACTGATGAGAGGGAAAGGCAGAGAGTTGTTTGAGCGCGTGGGTGGGATGGGGTATTTCCAACAGCCTCTGCTTCCCAAACTGGGTACTAGTAACCAGGAAGTGACACCTTCCTTAAAGACAGTGTTTCTGTCACGGTGCCTGGGACCTGGTGCATCGCTGGTTTTACTTTTGTGCTTGTTTTTTAGGGGTAGTGGATGGCAGTGAGTGAGAGACAGGAGTGACCAAGTGGCAAGAGAGAAAGTAGCCAGGACAGTGAAAACAGACCCGTATGAGCAGAGAAGGGCATACCAGCTCCTGAAAAATGGGAAGAGACTGCCATTGGGCCTGGAGTGCCACGAGATGATCACGTGACACAGAGAGAGCCAGGACATTGGCCCTTCATGGCTACACGTTGTGTGGAACCAAGAGCTTGGAGACCTTGTGGACAGCTGTGTCCCGAGAGCACTTTCTAGTCTGTTGTCCTGTTTCAGATATTTAGAATAATTTATAAAAATAAAAAAAGCTGAGTTGTTGGTATGACTTACCATCCTATAAAACCAAGCCTCTGTCCAGAGGCCGGTGATGTTCCATGTGTCGGTCCCTGGCGCATGCAAATATTTAACACGTGGGCCTTCTCGTCACTGCGGTAAGGCCCTTTGCTCACGAAGAATGGAAAGCCGAAGACTGAGGGTCAGAGATGACCTTTCCCCTCTGAAGGTGACCGTGCAGTTCTTATGAACTGGAACAATCAAGACCAGTAGCTCGAAGAGCCACAGGAAAACCATGTGCAACATGGTGTTTAAAACCTAGAGTTAATTGCTTGGCCTATTTTTTAAAAAGAGAGCAAAGGAAAGCGAGAAAAACGACCCCCAGCGGCTCATTACATAACCTCCAGCTGCTTGGTGACCTCCAGAGCAGGGGGATGGCTTTTTCACTGTTCGCTAGTGCCCTGGCCTCACCGTAGCCAGTGAGAGCGAGTGGTTATGTAAGGACTTCTGGGCGGCCTTGTCTGCGCTGTCCCCTTGCCCTTCAGGAGACCTGTAAACAGCTGCATTTTTAAGCTTACATGCTGCAAATTTATAATGAATGCATTCCTTAGGCCCAGCACGGGCTGGAGAAGCTTCTGGAAATCGTGTAACGATTGGCTCCCGGAGGACAAAACGTGGAGGGGAAGAACTTTTCCCTTCTTATTCAGGCGATGGAGGTTCAGGTAGATCTGGATTGGTTTCATTGCAGAGGAACGAATCTACCCTATCATTAAAATATAAGTGTGGGCTCTTACAGAGTGACAGCTGCTGCTCAGAGTGACAGACAGATGCCTGCGTTTCAGCTTGCTTTGTTTGTCAGTGTGGACATTTATGCTTACCAGAAAGGCCAGCGAAGGGCAGCCGCACCGTCGTGCTAGAATTCAAAACCTGAGACCTGATTAGTGTAAGCATTTGTTGAAAAAGCATTTTCCCTATTTTTCCCTACACACTAATCTCTACATATCCTGTGGGGAAATCCTTTCAATCCCATACCTGATAAATACATCTGGCAAGTGAATAAACACTCTCAAGTCTCTTACTGATATATAATTCCACCTGTTATGTGAGTTCTGCCGGCCTCCGAGCTCCGACGGCATTGTGTACCTCTCACGCTGACCTTGAACAAAGCCTACCCAGGAACAGAAATGCTTTCCGCGACCCCGCCTGCCACTGAGCACTCGACTCTGGCCTTTCATAGGAACCGAGGGGGTGTTCAGGGCTAATGTGGAAGTCCGGATTATGGTGGTTATTATTTGGTGCTTTCCTTGAACTTGAACCTCTGCTAGGCATTGTGCAATACTGCAGAGACAGGCCTGCTCCCTCTCCTTCCGGTTTCCCACTCAGGACCAGAGTCGTGTTCCTAACGCTGCTACAGAAATCCTTGTGAGAAGACCCACTCGGATCTCAGGGCACAGAGGCCCCCTGTGGGGATGCTCATGCGGTCTCCCACCCTCCCTCAAGGGTGCTAGAATGTGTCTTTGCTATGGTTGCTGCATTCAAATGTTATAGTGATTATGTTGTTGGTTCCTGAGGGCAAAGATTATATCTTTTCATCTTCGTAAAGAGGACAGGCTGGCACATCCATTATTAACGAACTATTTATTAGTAATTAATGCTGAACGAATGAACTTTCGTTCTTCGTAAGTTTGTGTGTTTGAATGTGTGAGGCCTTCCCAGAGAATGACAGGCCCCATTGTATCTGGGATTTATTTAAGAATGGATCAGGACAATTCTCTTAGGTCTCTGATAGCAGCCTCAGGGATAGCCAGAGGTCTGCTGACTGTGGGTAGTAACAGGGTACACTACGCACTACCATTCACGGGTGTATCTTCCACACCCCAAGCAAGCTGTACAATCCAGAGATCCACTCCCAGTTCTATGGGCATACATGTGCACACACTGAAAATACCCTCACAGACCCTAGGAGATTTGGGTTTACTGCCCACTGTGTAGAACCAGACATATAGGCATGATGTTGGAAAAGTTTTTCACATGATACTGGTAAGACTCACAGTGACTGAGATCTTATGAGCAAAGAATTTTCTATTCGTTTTCAATTGCTCCATAATGGATTATCCTCAAACTTGGTGATTTCGTATAACAGACCTCTGTTTCTCCACCATTTCTGTGGGTCCAAAGTCTGGACGCAGATTAGCTGGGTGGTTCTGGCTCAGGGTCTCTCATGTTATAATCAGGGTGTCGACAGAGGCTGAGTCACCTGAGGGTTTGACTGGAGCTGGAAGATCTGCTTTCAAGCTGGCGAACTCCCGTGGCTGTTGGCAGGAGGCTTCAGTTCCTCCTGTGGTGGCTTTTCGAGTGTCCTCATGACATGCCGGTTCACTTCCCCCAGAGTGAGTGATCCAAGAGAAAGAGCAAGGACACCCCGGTGTGTTTTATGACCTACTCCCCAAAGTGGCACGTTGTGGCTTCCGCCTTGACTTGTTCGTTAGAAGGGAGTCCCTAAGTCTAGCTCCTACTCAAGGGAAGGGGAATTAGGCTCTGCCTCTTGAGAGCGGAAGCGTTAAATACTTCGTGGGTTCATTTTAAATCCGTCACAGAGCATTGCTTTGATTTGCCTCTTGAGAGCGGAAGCGTTAAATACTTCGTGGGCACATTTTAAATCCGTGGCAGAGCATTGCTTTGATTCAGTCGGACAGGTATTTTGGAGCGCTAGCTGGCCTTCCCAGATGTACTTGTTAAATATGTAAATCCTGCTTCTCTGTTCTCTGGAGAGAGTCCACACAGCATTGCCCGCCTGAGAAACGGTCATCAGAAAATCAGGACCTGCGTTTCTGAGCGTTTAATCTCGTACCTTCTCCTTTGAATCCTTTCTTGTCCCTTCTGTCAGCAGCATGGAGAGCAGTCTCAGTAAAATCCACTTCCAACCTCTGAAGAATCCTAATAGCTCTTGGGACCAGTAGATAGCATAATGGCTATGTCGCTGGACTCCCACGTAGTTGGCCACAGTTCAAGTCCCGGACCCAGTGGCTTAAACTCATGCCGGGACACGTGTATGTGCGTGCCCAAGATCCCGAGAGGAGAATGGAGGAGAAGGGATTGCGGCATGGCTATCCCCCCTGGGGGGTGATTTCTCGCTTTCTGTCTCTCTGTCTCTGTCTGCCTGGCAAGCACATGCACCCTATAGCAAAATCCTCTCCAAAAATAAAAGAAAAAAGAAAGAATCCTAATAGCTCTCACTATTCGCTGTGCGAAGTGCTCCAGAAATGCCAATTCGTTAAAATCACACAACCGCATTGTCAGTTAGGTGCTCTTTTCACATCCCTGTTCCCCAGGTGGGGAGACTGAAGGTTGAAATAATTTGTCCGAGATTACCCAGCCAGTAAATGGCTCCATGGCATGTGAGTACCAGCGGTCGCCAAACTTCAGAGCCAGGGCTCTTACTTTTTCTTTTTACAGTGTAATAGTCTCTTCCTTCAGGTGGACTAACCATCTCAGACCCCTAAAGTTTATTTACTTATTTATGTATGTGTTACAAAGCTTCTACTTTAAGTCAGATCATCTCAAAATATTCTGCAAAGAAGGAAGCGAGTGAGCCCGGTTTCCACACCTCCCCACCCCATCATACCTCTTTCTAGAGCCATTCCCATCCTCCCTCTCTCTGGAAACCATTTACTTTTCCACCCTTCAGGGCTGCTGCTGGTAAGAGCTCCCCATCTGTGGGTGACAGAATAGCAGCCCTGAAAAATCTTCATCCTAATCTCTGGGATCTGTGAACATGTTACCTGACATGGCGAAAGAGATTACAGTTATAAGAAAGGAAAGCGTCTTTTCCTTTTACCCATCGTAGGTTCATTTGCTGGGATCCCCTGTAAGATAAGACAGATTAAAAAGAGAAAGGCATGAGAATTTATCCAGTCTGAGTTTTACGTGGCATGGAAGCCCGCGTATGAAAATGAGCAAAGAAACAGACCTGCGTGTTTTCATAGTCGGTTGGATGCAGAACAGAGAATCGTGGCCATATGATAGAGGGAACCCGTATGAGCTAAGGGTAATAAATTGGGAACAACAGGGCCTATTTGCTCAGATTTCTCTTTGTGATAAGACCCTCATGGGAGGGTCTTATAACCTGCTTCAGGGAGACAGCCAAAGGCCAATCAGGACCTCTTCCTGCACAGGCTCTTCCTCAAATTCCATCAGTTTAAAATATTTCCTGTGCCCGGGTGCCCTATCTGGGGTAGTGGCTCTCAAATCATCTCAGGTGTGCTTGAGAGAACCACGAGGATGCACCTATGTGAAATAAGGAGATCTGAAGATGGAGGAAGGGGTCTTTAGCCAAGGAAAGTGGGTCACCTCTAGTGGCTGGAAAGGGCAAAGGAACAGATCCCCCTCCAGAGACTCCAGCAGGAGTGCGGTGCTGCTCCACCTGGATGTTAGCCCAAGAACACCCACTTGGACTTCCAGGTTTCCAAACAGTAAGATAATCAACTTGTGTTGTTTGAAGCCAAAGGAAAAAAAAAAATCCCAAACTCTGCCAAGGTGATGAAAAGCCACCCTGTTGTATTTGCATGAAACAATAACAGAGAAACTACGCGACTACCTCTTCTTAGGGGTTATGTAATTATGTAAGTTTAACACATATGCTTAAGTTCCAGGCCATGGAGTATAAGCCTTGCCTTCCAGAAATCTAGTGACCCATTTGAAAGGCAAGGTATATACCCAAAGCAAGCAAAATGAGGAGATGGGTATTTAGGGCAAATGTTGATAAAGACTGGAAAAATATGGAACTAGGTACATCAAGGGAGGCTGAGTCAGCGGAATGTCTCCCAGAACCCTGCTGCTAGCTTCTCCATGGCTCAAATGCCATGTGGGAAGCAAGAAAATAACCTCCCTCTCAGGCAACCCAGACACACTAAATTCTAGAAGGTGCATGGCTGTTGTCTAATTTTCCCCTCGGGCCATCTTTCGATTGGCTTAGAGCAGCCACAGATGAGTCCCCACTGTCCTGTTTTAGGCTCCTGCCCCTTCTCCCTCTGTTGTGTATGGGTGTGCCAGTCTTCAGAGATGAGCACCCGCAAAACGGAGAAGCATCCCCTTTCTAATTATAGTCACCTCCCTTGATCTACCTTTCACTGCTACAGGTAATGAGAGATGAGTGGGATGAGGGGGCAGGTCATGCACCCTCTCATCAGAACCCAGCAGACCTCAGAGTCTGGAGGACCCTGAAGAAAGGCTGGGTGTGAGTTCCTGGAGCATCTCCTGGTTGGAAGACTGGGCGAGACATCCCCTGTGGCCAGGAAGTCAAAATGCTTGTGACATGGAAGGACGGAGAAGAGACGGACACACTTGGGGCATGAAATTCCCTGAGAGGCAATGAAAGAACATTTCTGGACATGAGAATGAAGGGCTCCCGGGGTGCTGAGAATATAGTCGTTATGAGCAAGTTTGGGGATCTATTCACGGGAGCGACCGAGTTGTCCCATTGTGTATTTCCCAGCCGAGTTGGATGTTATGTAAGTGTGGCTGCAGACATGGAAGACGATTGTTGGAGGGAACCCTAGGATCACATAGGGGACATTTCCAGTCCACCTTGTCCTACAGCATGTCAAGCCCTACCCTGGAAATTCTCCTACTAACCTGCTAAGTAAGACTTATTGCCAGGCCTTGGAAATAATGAATATACTTACTAGGGGGACTCCCACGCCAGTGTACACAGGTACGTCCCAGGGTGGGCAGCTCAGGTATTTGTCACATTTTCCAGGAGGCTGCCTGAGCCCCACGCCTGCTGTGATTTTTGCAGCTGGCTGCACAGATGTCGGACTGCGTTAGTGCTGATCCTGGGCCTGGCTGTCACATGGCCATCCCCCAAAGAGACATTTGTCTCTTTCTTCTTCTTTTTGTTTTTAAAGCTGAAGTCTATGTCCTCTGCAATGTGGACATCAAATATAGATTATTTAAACACTTTCAAGGTTTCTTTGAGTCTGTAGAGGTAAAGCCATGAGTGAATATGTTTTTTGGGTTTTTATTATTTTTTAAAATTTTTGCTATAGGGTGCGTATGCTTGCATTGGGGGATGCAAAGGAGGATGGCCTTGCCACAACTCCTTCTTCTCCAGTTTCCTCTTGGGATTTTGGGCTTGCACGCACACACTTCTGGTATCATTTTCAAGCCATCAGGTCTAGGACTCGAACCGTGCAGTCAGCCATGTGGGATCCAGCTACCTTAACCTCCATGCCATCTGCTGGCTCCTGAATGTGTTTTGGAAGGAAGGATTTCATGAAGACTTTGGGAAGAGCTGGTTCTGGTCCTGTCCCTTGCTGATGTACCATTGACAGTGCTCTGGCAGCTCATGGTCCTGTTAGGGAGAAGATGGTCTGTCTGGGTGGCCATATCTCACCCCTAATTTCAGTTTTGTAAGTGGGAAGGGGGATGCACACACCTGCCATGAACACAGTGATCCCTATGAAAATATTTTTAAATTTTGAATGGAATTTAGGACACGAAGGCACCATCTTGGACCCCAGCCAATGTGGCTTAAGAGACTGCTCAGACGGCCTCATTGTAAGACAGGAATACATATCGCTAGGCGTTGGGGCTGGACTGACATGGTGAAGTTACTGAAACCGAGAACTAAGAAGAGAACTTAGGAAATCGGTCTCATACAGCAAGAAGAGAAGAGCGCCTGCTAGTTAGGTTTCCAAAGAGATGAAATGATGACTGATTTTAGTCCTATTTAAATGGTCAGTCTTCTATTGTCCTGCATCTCTGCTTCCTGCTCTGCCACGTGGCTTCCATAGTGAGGCAACAGCAATTTCTACTGAAGAGTGGGGCCTGGAATCAGATGACTGGGCATGGAAAGCCAGCTCCACCCCTTCCTAGCTGGGAGACCCAGGCACCCGTTAGTGAACATTTCTAAGCCTTAGTTTCAAGAGCTGGTAAATGATCACAGCAATACAGTCGCTGTCAACAAACAATCACATCTAGCTCATAGGGTGACTTTAAAACCTAAGTCACAGAGTGCACATGAATCGTTTAGTATCTGGCACATAGTAAGCAAAGACATTAGCTTTTTGTTACTAGTATTATAATAGCAGCAATCATATTTTACATTGTTTGCAAGGAATTGAAGATCCAGAGTCCTTTTAAAGAGAGTGGAAACCCTCTCCGTTTTGGATCATGGTCAGGAGTGAAGAATTTGGTTAGTTCTTGTGGGTCTTATCACGAAGTGAATGCTGTCGGGATTTGTTGCCAGCTCACAGAACGAACCCTTCAATCTTTCGGGGAATGCGTGTGCACACACGCATTTCTTCACGTGTGCACCATCACGAAACACAGACAGGAGTATCTGGCTGTCAGTGAGAACATCACAGAAAAAATAGAGTTCTTTTCCGTCCTTGCGAATAGACTACAGCCCCTTGAAAGACCTTGTACTTCACTCTAGAGCCGAGTAAACAGCATTGGGACCAAATACCGTTCAGCAGTGTCATTTTTCTTCTTCTCTTTGGTATGCTTTATGCTGCAGAATCTGGAAAATTAAACAAGGGAAGTAAAGCAATTCATTCTTTTTTTTTTCCCCCTTGAAGTGAGGACTGGCAGAAATAAAGGAAACCAGGATACTTACAATAGGATCCATGTGGGTTTTACAGAACAAAGTGACAACAATCACACGTATGGCTTAAAATAGCTACACTTCAGGGTAGAACTGTTATGCCAGGGAAATTGTTCCAGCGATATCTCAGCTGCTTAAAGGCAGAAGAGATCTCTACTCCCCACCACAAGATTTGCTTTCTGATTGTGCATCACTTATTTTGACTGCTCAGACACAGAGAGATAGCAACCTGGAGAAAAACTGAATTGGGAAGGGATAGGAAAGTTGGGGAACAAAGAGCCATGCTGTTGATATTAATTGGGGTCAGCACCTCTGATTCCGAAGGTGGTTTTCAACAGCATTGGTCGGGACCCTTCAGAGAGTGGCCATAGCACGTATCTGAAGGCAAGGTTTGGGGAAAATCTGAGTCAGGGTGGAGAGGGATTGCCCAGAAGCTCTTCTCTGCACTTCTGTCCAGAGAGCTGGAAAGCATGAACACATGCATTGCTGAGAGCACAGAGCTCCTAGCATCCATTTACAAGGAAGCCCGCACTGTGCAGGCAGGGTTTCTTATACTTGGAGAATTAAAATGTTGAAGAGTCAGGAATGTTCCAGGAAGGAAGAAACAATCATTGTAATCCCTAACATGGAAACAACTTTAATGTACAGAATTTGGGAAGTTGAATGATGACCAGAATGAATGGAGAGGGGGGAAAATAGGGAGAGAAGCAGATGGTGGATTCGAGGGTTAGGCAGGAGCCAGTCAATGTTTATAAACTCGCAGGGTTCAGTTAAGGCATTTAGACTGGTACTGTAAATGCATTGGTAAACCACCACGGACTGTGGGATTACAAATAATCCGATATACACATTCATTTAGGAAGGCTTCTGGGTAACTTCCGGGTGCTCCTGTAATGAGAAGTCACTTACAGATCGTCACCCCTGATCTGAAAGCCAAGTTGATGAATAACCTGTCTTCTCTTGTCCAGTCTACCGCAGGGCAAAGTATTTCAGCAGTCTCTTTTCATTACTTTCTCATGCCAACAAGTCTGTATATAAAAATTTCAAAAGACTTGGGAAATATTTTATGTCCCCCAGGTTGAGACATATTTTGAAAT
>NW_006159506.1:326235-359867 GCF_000334495.1 Tupaia belangeri chinensis | reverse complement strand
ACCTGGAGAGAACATAGAAACCACTTGAGACTCGAAGAGGTCGTCCAAATGCCACTAGCATTTTCTCTGGCTCCTTTTTAGGTCAGTCCAAATCTAACTATGATTTGCAAGAAGGCAATAGATCCTACTCTGGAATTACACCTATTTGAAGGAAAACTGGATAAACTATAGATATGTACATTTAGCAGTCAGCTCAGGTTTAGTTACGCTGCAGTAACAAATAATCCCCAGCTCTTCGTGTTTTCACAATCTTCAACTCTTCTGGCCCCCTCAGGTCACACTGTTCAGGCCATCTGGGTCTGCTCTACAGGCTGAAGGAGCAATCCCTGTCTGGCCTCTGCCATGCAGAGAGCAATGGCAAGATGTGTGTTAGTTTGGAAAGCTGCTCAGAAGCAATGCAGGCTACTCTCATCATATTTTATGGGCCAGAGGAAATCAAGTGGTCAAGCTTGATGTTGACAGGAAGGAATGTGTACTTGCTCTGCATGAAGTGGTCTGTAGGGAGGAGCACTGAATATTATAAATGAATAATACAATATATTACTATTGAGTCATTGGAAAATTCATGACGCAATTTTTCATGGAAAAACATGGGAAAATACGTCGTGACTTTTCTGGCAACCCAATATACTTTGGCTTCTTTTTATTTTGTTTGCTTTAAACTGGAAAGTGAGTAATCATTTTACCTTAATAGAGCTGAAAACTTTCAGATAGTGTAACTCAGAATATGACTCAATTCCCGGGCAGGCTCCATCGTGCAGCATTAAATGTTGTGCTGAGGGAGCTGGATTCCACGTGGCCGACCACGATTTGAATTCTGTCCCCAGAAGCTTGAAAAACACACTGGGCACATGTAGACATGCTAGGATCTTGGCAGGATGAAGGGATAGAGGAAAAAGGGATGGTGGCACGACCAGGCCCCATTGGGAGTGCTTTCTCTTTCTGTCTCTCTACTGCACAAGCATGTACAACCCCTCTGGCCAACAAAAGACTCAATTGTTCCTCATTTAATGATAACCTTGCGAAGTCTAATATGAGCAGTTTAGAAGTGATTAAACACAATTTAACCCAGAAGACAAGAGCATTTAAGAAAACAGAGTTCTCAATTGATAATCTGATTTTATACTGATCTCTCAAAAATTTGGACTGACTGCTAGAGAGATTTTTTTTAAAGAATTATTTAATTTAATTTTATTTATTATTATTGTCATTATTATTTTCCAGTTTGATCAGAGAGAGACAGAGAGAGAGAGAGAGAGGAAGTGAGAAAGCAAGCCACCAGGTCCAAGACTTGAACCGTGGTTGGCCATGTGGGAGTCCAGCATCCCTATCCACCATGCCACCTGCTGGTCCCGCTAGAGAGATTTTAATGCAGGAAAAAAGAAGGATCTTATATTTTTTTCTTCAAATTAGAGTGAATGGGATAGAAAGAATATACTGGTAACATGATTGTAGTCAACATTATGTTCTTATTTAAGAAAGTCTGTATTTTGTGGTTAGCTACGGAATATGAAACTTTATTTCCACCCAGGGTATGAAAATAGAAAACAACCACAGCACATGTGAGTCAAGGAAAGAGTACACAAACACCAGACATCACATATATGGACCCATGAATGGAGGGCCCATCAGCTCATACCCCACTAGGCCGCTCTGCATCCACCCTGGCCTCCCCTTCTCTGTAGAAGCCAGAGTGAAGCCTTCTAAAATGTGCCATTATGTCCTGTGCTGCTCAGAATCTACTAGGTACCCTTGAAGGGACTCCTAGCTTACTCTGAAGGTTACCCATAGTTCTTTTCATGGTCTGTGGGATTCTACGTGGTTCGTCCTCTGACTACCTTTCTGACCTCACCTGCCTCAACTCCAGACACAGTGGTTTCATTGCATTTCCTCTTCCTACCCTGTCAAGACGCAGCTGTCTCCAGGCCTTTGCACTGGCTATTGCCTCTACCTGGGGCTCTGACTCCAGAAATCTACTCCGGAAATCCTAAGTCTCTAATTTTATCAAGAAGAGCTTGACCATCTTATTCAGAACCGTTCCGACAGCCTCTCTGCCTTCCTATCCTGCTTAATTTATTTTTGCTTAGTATGTGTTGCTATTACTTTTTTTGCTCTCAGTGTATAGAGAACAGTGCATGTGGAATTGTATCAGGCCCACCACACACATGCTCATTCACCATCTCCTTCCACTGGCCTGTAATTACTGAGAAAGAGGAGACTTCATTTCATTCATCGTTTTATCCCTGGCGCCAAGAGCAGTGACTGGCATGTAACAGAAGCACGGTAACATTTGCTCGATAAATGAAAGGGACTACTGCTGCTATCCCTAATTTCATCAGATCTCTGTAAATACTCATATTTCATGTGCTATTAGCACATAAATTAATAAAATATACTTCCCTGCCTCAAAAGTGAACTACACACAAATATGATGAAAAGACTCCCTACATATTGAATGTTTTAAAAGAAACAAACAAAAATATACACACACAATCCCATAACTTCCTATGCTTTTGGCTAATTTTCTTCTGCAGAGCTCGGTGTTTACAATACCCAGAAGCATGACAGGAGATGACAGTCCCGAATAATGCGCTGGATGAAACATGAAAAAGAGTCTGCTCAGACAATTCCACATGAACTGTTCTTTGTAAACTGAACGTAATAAATTATAGTTATAACAATAATTGTGAGAGTAAAAAAACAAATAGCAAGAACATGGGTAACGGGAAAACAACTACAGCTGAGCTGCTCAAAAATGAACATGGGACGGGACCAGCAGTTAGCCTAATGGCTATGTCGCTGGACTCCCATGTAGTCAACCCCGGTTCGAGTCCCAGACCCAGTGGCTTAAACTCACACCAGGTGCATGTGCATGTGTGCCCAAGATCCCGAGAGGAGAATGGAGAAGAAAAGAACATGGGGACCTGAACGGGTTGATAACACAGCAGCCAAAAGGACGATGGTATAAAGAACCAACCTGGCTAAGAATAGCCCAACTCAGCTCTCACCCTGACACCCTGACATGGGCCCTGTCAATGAGTTGCAGATCTGGTGTTCAGTAACTTTGAGAAATCATGCCCTGAGACCCCCTGATCTTCTGTTTCTAGGAAGGTGAACACAACCATTTTTTCCACTTCGATGTCCCCCTCTGCTGAGGTGCCATAGCAAACAGGAATGGTCCCGTATGCAGCTTTCATCCACCTGGAGAGCTGGTGAGTCACACACAAGATACTCGGTGTCCATCTTCTTGATCTGACCCTAAATTCCTGTAGGATGTGGTTGTGTTTCATGTTTATTTTCTGTCCTGCTCAACCCCCTATGAGAACACTTGGTGTGTCCTTTGTATATGCCCACTGAGAGAATGACATGAATGCAAGGTTGAGGTGGACTTTCTCTTTGCAATGGTATTAGGGATTATGATGTTTTGCTTTGTTGACTGAGTGCAGAGGTGATTGGTTGTAATCCAGAGTCCTAAGCTTAGCAGAGCACCCCACCCTCCACCCTAAAAAGGAGGTCTGTGAGCCTCAGTCAGATAGATGAGCTGAGTGGATTCTCATACTGTGGCCTCACAAAAGAGAATAGCCCAGCTGGCCACTGCTGCCTTCCTTGCTAAATTAGAAAACAGCAGGCATGCAGGTTTTATCCATGGCTGGGAGGGCTTGGAAATTATTAGGCAGGCCTGAGTCACACCCATGAAACACACCCATGTGCTTCTCTTCCAACTGTGGGATAATAACATCTTTCTGTTCCACCCAGTCTTCCAGATCCTGGAGGTTTGGGAGGCCAGGCCCTGGTGACAAGTTAAAGGCTCATCCTTGGGTTTATCTCTACTGAAAGTCTAGGGGGCAAGGTATCACTTGCAAAAGGCAAAAAGTGAATCCATGCACGTGAAATGCACAGTATAGTGTCAGGCACATCCTAGATGCTCAGTTGATCTCACTTCACTGAACCTTGCAACAACCTTGCCAGGGAAATATTCTCACTTGATTTCAGAGGAGTTAAGTAACTGTTTATCAGTCAAGGTCCTGATAGGAAATCTAAGACCCCCTCCATAGGGTTGACCTAAAGAGAATTTAATGAAGGGTGCTGTTTACAGAGTGTGGACAGGGTTACAGGAGCTGGCTAGGGATGGTGAGACATCTGGGGATGGACAAAGCTGGGGACCCCTTGGTAGCCCTGGGTCTGAAGGGCCAAAGGTGAGGATGGTGTGTCATCCAAGCCTGTGAGTGTGGGTATGTGGAAGGGAACTGTAGCCATGAGGGATGATGTAGCCATGCCAGCAGATGGAAAATCCAGGACAAGGACTGTAGGAAACTCTTGTCTTGGCATCAAGCCTCCCAGGCAGGGCAGGGCAGTGCAGAGGGTGGATTTGGGGTGGGCCATGATCTGAGAATAACAAGCTCAGCTTCCAGTGTCTTCAGTCACTAGTATTGGATTCAGGGGACGGTTTGCAGCTGTTGTAACACTACTGTCTTGCATTCTTTATTTAGAGAAATAATCTATATCTCAACTTTCCTTTTTTTTTTTTTTTTCTCTTCTCCCCTTCTTTTTGTCCTCCTGTTTCTGCTTTTCCTGCCCCTGTTTTATTTCTTTACTTCCTTTCTCACTCTCCTCCTCCTTCCCTTTCTCCTTTCCAAACTTTACTATAAACTGACCAGGTACTGGGACAAAATTGAGTAGGACTTGACTCCCATCCTAGAGGGGCTTTGAGCAGCAGCATGTTATTATGGATCTTGTTCCTTTAGGGACACTCTGGGCTTGAAAGCCCTAAGCACAATTTGCTTTGTAATTTCATTTCATAAAAGGACCCCATATAGGAGGTCCTTGGAGACTCTCCAGGTGAGCACACAGCCTACCTCCCCATGTTCCTCCTCTGGGGCAGGCTACCCACCGGGGCTCACACATGGAAGCTGCTTCCTTGCAACTGACCAAGCCCTAAGCTTTAGCTGCCGAGATAATTCATTCATTTTAAAATATACTTTTCTCTTTGCTTCATACCAAAAGGGACTTATGTCTTTATTGCTGTTTCCATGGCACTTACACCTGGGAGTTTTCTTAGAAAAAAAAGTGTGTGTGTGGGGGGGGAGATGCATGAGACAAAGGGGAAGCTTGTAACCAGCTGCCACCTGTCTTGGCTAGGGAGACTGTCTCCAGATAAAACAAGGCTGGGATCAGGACAAGTAGATGGTGTAATGACTTTCGAGTCATTACATTGACCCAGGTTCGAGTCCCAGACCTGGCAGCTTAAAACTCATGCCAGGCATGTGCACACATGCCCAAAATCCAAAGAGGAGAATGTAGGAGAATGGATTGTGGCATGGCCATCCCCCCCGGGGGGGGGTGATTTCTTGCTTTCTGTCTTTCTCTGTCTCTCTGGTGAGTGCATGCACCCTGTAGCAAAAATCTCTTAAACAAAACAAAACAAACAAAAACAGGGCCATGATCAAACCTCTACAACAGCTTCCCTGCACCTGGTGCTTTGAATTCGGCAAAACACACCTTGCTGTGGACCCCCTTTATAAACGGACACGGTGCCTTCCCCTCTGAACAGGAGTGCCGGAAGGCTTCTGTGCATTTTTCTAAGCACCCTCTTTGGCGAGTGGACAGTGCAAGGAACCCTGTTGTCCTCGTTATTCACAGAGCACACTCACTCCGGGCCACTCCACACACTTGCCATTTTCCCTGCTGTTATTGACTCAAGTACTCTTCAAGAAGAATTTCTCCGAGACGCCCATGTTGACACCCCACTAGCGTGGCAAGGGCCAGCCTTGCTGGGCGCTTGCTCCTTTGGATGAAAGCCTGCGGTCGCTCTAACGTGTGCTCTCTTCAACAGGAAGAGGGGGACAGTGGGGAGGGAGAAATTCAGTAACTGCTCCCTAGACATCAACAAGAAAAACAGTGGTTGTCTTTCCTTCTCAGGGTTCCCCATCTGCACACCACTCCCCCTGCCGCCGTCCTGGGCTTCAGCCCTCAAATGCTTTGAGAAAATCAGTCCAGAGCATGCATCCTCGTTGCAGTGGGAGGTGGGTGTTCCCACAGTGCAACATTCCAGTGTCCTGCCAAGCAGGCTGGGGTAAGGGGGCGAGGGCAGGGAGACTGAGTTGCCAGGACACCCTCTCTCTCCTCTTTCTCTCCCCTCTCTCCTCCTTTTGTCTGCTGGGTAAAAACATTTGGCTTTAGGTCTTTCCTTTCCTTTTTCTTTTTTTTTTTTTTTGAGAGGTTTTTGCTATAGGGCGTGTGTACTCGCCAGCAAGAGAGAGACAGAGGAACAGAAAGTGAGAAATCACCCCCCAGGGGGGATGGCCACACCGCAATCCCTTCTCCTCCATTCTCCTCTCGGGATCTTGGGCATGCAAGCACACGCACCTGGCATGAGTGTAAGCTACTGGGTCCAGGACTCGAACGGCGGTCAACTACATGGGAGTCCAGTGACATAGCTGTTACGCTAACTGCTGGTCCCAGGACTTTCCTTTTCTAACTGTGCCTCTGTTTTCCATATCAGTTCTTGCTTCTTGCGTCCTTGCATCCAGAGAAACCAGAAGGAAACGGGAAATTTGAAGATCAAGACAGTGTCCCCTGCTCTTCATGGGATACAGAGACGGGTCTTCTGGGCATATCAGGACAAAGCAGTGGTTTTCCTGGTAGGCAAACCTACCTTTTCCTTGGCGGGTAGAACAGGGGAGCTGTCTCGGATCAGCTTTGTGACTTCAGACAAATCCTGCAACTCCAGCGTCCTTGGTTATAAAAATGAGAGCAGAATAGCTGTATCAGTGGCAAAGGATTTTTGACGATTCATTTAGCAAAGAGACACTAGAACTGTATCCCCGGCACAACTCGGAGCTGGAGCTGTCACGGCAGATATACCCAGTCCAGGCCGGCTCTCCGTATGTGTCTCCTTCTGGGAGAGATGGGCAGGAAATGGGTGAAAACAAGAGGAGCAGTGGGCTCCTCTTCTTCTGATGGGCAGCGTGTGGACAATTCTTACTACGTCTATTTTGAGGCTTCGGTCATCCCCTTTGCTGAGCATCTTGAACATAGTAGGTGCTTTGAGAGTCATGTCTGTCTGTCCTCTGCCTTGAACTCTGCCTTCCTGGGTTCTGGGATAGTTTGACCACTGTATTTTCTCTCCAGACTCGGCTTGAGGGCAGCTGCTTCTGGAAACTGTTCTGATCCTTGCAGGTAGAATTGAGCCAACTGCACTCTGCCCACCCCTGGGCCAAGGGCCCTGCACTGCTCGCCTGCTGACATAGCCTCTCTCCTGTGAGATTGTCAGCCCCCCAAAACAGAGCCTTGCTAAAGAGTTGTTCTTTCATTTTGACAGAGGCCACCAGGGAAAGACAGAGAAAGAAAGAGAGAGAAGGAGAGAAAAAGCACCCTCCAATGAGGTGTGGTCATGCCACATTTCCTTCTCTTCCATTTTCCACCCTGTTAGGATTAGGGGCAAGCATGTATACCCCCTCAGCATGTTTTTCAAACTGTGGGGGCCAGGATTCAAACTGTGGTCAGTCATGTAGAATCCAGCGTCCTTACCCATTAGGCCTTGAGGCTGGCCCCTGCTCATGGATCTGTCTTTGTTCGTGTCCACACCTTGCCTCTCCGTGACCATAACTGAGGGCACACTTACAGTAATACTCCTTACTCATCTTCTTGTTCTTGCTTCACTGTCAACACGCAAAAAAAGTCTGCCTTTTTCTTCCAGAAGCACTTAGCATGAAAAAGGTGCTTAAAAATGTTTCGGAACAAATGTTATATTTAACCCAGCCAAGATTCCCATCTGCAATAATAGCAAGAATGTTGGAGAAACTTGTATCAACTACAAAGTATTTCTAAAATGATTATTATCATTACTTCTAAGCGACAAAGTTACTTTGCCAAGACCATTTTCTTTTCGATATACCAACTGGCACTTCTTTCAAGAAAATTCAGTATTAAGTATCTGATAAAGATGATTTATTTCCTCCTAAAGAGCCTAGCATCCAGACCTGCTCTCCACAGAGTAGCCATCGGCCATCAGTAGTTATTTCTTAAACTCACTTATATTAAAAACCGAGCAGCATTTCAGATACTCAATAGCCGCACATGCCTAGTGGCCGCCATATTGGAGAGTGCCAATACAGAACATTTCTGTCACTGCGATGCGTTCTATGGGACAGCACTGGCCTAGCCCTTACACTCACGAGTCTCCTCTATGGAGATACAGAAAAGAAACTCAACACACTAAAATGGGGCCAAAACACTTCATACCAAAGAATATGAAGAGTCTTTTTTTTTTTCTTTTTAATGATTTTTGTTTCTGGCAGATGAAAGATCCTTTATTTTTTATTTTTAAATTTAACTTTATTTACTTATTTTAATTTGACCAGAGAGGGACAGAGCAAGGGGGTAGGGAGTGAGAAAGCATGCTGCCAGGTCTGCGACTCAAACCACAGTCAGCCATGTGGGAGTCCAACACCCTTAACCGCTATGCCACCTGCAGGTCCTGACGTGTCCTTTTTTAAAAAAAAGATAACTCATTTCATTTATTTATTCTTTCATTTCACTATAGAGCACATGCACTCACTAGAGAAAGATAGCAAGCCACAGGTCTGGGACTCGAACTGTGGTCGGCCATGTCAGAGTCCAATGCCTTAACCACCATGCCACCTGCTGGTCCCTACAAGCTATCTTAATAAAAATTCAACTAAACAAACGCAAGACGCCGAGACAACATAGCAGGAAAGGCAAAGAAGAATTGGCATTTCATGCCATGACTGCAGGAATGACTCAAACAGATCAAGAGAGGGTTAAGCCACATCACCTATCTACATGAAAGCTCTTGGCCTCGTTGCCAATGAAGACCCACCTCATTTCTTGGGACTGATGTACACACACAGAGATGGCAGTTTCCCTCCGAGGCCGCGTGCATTTTCCACAGCCAATGCGCTCCTGTGACTCTCCATCCTCTTTATTTTCCCTTTTTTCATCTCCAATCTCACCCGAAGCATTGGTCAAGAGCTCAGGCTCTGGGTTCAGGAAGATGTGGGTTTGAATCCTGGCATTCCGTTGTCATTTGATTTGAGCAAGTACGGAACTTCTTGTCAACCCAGTTCCTCTTTATAGACGAGGAGCATGATACTGCGCTCTGAGTGTTGTCAGGAGGCCAGATATGCATGCGGATTGTTGGCGCCATGTCTGCTAAAGACTTCAAGGGCACACTGAGGACTCCCCTTGGTGGGGTATATTATACACCAGAGGATTTGGAAACTCGACTTAGAAAATTGTCCAGAGGTGCTCAGAAACATCCCCTTAGACCTTTTCCCTACTAAGTTAATGAGTTAGTCTGTGATGAAGAAAAAGAATTTGGTCCCTAGATCTACATTTCTCACCCTCCCACAAGATTGTTTTCATGGGAACCAGCAGTTAGCATAATGGCTATGTCGCTGGACTCCCACGTAGTCGACCGCGGTTTGCGTCCTGGACCTGGTGGCTTAAAACTCATGCCGGGCACGTGTGCGTGCGTGCCCAAGATCCCGAGAGGAGAATGGAGGAGAAGGGATTGCAGCGTGACCATCCCCTCTGGGGGGTGATTTCCTGCTTTCTGTCTCTCTGTCTCTCTCTGTCTGTCTGGTAAGCGCACGTGCCCTATAGCAAAAACCTCTCCCCCCCCAAAAAAAAAGAGAGATTGTTTTCATCTCCCACTTCCATCTTTCTCCCTAGTCTCACTTCTACCTCTCTTCCGAAGGGCAGGGTGCCTAGACTCCGGTTTCACACAACTGAGATCTAATACTCTATTTCACAGATCACTGAGACCTGGGTTCCTTGAAGACAGTTGAAGGCCTGGAACGGAAAAGCGTGGAAACTTAGCATCCATTCACAGGGAAGTGAAATACACCGTCGCGACCGTGTTGGGTGTCAGAGTCTGTGCCGATCTGATTAGTCACAGTGCACGAGTCAGTCAAAGAGGGCCCCACAGAGGAGAAGCTTCAGGATGGCCTGAAATGAGCCCTGAACTGTACCGTGTCCTCCTCTGACCCCTGTTCCCAAGACATGATGGGGACCGCAGCTTGTTTAATTACCACCATTCACAGCCCAGGTGTGACATTGCAAAGGCACTAACCTATCCAGGGCTTGTCAGAGGGAGCTGGGAGCAGAACCCCAGTCACCCAGAATGCTCAACTACTCTGCATCAGCAAGCCCCAAGCTCAGCTGCCCATGTTTATCCTGTGGGCCCAGCCAGGCCAGGCTTTGTGCGTTCTGGGACAATACTGTACCTAGTCCCCTCCAGCCCTCTGGGGCCATTCTGGGTCTCAGTGTTCTGGCTTCTCCTAATGACCACTTACTCTCTGTCTGTCTCATTAACACAGATGCAGAAGCCGGGAGTCCTTCAGTGGCCTGAGGTCCAGCAGACTTGAGTTCGTGTCCTGCCACACTGACCACGTGATGTTGGGCTAGTTCGAGTCTCTCACTCTCTGGTTGTATAAAACTAGTCTAGTGACAATACTTGCATATGTGCCTAAGGTGGTAATGCCCTGGTATATGTGCAATGCATAGGCAAAGGCCTGGCATTTAGCCAGCCCTTAACAAATGTGGTTCTCACAGTATTTACTAGCTGTAATAATTTTCCTATTGTTCTCTTTTTTTGAGAGGTTTTTGCTATAGGGCGCGTGTGCTCGCCAGACAGACGGAGAGAGAGAGAGACAGAAAACGAGAAATCATCCCCCAAGGGGGGATGGCCACACCACAATCCCTTCTCCTCCGTTCTCCTCTCAGGATCTTGGGCACGCACATACACGTGCCCGGCGTGAGTTTAAGCCACCGGGTCTGGGACTCGAACTGCGGTCAGCTACATGGAAGTCCAGTGACATAGCCATTATGCTAACTGCTGGTCCCAAATTTTCATATTGTTCTCTAATGGTTGCCTGTAGGTATCATCCTGGATCCCACATTAGAGTGTCATTTCTGTGAGGGTGAAGGCAGCTACACATTCTTTTATGCACCTCATTGTACCCAAGGCGGTGCTGAGGAATGGGGACACCATCAGTAACAGCTTCATAAGTGATTAGAGGTGATGCAATATATGACAAGCTATGTTTCTCCATTTACATATGCATATACATAGACTATACAGATACATATTTCATACATATACTACACACATGTAGGCTCTGCTTATACATACATGTTCTATACTAATGGATGTGCATTTACTATACAAATACACATTATACATTTATTATATATACATGGACTATATTATATTATACATAGACTATACATACACATGTTCTAAACTTAAGCACATGCATTTACTATACATGTATTATACTGTTATATATATACATAGACTATACATATACACGTTCTAAACTTATGCACATGCATTTATGATACAAACATACATTATACAGTTATTATATAGAGACTATACATATATTATACCTAGACTGCATATACATATTATACATTTTTGCACATGCATTTACTTTACATAGACATATACATGTACTATATATACATCAACTATACATATACACATACTACATAGACTATACATATACATGGTCCATACTTAGGAGCGTGCATTTATTATATGCACACATATATTATACATTTACTATATATACCTAGACTATGCATATACATAGATTAACATACACATGTTCTATACATATGCACATGCATTTTCTATACATAGATATATATAATACATGTTCTATACATATACACATACAAGGGTCTTCACAACTTTCATGGAGGGCTGGCCCCACAGCACAGTGGTTAAACGCTGTGCACTGAGAGCCAGATCCCACATGTTGGAGGGTCAACCTCAGTTTCGGTCCTGGCCCTTGACTTGAAAAACACACCACCCACATGTGTGTGCTCAGAGTCCTGACAGCCAGGGGAAGTGGAGGAGAAAGATTTGGGCATGATCACAGCCCTGGGAGGGCGCTGTCTACCCCTCTCACTCTTTCTCTCTCTCTCTCAGTTTCTTCCTCACTCTTCCTCGCTCTCTCTGGTGAGTTCAGGCATCCTCTGGCAAAACATTTCCTGAAAAACATATATTAAGAGAAGATTTTTTTTTTTTAAGAAAAAAAGGAAGAAAAGATGACATGTGGATTTTGGAATAGTTTTTGCACCAGAATAAACTCGTACTTGGATTTCATTTGCACACACTTTTTGAAGTCCCCTTGTATAGAACGTACACTCGTACATACATGATACACGCACAGAGGCAATAAACAGTTACCTGCCCTAATTATTCTTATAGGGCAATGCTGTTCCCCAAAACCGTATTTTGGAGGTAGATTTTCTACATGCAGATGAGCATTCATATGTATGAACGGTTCCTATTACGCCTTTTTTTAAAAGCATTTGTTTCTTTTCAGTAAGCCCATGTTAAACCCTGTTAGGGTATTAGTTTGCTCTCTTCCTTTCTGAAAGAGGACAAAGGATCAAGGCATTATTTCGCAGATTACAAAGGGTTTTTTTTTAATCCTCTGACTTGCTTGGTTACAGTGGAAAAGATGGCCATCGCTCCTGAAGGGAACACAAAGCATCGGGGGACGTGAGGGCGAGGCCAGCTGGATCGCTGCGAGGAGTGTCCTCCGGTGACCCAGGCTTTCTCGGTGAGAAGACAAGAGTGTCCTTGCCGCTGAAAACAACAGAAGGTGCTGTGATTCATGCCGAGTGAGGGAATGACTTCAGCAGGTGTTCCGGAGCGAGGCCCTCCCCTCTGGGGTCTGTCTAAAGCTTCCCTTAATTCTGCCTGTCTGAGGGCCGGAGGAAGGGCTCCTTCAGCAGGGGTCAGGGTGCCTGTGTGCCTGGGCGTTACTCCCTGCTCACACCGTGCAAGGCTGGAGCAGTGCCCCTCACCCAACCCACCTGGCCTTTAGCTCCAGCTAGTCTACTGCCCCCTGGAGGACAGGCTCGGAGTTACCTTTTTTCTTATTTTGCCAGAGGGCATGTGTGCTTGCCAGAGAGAGAGGGAGAGAAAGAGAGAAGGCAAAAGCACCCCCTCTCCCCCCCAGTGGAGCATGGTTATGTCACAATTCCTCTCCTCCATTTCTCCATCCTATCAGGATTTGGGCATGCACAGCGCCCAGCATGTCTTTCAAGTCATGGGGCCGGGATTCCAAACTCAGTCAGCCATGTGGGATCTGCTCCCTATGCACAGGGTTTAACCTTTGCATTCCAGGCTGGTCCTGCTCAGAACCCTTTCTACCTGCGTTCACGACCTCTTAGAAGAGGCTGGGAGATGGAGAGGGGGACAGAGAGCCTTGCTAAAGTACTCAGGTCTGTTCCTTCTCCGTGGCCTTTAGGAGCTGTAAGCAGCGCTGAGAATCCCAGGATACAGCGGGAACGCGGGGTTTCCCCCAGCCGTTTTCTTCTGCCCAACCACCACCAGAGTCTCCCAGCCACAGCCCCAGGACCCATCCAGCCACATTTCCCAGGATTTTAGCTGGTATGTTCATTAAAGCCTCTCTTCGTAGGTAGGAAGCTAGATCAAAATCTAAGATGTGCAAAAATGCAGTGTTGAAAGTAGTTCTGTTTTTGGTGACAACTGGATTTCTGTTTTGAGCCCCCCTTCAGCCAAGTGGTGAGAACTTATACTTACCCAAATCACGACCCCTCCACCCCTTCCTTTCTTTTAAAATGTTGCCCAAGGGGGCATGTACTCACTAGAGAGAGAAAAAGAGACAGAGAAGGCAAGGGAGAGAGCACCCTCCAATGAGGTGTAATCATACTAAAATCCTTTCTCCTCCATTTCTGCATCCCATTGGGATTTGAGGCATGCAAACATGTTCCCAGGGTGTTTCTCAAGCCACTGGTGCTGGGACCAGCAGTTAGTGTAATGGCTATGCTGCTGGACTCCCATGTAGTCGACCATGGTTCGAGTCCTAGACCCGGTGGCTTAGACTCAGGCCAGACGCATGTGTGTGCGTGCCCAAGATCCTGAGAAGGGATTGCGGCATGGCCATACCCCTGGGGGTGATTTCTCACTTTCTGTGTCTCTGTCTCTCTCTGTCTTTCTGGTGAGCGCACGTGCCCTATAGCAAAAACCTCTCCAAAGAAAAGGAAAGGAAAGGAAAGGAAAGGAAAGGAAAGGACAGGAAAGAAAAGAAAAGAAAAGAAAAGAAAAGAAAAGAAAAGAAAAGAAAAGAAAAAGAAAAGCCACTGGTGCTGGGGTTGGGGTTTGAATCATGTGGTTGGCCATGTGGGATCTGGCTCTCTGAACCACCAGGCCCCAAGTCTTGCTATAAGGTTGTCTGTGCACCCCAGGAGCAGACAGAGGTGAAATGCAGGGGGCAGGGGAGGAGAGAGGAGGAGGTCTCCCTCCTCCTGGGGTCTGTCCCATCTCCATCCTGCCTCTGCAGAGAGGTCCTCTGCCTCACCCGGCTGTGCTGGACACCTTGTAGGTGCTCGTGTATTCAGGTTCTTGCTTTCTTCCCTCTCTGTCTGTCTCTCTGCTGATGTCTCTTGGTCCCTGTCTGTACCAGGCTTCATGACTCTCAGCAGCACAGGAAACCTGTCAAGGTGCAGTGCACACTGAGCTGGGCTCCTTGGGCTGCCTCGCCCCCCACCCGATGCCCCTCACAGTCATTTCCTCTGCTCCTGACCCTGCCAGGCTGGCCAGTCAGGTGGAGGGGGTGGAAATGACCACCCTCGTGCTTTCCTGAGGCCCAGAGGGTCCACACTCTGCCTGGAGGCTTCTGTCACTTCTTCCCCTCCTCTTTCCTACTTGGCTGGGTAGAACTCAGGACCTGGCAGCATCCCGGCCTTCCCTCCCTCCTCCAGCTCTCCTCTCCCTCACTCCCCTATGGAATCTTCTTTCTTTTAATTTAGTTTCATATATTACTATTATTATTTTTTAAATTTTCTATAAGACACATGTGCTCAGCAGAAGAGTGTCAGAAAGAGAATGAGGGAGACACTGAGAAAGCAAGCTGCCAGGTCTGGGATTCAAACCATGGTCAGTCATGTGGGATCCAGCACCTTAACCACCATGCCACCTGTTAGCCTCCCCCCAATGAAACCTCATGTTTATGTCGTTCTATCTTTTTCACGCCTTAAGTCCCCAAGATTATACCAACCTTTTCCTCCCTGAGGTCTGGTGTGGCACTGCCCTTAGACCTAGACAGACAGGACCCCCGCCCCAGACCCCATAACTCAGGGACTCTGTACTTTGAAATCTCTTCTTTGCACCTAAGTCCTTCTCTTGAGATGTGCATGGGCCCCGACCCTGTTTCTCCCCTTTTGGGCATTTTCTGGCCCTTTACTCCATGTGGGGGTCTACCAGATACCAGCTGCTGAGAGGTCAAGGCCACTGACAGCACCCTGCAAGACCCCAGTGCTGGGCTCTGCTTCTAGGAGGGCAGCCTGGGAGCAGACCACTCCACTGACTGGAGTAGAGGTCATGAGACTGGCCCACCGCACTGGCCTTACCATCATGCTGATTCAGGGTGACTCTGTTTGGACAGCTCCCTGCTCCCCACAAAACTATCTACCTGGCAGCCCACGTGCCCAAGAAGTGACTGCCCTGTATTGCCTCCTGTCATGTGAGCAATACACGTTCAATATTGAGCTGCTTCTGGAGCAAGAGGGAGGGACAGGGTAACCGGAAATGGAACGTATCAGTAAATATGTCCCAACGGGATGCTGCCAGGCCGCACAAAGAGGAGTGTGGTGTATATAGTTTGTGTTTGAGTCAGATGACTTAACTGCTTGCTAGTTCTAGTCCCAACACTGCTACTAATTAGCTGTGTGATCTTTCACCTCTCTGGGCCTGTTCTTCATTTCTAAAATGAGAAGAATGGATGGGTGCAAGGATGGATGGACGGACAGATGGACAGATGGATGGGTAGGTAGATGGGGAGGAGGAGGAAGAGGAGGGAGGGGCCCTGTCCAGATGCTGCAGGCTTACCATTTCCCGTGTCATCCCTGTCTCGCTGCCGCCTACTGCTTTATTTCCGAGAGCAGCTTGGTGAGGTTGCTGAGAAGACCACCCCGAGAGTCAGAAAAATCTGAATTTTTCTTTGCTGTTTGTTGGGACTTTTGGGCAATTCAGAAACTCAGTGTCTCCCTCCTTATCAGTAAAATAGAGTTCATGATATTCATTTCATCTACCCTGACAATGCACATGGAAGGTCCTCAGATGATGTGGTGTTTTATCAGGTGTCCCTGGGACCCTGTCTTACTCCTTGTCCCCCTTTACGGCTGCTGGTGGGATTCACATGGAGTTCACACAGAACATTGTTCCAGGGGCTAGCAGTTGGTGTGGTGGTTAAAGACACTAGATTCCCACATGGCCAACAGTGGTTCGAGTCCCAGACCTGGCAGCTTGCTCTCTCACTTTCTCTCTCTCTCTTTGGTGAACACACATGCCTTATAGAAAAATTAAAAAATAATGATAAATACAATTAAATAAAGAATTCTTTAAAAACAAAATCTTATTCCAGGTGACTTCCCAGCCCTGGAATGAAGTAGAGTAGCAGTGATCACCCGATGGGGTGGTGTGACCACATAATGCTCATTACAAGTCAGGGGAGAGGATTTTCTTGGTTTATTTTTGTTTGAAAGTGTCTGCATCAGAAAATATACAGTTTTTCCAGGGAGGGTGAAAATCAGGGGCTTATCTTTTTTGAATAAATGAGGTTTTCTACCTGAACTAAATAAGGCAGTGGAAAATTTCCAGCCAAATGAGGCAGTAGGAAAAAAGAAAAAGCAGACTTCAGCGTCTTCGTGGGATAAATCAGGTTCTCTCTGGAGGCAGGACTGCACTAGAAGGCAAAGATGTGGATTGTCTTCCTGTGAAACATCTGTGCTAGGTTTGGAAGAGGACGACAGTGCCTTATCGCTGTAACTTGAGCCAGTCTTGTCACTTCTGCGAGAATTCTCATTTCATGGTATCGCGCAATCTTAGACCAGGAGGAAAGCGCGCAGGATCTAAGCTGACTCTCCCCGTAGTAGAGTGGGCCTCGAACTGGCTGCAGGGAACTCAGAAATGCAAGTCGGTGGCTTTTTGTTTATTAGGTGGTTGTTAAAGTCATGACTTTTATCCTGTGTTTTCCTATGCAAAAATACATCATGACTTTCCTGACAACCCGATATTTCTTCTACGAGCGAGAGATAGAGAGACCGAGAACTCCCAGCCTTAGCCAACCCCCATCATGGGCTCAGTAACGCCCAGTGTAGACATGCAAGTTCTTGGGGCCTGCTTCAGACTCGCTGGGTCAGCGATGCTGGGACTAGGCCCCAGAGATCTGGTGGACGAGACTTCCACGTGGTCTGGCAGACTTGAAGTGTGAGAACCGTGGTCCTAATCTGTCCTTCTCTAAACAGTGTACCTAGTGGATGATTGGAGGGGCTCTATGAGGGGGTCTTCAAAAAGTGTGTGGAAAATGAAATGAAAGGACAAGTTTGTTTGGGTGAAAAAAGTGAAAATTCAAGCATGCTTTCTCCATAATGCTCTTTTTCTATGAACTGGAGGAAGACCAGTTGTACTTACATATGTCTGGTGACGGGGGGCTCACTCCTTCACAGGACGCCTGATAACAAGTCCTTCCTTACTCATGCAATTTCTCATTTCAGTGAATTAAGTCTGATTTCTAGTCATGTCCGCCCTCTGGCCTCAGCTCTATCTTCCGAATGTAATTCAGAGTTCCTGGTGACTCAAGATCCCTGGAAATTGGGCTAATTATTCACATAGTAAGAATTTGGTTTAAAAGTGACTACAAGAGGTTAAACTGGAGGGGTGGGGGGGCAGTGCTTCCTATCTTCCTTTCAACCAAGGAAAACAGCAAGATTAAGGGCTGTCCCCAGCGTTCGTGAGATTATGATAAATATCAGTATTAATAACAACAGTGACAGTAATAATTACCCATGGCTCGATTTGGACGCAGGTCAAGAAACCATCCAAATCGAATTACATATAAGAGAAATGCATGCGCTCAGTGCAGGGAGCGATCTCAGAGGGAGAAAAAGGGACCCTACCAAACAGGACTGTCCTTCCAGCTGCTGTCCCTCCCAGGGAAAGTGCAAGGATTGTCCTGGCAGGAGGGACATTGTGTAAATGAGGTCACAACCCTCCCCACTTTCTAAAACTCAGTATAGGACCATGTGCTCTCCGGAGAGACAGGGCCAGAAAGTGAGAAAGCCGCTGCCCCTTGGGAGTGGCCAAGACTCAATCCTTCCCCACCAGCTCACCCTCCTTTGGGGATTTTGGGCCCCCAGGCACATGCTACGCCCAGTATGTTTCTCAAACTGCCTGGTCCAGGACTCGAACTATGTGGTTGGTGGTGTGATATCCAGCTGCCTTACCCACCAGGCCCCGTACTAGCCTCCCTTGATTCAGGTATTCCAGGGGAGAAAGACCAGGGAAAAAAGCTGAACCTTGTCCTGGTCACTTCCCACGCTGGGACACCTTGAGCTGCACGCGACTGGTTGGCCACGTTTTATTAGCTGGGTCTTTCCTGTGTGTTTCCTGCGGGGGCGTGGCAGAAGGAACACTGGAGGCCTTCCTGGTGGAGGTAGGGGTGAGGCAGGAGGCTGGAGGAGGAGAGGCCTGGGAAGACTCCCCAAGGCGAATCTAGTTTCTCTTATTCCATGTCTCCGCCCATCCTGGGCAGCTCCCAGCATTGCACTCTGACAAATGAGCTTTCCTCCCCCAAATTTGAGCGGGGAGAGTGTTTACTTCCTGTCAACCCCCAGGGACCTGCTGATTTTTCCCATTACTGCAAATTGCTGCTCTCGGGTGCTTTGCATTTGTTATTAAGATGCAATCAGGGTTGCCGAGCTGATTAACAGCCCCACCCTCCGCCCCCACCCTCACACCTGACAGTGGGACACAGAAGCCCGCTGTGGCTGCGGGTCCCGGATTGTCTACCGGCACCCGCGCGGAGGCGCGCTGCACTCTCCCGGGATCCTGGGAACTCCGGGGAGAAACGGTGGGTGTCAGCCCTGTGACGGGCCTCTGGAAGAGGACGGCTGGTGGCTGCGAGGGCCTGCCCAGCGAGGCGGGGCCAGCCTTGGGGACGCCGGGGCACAGGGAGCTCTCGGGTAGAGCAGGGGACGTGCCAGTAGTGTCTCCTGCCTGGGGTGTGTCCTTCATCTCCTGTGCTCTGTCAGCGACAACGCTGCCCACGCCTTCCGCCCGTGTCCCCACCCGTCACACGCCAGCCCCTCGTAGGTTCTGTGTCCCCTGCGCGGCCAGCATGGTGGGCACCAGACGCACGCGCACACAGCCTGGGCACGCGCACGAGCCAGCTCCTGGGCGGGCGCTCGCGTCCTTAGGGATAGCGGTGCCCCTGTCTCTTCTCGCCTGTGGCTTGTTCTGCCTGTGTGTGTTTTGAGTGTCTCCGTGTTCATTAAGTGGCTCGCTTCTTGCCCTCCCTGGAGAAGGTTCACTGTTGCATGAGAAAAAGAGCAGCCCCGCAGGTGGACAGAAATCTCACCGCCTCTCAGAGAAGTGGAGGTTGCGGAGGGGAGGGGGCAAGCCACAGGACACAGCCGTCAGGATCCAAGCAGGAGTGGGACTGGGCGAGCCAGCCTAGAAGGCCAGCCTAGAAGCTCGGCCACCCCTCCGAAGACATCATCTTCAAACCCAGGCGGGATTCAGGTTGGGAAGCCTGTGGCAGTGGGTGCTTGTCCCAGCCTCCTGGTGCTCGGCAGGTCTACTGGACACCACTATGGAGAAAGACAGGGAGGGACAAAGGAAGTTGGAGTTGTTGAACCCCTAAAAGTGCCCGTGTTTAAAAGAAGACAGACAATCCAGAGTTCAAGCCCTCCCTGTTCCGTTTCCTGCCTGTTATCTGAGCCTGTCCCCCCACTCTCAGTGGGGACATAAATCTACCTCGTAGGGTGGTTGGGAGGAGAACACGGGGAACCGTGAACAAAGTGAATGAGATTTACCTTTCCCCTTAGTTTTCTTTTGTTTGGGAAAGGAGGTGGTTTTAGGCTGTGTGTGTGTGTGTGTGTGTGTGTGTGTGTCTGTGTGTGTGTGTGTATGTATATATAATAACTGGGCAGGTACATGGTGCAGCATTGCATTATTCTACCTGCCTTACTCATTGGCCTTGCTTTTTCCTGGTTACTACTCAGGTCTAAACTGACGAAGTCTTGACCCAGCATCTTCCCTGGGCCACTCGGCAGGCTCAAGTTTAAGGCACGATGTAGGTCTCACCAAAGAGAGAACAGAATGGTCTCTGTCTTTTGCATAAAAAAAAATCTCGGAATGAATTTAAAGAGAAGGATAAAAAATTGGGATGGGATGAAGCCAGTAGAAGCTTTGTGGGAGAGCCTCCCTGATGTGTACAGAACAGAATGCCCTATAAGGCCCAAGAGGCATTGTTTGCTTGGGGCACCTGGCCCCTGGGCCTTTCTGAATAGAGGCTGAGGGGCTAGAGAAAGGCCTAACACATGTGGAACTGGGTCTCAGACTGCAAGCAGGTGGCATGGTGTTTAAGGGCGCTGGACTCCCACAGGGCCGACCGCAGTTCACATCCCAGATCTGGAGGCTTGCTTTCTCTCTTTCTCTCTCTTGGCTGCTCTGTCCCTCTCTGGTAAAATATAAATAAATAAATAAATAAACTTAAAGAAAAATTATTCTTTTTTAAAAAAAAAAAATCCGAGAAGGAGGAGAGAGAGTGAAGGAAGCAAAATTCGAAGCAATAATAGTAAAACATTTCTCCAAATGGAACATAAAAAGATATATAGCCACACATTCTAGGAGCTTAGTGAACCCCGATAGGATAACTATAAAACGAATGCCTCTGGATATCATGGTATAACACGGATGGGAATGAAAGACAGAGAGTCTTAACAATAACCAGATTCAAAAACATACAACGGGGTCCAGCAGGTGGTCCGGTGCTTGGGGTGCTGGACGCCCATATGGCCAACTGCGATTTGAGTCCTGGACCTGGCAGCTTGCTTTCTTACTTTCTCTTTCTGTCTGTCTCTGGTGAGTACGTGTGCCCTGTAGCAAAAATAAATAAATAAATAAATAAATAAAATAATTAAAAAACAAAACAACACAGACATACATGCTTTGCTTTTGGAAGTGCAATAGTAAAACAGAGACCTGACTTCTCAAAAGAAACTGTGAATGTCAGACAACAAAAAAATGATACCTTTACAAGTTTTTTGGGGTTTGAGAGATTTTTTACTACAGGGCTGGGGAGACAGACAGAAAGCAAGAAATCATCCCTGGGGGGACAGCCACGCCACAATCCCTTCTCCTCTATTCTCCTCTTGGAATTTTCGGCACAGATGAGTTTTAAACTCCTGGGCCCGGGACTTGAACCACAGTCAACTCCATGGGAGTCCAGCGATGTAACCATTACACCAACTGCTTGTTCTATAGTGGGAGATTTTAACAGAGTGTGTAAATAATAAAGAGGCAATGGAAAGTTAGTAGGGCTAGAGCACATCTGAAGAACAGGTCCAACAATTTAAACTGTGACAGTGTCCGGGAAACTCAACCACTGAGTATAGAACACTTACTTTTTTCGAGTGTATAGGAGACATTTTCCAAAACTGATTATTTGCTAGGCCGTCAGTGAGCCTGCACAAATTGTAAGGGATGGAAAGCATAGTCTGGTTAGGGAATTAGGCAGAAATTAATGACAAAATAAGACACAGTTAAACCCTACGATAACAGCCGTGAGGATTTCATAAAATAGATGACATGCATGTAATATAGAAAATCAACAAAACCGAAAGTTGATTTTTTTTAAAAGATAAAGAAAATGTATCCTTATATACCACCACTAATTACCAAGGAAATAAATTTCATATAGCATTTACAGTAGCATTCCCAAACAGCAAATATCTTACCACAGGAAGACTGTGTGTGTGTGTGTGTGTGTGTGTGTGTGTGAGAGAGAGAAAGAGAGAGAGAGAGACAGGGTGGGGATGGGAGACACAAATTAGCCATGAGAAATGAAAACAAGGCATGTTATTCCAGGTGTTCCTTACATTAAAAACTCGAAACGATATTATCAACACCTTTATGCCAATGCATTTGATGATTTATAAAGACAGATCTTATCAAAATTAATAAAGAGAAAAATGGGAATTCTGAATAGTTCAGTATTTATTAAAATGGAATCCATTATTAAAAACCTTTCCCTCAAGACAACTCCAGGCCCAGATGGTTTCACCAATGAATTTTTCTGAGCTTTAATAAATAAATCACATGGATTTTACACAATTCTTCTAGAGAACAGAAAAACCATAGACAATTTAAAACTTGTTTTATAGGGTCTGATATAATTCAAAATAAGGCCAGAAGATCGCAGAGAGAGAGAAATTCTAGGCAGATCTCTTTTATGAATATAAATTTAAAATTCTTTATCAAAATATTAGCAAATCAAATCCTACGAGGTGCGAAAGTACAAATCACAAGCAATTCGGGTTCATTGCAAAGATATAAAATTGGTTTAATAATGAGAAGATAGCAGTTGTGACTTATCACATTAACAGAATAAAGGAGAGTCATGTGGCACCTCAGGAAGTGTAGACAAAGCAGTAGATAAATTCAGTATGTGTTCCTGATCAACATCTTTATTTATCAAAACAAAACTAGACAGCATTCCCTTAATATGATTTTTAAAATTTACAAAAAAAGAAATCACCCACCATCACCCACCTTTAAGGTTACATATGAAAGCTCTCCCTTATAGGAATGAGAAGATTTCCTAAATAATTTCTCTTCCATGATGTATTAGATTTCTAGCCTCCCTCTAAAAAAAAAAAAAGAAAAGCTATGAGGTTTCAAAGGAAGATATAGCACTATCAATATTTGTAGATGATATGCTTATGAATGTAGAAAAAGACAAAAGGATTTATAATAAAATGATGAGAACTGTTAAGCAAATTCAGCAAAATCACAGAATACAATCTCTATATACAAAAATCAACTGTATTTCTTATACTAGCACTAAGTACCAAGGAAATAAATTTCATATACCTTTACAATAGCACCTCCAAACAGCAAATAGCTAAAATAAATACAGTGAAAAGTGTAAAAAGATCTTGTAAAAGAAATGACACAGGTGTAATAAAGGAGAAAGAAACTGTATTCATAAATTCGGGATTTAATATCACATAAAAAGCCCAGTGATATAAACAGTATTTAGGATATCTTGGATGTCTTACTTTTGCTTTTTGGGAGATGCAGAAAGTGACAGGCTGATCATAAATTTTATATGAAAGTGCAAAGGGTGATAGTCAAGTCCTCTTTGAGAAAAATAAAATTAGAGGCCTTATGATAGCAAGAGAGATTATAATGTTACAACAATTAAAAGGGGCATGTCAGTCACTAAACAGCAGAAATACTACACAGTATATAGGGGAAAGTACTGAAAATAGACCCATCCACATGGAGTTAGGCAATTTATGGCAAAGTTAACACAACAGTACATTGGTCAAAAGGTGATCTTTTCTGAGTCAATTAAATACCCACATGGAAAAACATAGCTCGATTCTTATCTTATACCAGATTAAAAAGAAATATCAGATCCATGTAAATTATAGCTCTAAATGTGAAAGCTAAAATAATCCAACTCTAGATGAAAAATAGGGGTCTACTTACCTTCAAGTCATTAAGGTGAGAAACTGTTTCATAAACAAGACACGAAAAAGTAATAACCACAACGTAAGTGATTGATAGATTTACATAAAAAATAAGAATATCTGTTTCTGAAAAGAAAGATTAAGAGACTGAAAATCAATCCAGAGAGGAGGAAAAGATATTGGCAATATATCTTTCTGACAAAGGTCTCCTATCCAAAGTAGATAAAGAAATCCCATTAATCAATAAGAAAAAACACAGACCATGTAATAGCTATATGGGCAAAAGTCATGAACAAGCATTTCTCTCTCTCTCTCTCTCTCTCTCTCGCTCTTTTTGCCCCAAGGTTTTTGGCATAGAGCACATGTTATTTTCAAGCTGCCTGACCTGGGACTCAAACCATGGTCAGCCATGTGGAAGTCCAGCACCCTAACCACCACACCACTTACTGGCTCCTGAACAAGCATTTCAAAGAGAAGCTATGCAAATGACCAAATGCATATGTAAAGATTTCAATTTCAGTCTTCAGGGAAATGCATATTGAGATCCCAATGTGATCCCACAACACACCTACCATAAAACTCCATTAAAAAGACTGCCAATACTGAGAGGTTGGGTGGGGAGAGGTGGGCCCCTGGGACTTCTCAAGTCCTGCACATGTGGCGTCATTGTAGATGGCTACTACACCTTGGAAAACTATGTGGCAGTGTGCACTGAAAGTCGAACCAGCCTGAACCGTGTGAGTCCGCAATGCCACGAGTGTCTGCTCGTGTCTAATTCTGCTGAGCCTCCCTCTCTCACTCACCATCTTCCAGGGCTGTTCTCTTGTTAATGCTCCTCAGGGCGCAGGAAAGACTCATTGTGATGGACGGGAGAGAAAGTAGTTTTCTTCCCTTATTAAGTTCATAACAAAAGACAGTTGAAGAAGAGAAAAGCATAGATTTTTTGATACAAATTTTACATGATACAAGAGGCTTCATAAGAAAATGAAGACCCCCTAAAACAGTTAAATTTGTGTATTTTTTAATTGCCAGAGAGTAAGTATACTCACTAGAGAGAGACAGAGACACACAAAGAAACAGAGAGAGGGAGAGGGAGAAAGCACCTCATGTGGCATGGTTGTGGTTGACTTCTTTCTCGTCCATGTCTCCATCCTGTCAGGACTTTTATTTTTTGTTACAGGGTGCGAGCGCTTGCTGGAGAGACAGGGAGAGACAGAGAGACAGAAAGTGAGAAATCATCCTCTATGGGGGATGGGCATGTCACAATCCCTTCTCCTCCATTCTCTTCTTAGGATTCTAGGCATGTACAGACATGTGCCTGGCATGAGTTTTAAACCACCAGGTCCGGGACTCGAACTGCAGTCAATTACGTGGTAGTCCAGTAATGTAACCATTACACTGTCTGCTGGTCCGGTCAAGATTTTAAGCACACAGCCCTGGAGTGTTTTTCAAGTCACTGGAACTAGGATTTGAACTGTAGTTGGCCAGGTGAAATCCTGCTCCCTTAACCACTAGACCATGGGGCCAACCCTAAACTTGTGTACCTTCATGGTAGGCTTGATGGGCAAACAGTCATGGAGAAATACACTTTGATGTAGGGAGTGTGATCTAATGGTAATAAATTGGGGGAACTTAGCCAGGCCCATTTATCCAGGTTCTTCTCTGTTCCTGTAACTGCAGAGATAACGATGCTCCTTTCTCTTGGGTAGAGGGTTCGCCTCTCAAATGAGGGTCTTATGACCTACTTCAGGAAGGTCATAAGGTCAGAAAATCCTTCCTTCCTACATTGTATGACCTGCTTGAGGAAGAAGCACGGTGGAAAGGTGAGAGGTCAGAGGGACCATACTGCTTTTTCTGTTTTCCCAAATGCCAAGGCACCATATTTTGAGGTAGGGTGTCCTGAAGCCCATCCATGGCTCTTCCCTGCCGAGGGTGTCCTCCCCTGGGACTTCTAAAGCTGGAGGCCCTTCTGATAACCAAATAGTATAGCATGTCCCTCACTGTAGCTGCCCTGAGCCAAGTTGAGTCTTTTGAGATCTCCAAGCAGGTCCCCTGATGCCTGCCTGGAGTGTGCTGAGCTTTCTAACTGAGGTCCCCAACACCTGTGCCCCTATTCTTACAAACCCCCTTGGATTTTTAACTGTTCCTTCTGCCTGCTGGTCCTCTGTGTACAGAACAAGGCCCGTCCATGGGTTCTGACCAGGAAACAGACCCCCTGCTATCCCCTCCATCTCAGTATTTGGTCTTAGGTCCTTGGTGCTAACCTTGTCAAGGTGCAACCAGGTGCCTGCAGTCTGCTTGGGGCACCCACTGTTCAGATCCCAAGGGTCTCACTCTTGTTTTAGGCATTGCTGCTACACGGTGTATCAGTTAGGAATACTTTGGGCTGCAAGTAACAAAAGTCCCAGTCAGTGATACCTTAAATCAATGGGCATTTGCTTTTCTACTTAAGAAATCTGGAGGTAAGTAGAGGCTGGTTCTGCTTCTCCCTTGAGTCATCAGGGAGCCAGGAGTCTCCTGTGTTCACTCTGAAATCCTTCATTGTTGGCTTCTTTCTTTCTTAAGTTGAAGTCTAACCATGTTGCGATCCTCCTGTCTCAGCCTCCCAGGGGTGACTATGGCATGCTCCACCATTCTGGGCTCTCAGCTGCTGGCTTCCTGCCTTTCATCCTTGTGATCTCATGATTGCAAAATGGCTATTACAGTTCGAGGTAGGATAGCCATGTACAGGACAGAAACAATGACAGTTGCCACGCTGTCCCCTCCATCTGTTTGGTCCAGCAGCTTGGGGACAGTTACCTGGTCAGAGCTCATTGACTAGGCCTGGTTCTGTAGAGGTAAGGGAGACTCTAGGTCACTCTACAACCTCACCTGATTTTTATTGGGAAGGAAAGCCAGTCCCTAGGCTTTGCAAACCACCTGGCATCTCCTTGACCAAAACCAAGTCACAGGACACCCTAGACACAAAGAATACTGGAAAGTGAGCATTTGGTAGTTAAGAATGGCTTTCTGCCTTTTCCTCTTTTTTTTTTTTTAATAAATATATATATTTTTTTCATTGGCAGAGGGCATGTGCACCTGCCAGAGAGCGAGAAAAAGGACCCCATAATGAAGCGTGGTCATGCCACACTCCTCCTTCCTCCATTTCTCCTTCCCACCTGCACCCTGAGCTCACACTTATGCCAGACATGTCCGTCAAGCCACTGGGGTGGGATTTGCATTGCAGTCGGCCATGGAGGATCTGGGGTCCTTCTATTGCTGGGCCCCAGGACCAGCCCCAGGATGACTTTTTCACAGCCAACCCTCCATGCCAAAAGAAAGTCACTGAGAATCACAAATAGAATAGAAGCAAAGGTGTTGTGTGATCTGCCTACAACTCTGAATAACCAAGAGTCTGACGGACCTGCTCGGCCTGTCTTTCTTTGGGGACAGATATGTACTTAACTAATCTTCCTTATGCCGCCTTGGAAATTACTTGCTTGGTTTTTCTGTGTTTGCAGTCAAAATGAGGTTTTCCCTTGGTAAATATAACAATTTCCTAATAAAAATGCCAAATTATTTCATTGAGCGGTGACTTTCGAGTCTCCTCCCTGCTACTTATTTTAAAATCAGAGTCATTCTAGACAGTTTGACAGAGTGAAGGACTGAGAAGCCTCAGCTCAATCAAGTAGCTGATTAATACAGGTGCAGTATGCAAATTGCCAACTTTCTAAAAATCAGAGTCAGATCAAACAGGCCTGCAGCTCTTCCCAGTGTCTAGCCTCTGTGTCTACATCTTTTTTTTTTTTTTTGGAGAGGTTTTTGCTATAGGGTGCATGTACTCACCAGACAGAGAGAGAGAGAGACAGAAAGCGAGAAATCACCCCCCAGGGGGGATGGCCATGCAGCAATCCCTTCTCCTCCATTCTCTTCTCGGGATCTTGGGTATGCATGCACATGCGCCTGGTGTGAGTTTTAAGCCACCGGGTCCGGGACGTGAACCGCGGTCAACTACATGGGAGTCCAGCAACATAGCCATTACACTAACTGCTGGTCCTGTGTCTACATCTCTTAACATCATCTTCCCAAACGTTCCTATTACGTGTAGTAGGGTGTTATCTTTACAAAACCTTGGTTATTCTCTTTTTCTTCTTAGCCCTAAATCATGTCTTCTTAAACATCAGCACGCCTCTGCCACTCTTTGCTGAATGTCTTATAGGGACAAAGCATAAATCCAGCCGAGAAAATGGCAGGTTGCCAAATGTTTACACTAGTATTAAATCGAATCACAGTAAAAGCCTGCGTTGGACATGGTCCCTCCCCATGAATATATGTTTTTGGACTTAGTTCTGCTATTATTGCTAGGTGACTATTTCCAGTCCTCTCTCAAAATGCCTCTGCAGCAAATGTCAGCAATTTTTGACTCTCCCTCCCGATCTAGTGCCAATGGGTAAAGTGACAAGTTGTTTCTGCTTTTGTACCTTCCTGTATTTCATGAGCACAAATACAGTGTATTGAAAATTGTCGCTATTTAATGAGTCCGTAGTCAAAACATTCTGCAACTGTGCTCACAGCTCTCCAAACATCAAAGGTGGGATGTGGTGAAGAGCTCAAGGCTTCAGGGACAACCTGGGAGAGAGAAGGTGGGCTGGAAAATGTGAGAGGTACTAATTAGGAGAGGAGAGGCGCTGAAGGAGCCTGCCCGTGGGGCTCTAGGACACAGAAAAGAGGGAGAATGGGCCTTGTGTGGTCACAGTCTGAGAGATGAGCAGCCTGACTGTCCCAAGGCCAAGGTCAGACATCAACTTCTGCATCACTCACCAAAAGCTGAGCTCCAGCACCAGCAGGTGGCATGGTGGTTAAGGCACTGGACTCCCATATGGCCAACTGCAGTTCAAGTCCCCGACCTGGCAGTTTGAAAATCGGATGCCTGTGCATGCATACCTGAATCCCAGGAGAAGAATGAAGGGGAAGGGGTTCTGGTATGGCCATCCTCCTGAGAGGTGATTTCTCACTTTCTCTCTCACTGTCTCTGTCTCTCTCCAGCAAGCATTCACATCCTGTAGCAAAAACCTAAAAAAGTAACAAAGGCTGAGCTCCAGGAAGTAGCCATGAACCGGTGCCTGGGTCAAGGCAGAACGAGGCTTTACTGAGCACCTCTGTGAGCACAGTGTCTTTACAAATATTTTCACAGACCCCATTTAATTAGAGTTTTAAGTTTTTTTCTTCCTCATAATATGTTTTAAAAATTTGTTTGCATTTAAAAAAACAGTTTTATTAAGATATAACTCACATACGACACAATTTGCCCATTTAATGTGTATACAGTTCACTGGGTGCTGGGATATTACCTTATTAATATTTCAAAAATCCTGCTGAAATGTATATAATATTCATCATTTTAACCATGCTCAGGGTCCAGTTTGCTGGCACTAATTACATCCACAACTGTGTGCAAACCTTCGCACCATCTAGTTCTGAACCTTTTTCATTACCCCAATGGTATGTGTTTAAAAACTTTGATCAAGTTTTAAAAAATGGTTTTCTGGGGCCAGCAGGTGGCGTGGTGGTTGAGGCACCCACACGGTCGACCATGGTTTGAGTCCTGGGACTGTTGGCTTGAGAATCATGCCGGGCACGTGTGAGTGCAGGCCCCAAATTCCAAACAGAGGAGAGAGAATTGCAATCACCCTGGGGTGGGGTGGGGGGTGATTTCTCACTTTCTCTCTGTCTGTCTGTCTCTTTATGGCAAAAACCTATGACAAAAACCTAAAAAAAATAATAATATATTTCTTCCATGAGACATAGAGAGACGGGCATCCCGAACAAGGCTTCATCCATGTGAGACACCCCCAGCCTCAGCCAGTTCAGGTCAGGGGAACCCGCATTTCTTGTGAATCCAGGGAGGCCTCTGGACACAAACTGGTTACATTCCTGTCTTGGTTCAGTGGTGCCATCTCTAAAATGATAATTAGTTGAACAACAAAACCCCTAATTATATAATACTTAAAGCAGTGGGGGTTTGGGTTTATTTTGGGCTCAGGGTCCCTGAGCCAATGCTTATTTTTGATCATCTGTTCACTCGCATGGGTCTTGTGACCTCACTGAACTCCTCTGGCCAGTCTCTGCATCTCCACAGGGAGGGAGTCTGACTAGGGAGGCAGGGAAGAGTCTGAAGACAGCTAGTGCACAGTTTGGGTTTGTAATTAGAATTTTAGTTTGTCTTTGACTGGACTCATGGTGTGTTTGTGCTGAGAACACTCATCTTGTACACTGGAATGATATACAGTGATTGAACGTAAAATAAAAAAAAAAAAAACATAAAAAGTTAAGCACTAAGCATTCTCGCCATTCTGATAGATCCACGGATGCTCAATGTTTCCAGAAGTTTCCTACCACCTCCTTTTTGAAGGAGCCTTGCCATTAATGACAACGCTTTGAGCAAGTTCCTCAACCTGTTGACACATCTACGAAGACAACAGGAAGGACTGGAATTAGATCCCTTCAGATTCCCATCAGGGCAAGACAACAAGGCCATCATCCACTCAGACTTCCTACACACACCGGAATCTGTGGGAAGTAAATTGAAAGGGAATGGGAAGGAGAGACGGCACGTATTGAATCTCTCATTAGCCCCACTGCCTGGTTCTCATTAGTGAGCCTTCTGGGTTATCGGCACAAGCGCCTGGACTTATTTTCATGGCTGAATAGCACACGTGAAATGTAGGCGATTTCTAATCCATATTATATGAGCTCCCGACTTCGCTGTCTTACAAGGTGAATGGGCAACCAGAACCAATGGGGGGAAATCCGGGCGGGGGGGGACAATATTGCTACTCTGTAGAAGCTTTTGCTTTCTGCTTAATTAATCCCTAAAACTTTCAGGCCTTAATGAGAATAATTAGACTCGACAGTACTGAGCGTAATGCACGACTACAGACAACAAAAACCGTGTTCAGTTTATAAGCTTCCCCGAGCTTGCTGAAAGACGGACTAATGTTATTTACAGCAGCCCCAGTGAGGGGCCAGACATGGCCGGACGGGAACGGTGCCTGGGGCTCCCCAAGGACAGTTTCTCCGAGGAACAGGGTTCTACAGCCCCCTTTGTGGCTTTTCCTCCATAACAAACCGAGGTCTAGCCAGGACCTGGTTAGAAACTCCCTTATTACCGCCCGGGCCAGACTGCATTCATCAGCCCCTGAATGTAATGCTCGCGTGAAACCTTGGGGCCTCCCCGTGCAAATAATGGATGGGGGCGTCCAGGAGCTCTGAGCTCTTCCTGGGCTGCAGTCAGTGTCTGCCAGCTTCTGGAAATAGCTCACGTTCCAGAAAAGCCTTTATTTGTCAACAGAGGGATGATGTTAAAACCTTAAAGACACGTCAGACAGAAGGCTGAGGTGGGAGAAGCAGGCAGGGGTCGGCCAGGAGCAGTCGGCTTCTTTGCCCTCATGCACTCTTTGATTTGTTGGCCTCTTGGTAGCCTCTGTCTTTTCCAAGAAAAGGTTTAAATCTCCTTTAGAAACAGTCTGGGCTCACCCTTTCCAGATGGAGCGTCTAGAAGCATCCCTCTGGCGCTGCAGGGATGACCAAGTTCATTTGTCTGCATCCGTGGGAAGCTTCTCAATGAGGACTTGAACAGCCAGGTTTTGGGAGTCTGGCGAAGCCGTCAGAGCTGGGTGTGCGGTCTCGGAAGAGGAAGCTCACCCCACCCGGTGAGGTGACATCTGGGGCCTCGGGAGTGGGGCTGGTTTCTGCACATTCGGTTAGTGGTGATGGTTACAGGAGACATGCAGGCAGAGAGCTCCCTGGATCATCCTCGAAGTCAGAACGAGAGTTCCAGCATGTAACTGGAGAGAGAGCTTCTCAGAGACAAAAACGACACAGGAGCCACGTGCCTGCCAGTGCTTCTCAGTATTCTTTTTCTTTTTCTTTTTTAGAGGTTTTTGCCATAGTGCACATGCACTCACCAGAGAGACTCCAGTGAGAGGGAAGAGAGTTTTATCATAATGGAAGACTTCCCAGTTCTTTTTTTTTTTTTTTTTTTGAGAGGTTTTTGCTATAGGTCACATGTGCTCACCAGACAGAGAGAGACAGAGAGACAGAAAGCGAGAAATCACCCCCCAGGGGGGGATGGCCACTCTGCAATCCCTTCTCCTCCATTCTCCTCTTGGGATCTTGGGCACGCACGCACACGCGCCTGGCATGAGTTTAAGTCACCAGGTCCGGGACACGAACCGCAGTCGACTACATGGAGTCCAGTGACATAGCCATTACGTTAATTGCTGGTCCCGTCTTCCCTGTTCTTGCAGACTGAAGGAGATGAACGGCATGAGTACGACAGGCCATCTGAAATCCAACACGTTACCCTTTCAAAGTGAAAACTAGACCCGGCTCGGAGGTGCAGGTTGTTGGGAGCATACGGACCTGCAGTGCTGGAAGACACGCGGCTGACCGTGCATTCAGATTCCCCGGGGTGTGCACAGGTGTCTGGGATCCTGACAAGCAGGGGGCTGAGAGGAAGGGGCCTTAGTGTGAGGGGACCCTGTCGAGACCTTTCTCTTACTCTGTCTCTCACGTGCATGCATTGTCTATTATACATAAAAGAAAAATACACTTTAAAAAGAAAGTAGAAATCAGGTCCATTCATGGTAGATCATGCTGGGCACTGCTACTTAATAGGCTGAGACTACCCGAGAGACCTGAGTTTAATTCCCGGCTGCTCCTGAGAGGAATACAGCAATATATTTTTATTTAAATATTTATTTATATATAAATGTTTATTTAAATAAAAATATTATATTATTTTATATACATATTTATATAAAATTAAAAAAATTAAAACATCCGTACACACACACACATACACGCACACCAATGGGAGTACAGGAACTGTGACCCTGTGAATGTCACTAGGTTAGAGAGCTTTGTTTTTAATTTTCAATCAAGGATCTAAAACAGACTTCAAAGGGCATTTAAGCTGACAGTTTTATTTGGTCCTTGCGGAAGAGGAAAGATGAATAAGCGTAAAGCCAGATCATTCTCAAAATAATTGCAGCCCTGACATATCTAAATGAGTTTGTAAAAGAAAATACAGTGGCAATTGATCTTATTAATTAGCGATGTACCAGGCTCGTAATACCCACTTATCCACAGATTGCCTGCAGCTACAAAAATAAAATAAAATAAAATAAAATGAACCACTTTCTCCTGGGGAACACAATTTCTTTCCCTCCCTGCCATAGAAAGTCGGTTGGAAAAAAAAAACACAAAAATCCCTGTTATCTGTCTCCTCTCTGCAGTGGGAACCGCCCTCAGAGAACAGTTGGGTGGGTTTCTGTCTGCCATCGAACTGCGGGTTTACACGGGATCACACCAGGCCTCGCACCGTGCAATGGCTTGTCACCGTTGATTGAACCTGTAATCTGACAAACAAACAACCATGTGCCCTGAGAAAATGGGAGCGTTGCTTTTGTAAGCCTGTATGTGTCATTTACCTGTGAAGAACGGCAGCCAGAGCCCGTGGCAGGCGGCCCGACTCTATCAATTGCTCATTCTGCCTCTGCTCCCAGTAATCCTATTTCTCCTAACAGTCACTTAGCATATGGAATAGACTCGAATAAGCACAGCCCAGTGATAAAATGCTGAGTGACACTGGGGAGGCAGCTGCCTCTGAGAAGCCGGCCCTGGAGGTGAGCTGGTGGCATGTAGAGTTTATGCGTTCGCTGTATCGTTGCAGAGAGAGAGAACGGGAGAGAGAGAGAGAGAGAGAGAGGGAGAGAGGGAGGGACGGAGGGAGGGAAAGGATGACAAGAAAAAGAAGCTGCAGAAGGAGAAGAGGAAGCCCAGCCCCAGGGGTGCAGGCAGGAGGCCACTGCTGTGTGACACCACGGCCGTATGGGAGGGTCAGCGTTTGGATCCCCGGTTGACCTGAATGTGCCGGGAGCACCTGTGATCCCGGCTGGCTAGAAGACTGGTGGAGGGTGCAGTATGGTGAGGCCCTCCCAAAGGCCCCTGTCTTTTTCTCTCAAAAAAAAAAAATAAATAAATAAATAAAAAAAAATAAAAATTAAAAAAAGAAAAAGAAACAGAAGGAGTGAAAG
>NW_006159506.1:314901-326068 GCF_000334495.1 Tupaia belangeri chinensis | reverse complement strand
AGGGCCCTGCCAAAGGCCCCTGTCTTTTTCTCTCAAAAAAAAAAAAAAAATAAATAAATAAAAAAAAATAAAAATTAAAAAAAGAAAAAGAAACAGAAGGAGTGGAAGAATGAAACACTGTTGGGCACTGGAAGAAGTGTATTTGTATGTGCACACGCACATGGGAGCCTGGGACAGATGTGGGCAGGGGGTCATGGTGTGACGATGGGCAGGATTGTGTCACAGCTGTAAGCAGGTGGCTTTGGGTGGCTCACCAAATGCGCGGCCTGGCAGGGACCATGCCTGCTTCACAAGTGGGATTTTTGGTAATTTGCACGAAGGCACTGTGGGGTCCGGAGGAGTGGGGTGCAGTCAGGAGAGGAGTCATCTGAAAACGAAGCGGGTCAACAGGCGTGATATTAAGAGAGACCCGAGTCATCTAGGGTAGATGCCAGCAGTCTCCGTGTGCTCGCGAGTGTTGCCCACACAAAATAAAAAAGAAGACATGACTCTGTCAAAAGTAAAAGACACTCTGCTATGACTTGTGACGATGACTGAGTTCCCTGGAGTAACAAGATTAAGATGAAGTTTTGCAGTGACTGTAGCGGAAGGCCTGGCAGCTCTGCTGAGTGTAGGGATCAGGGCCCGTATCATCCTCTCTTGGTCCCCCGGAAGCGGGACCTTTGCTGAGGGTGGAACGAATGTGACTCTACATCGCTGGGCAGAGGGACTCCCCACTGCGACCTTCGTAGTAACTGGGGTGCGGGCCGTGTGCACTGGTGCCAGGGAGGGCCTGAGTGGTCCACCGCCCAGCCAGAGCAAGAAAGAATGCTCCCCGCAGATCAAAGCCCCGAGTCTCTTAAAATGGAAATGAACATTTAAAAAAAGGCCTTTCTCCAGGGAGAAACATGCGGTAAATCAGAGCTCTTGGAAGACAGCTGGGGCCTGTGCCGGTTTTTGAGTAACTTGCTGTTTAATAAATGTTCTATTTTTGACCCTTTAGGGAAATACACAGCTCCATCTAAAACTTAAGAGCCAAAATAATTTCACCTTTTTCCCCCAAGTCTTTTATTTTTATAAGTTTTGTGATAGAGACAAACTATGTGGAAGCTTTCTTTCTTCTTCTTCTTTTTTTTTTGGGGGGGGGAGATTTTTGCTATAGTGTGTGTGTGCTTGGCGGGTCCTGGATGTGAACTGCGGTTGACTAGGTGGGAGTCCAGCGATATAACCATTATGCCATCTGCTGGTCCCTGGAAGCTTTCTTTTAAATGTCTCACTAGGAGGCAGAGAGATGGTCTTCTCTGTACGCCTGTTCCGACCTGGCGGTTTGGAGGCTACTTAGACCCCACCACCGAGGTCTCAGGATCCAGGAGGCGGCGGTATGTGGAGTTTTGAGGAATTGCTCTTGGATTTTCCTCTGTAAGGGCTTGATGGTAATAATGTAAAGCATGACCTGCTCATTGCTCATTTTCTTCTTTTTCCGTAGGGCGGGGGCACTCACCAGAGAGACAGAGAGAAACAGAGAGAGGGAAAGTGAGAAACCATCCCTCAAGGGGCATGGCCGTGCCACAGTCCCTTCTTCATTCTCCTCCTGGGATTCTAGGCATGCACGCACACACACCCAGTGTGATTCTCAAGCCTCCAAGTCTGGGACTCAAACTGCAGTTTGCCATGGGAAAATCCAGTGCCTTCACCACCATGCCACATGCTGGCCTGGCATGTCCTCTTCCAAGACACGCAGGTGTGTATGTGTGTGGGCATACAGAGGGCATCTGAAAACACACTGCATGCGTGCAGCCTCTGCGCTGGTCAGAGGGAACTGCTCCGTGTACATTTGGACTCAGTGGCTGGGTGTGTTCCATCATTGTTCTAAATCCTGGGGGCCAGGGCCCGGTCTGTCCGCAATACAGTCCTTTTCCTTAAATTTAGTTTTCTTTATTCATGATGGAGTGTATGCCGGTGCATGTGTGTGTGTGCATGCGTGAGGGGGAGAAAGAAAGAGAGAGAGAGAGAGAGAGAGAGAGACAGGTGGGGCGAGCACCCTTCACAGGGTCTGATCAAGCCACGATCCCCTTCCTCCAGACCATAACACACATACCCTGTGTATTTCTTTTTTTTTTTGGAGAGGTTTTTGCTATAGGGCATGTGTGCTCACCAGAAAGACAGAGAGAGACAGAGAGACAGAAAGCGAGAAATCACCCCCCAGGGGGGATGGCCACGCCGCAATCCCTTCTCCATTCTCCTCTCGGGATCTTGGGCACGCACGCACACGCGTGCCTGGCGTGACTTTAAGCCACCGGGTCTTGGACTCGAACCACGGTCAACTACATGGGAGTCCAGCGTTATAACCATTACGCTAACTGCTGGTCCCATACCCTGTGTATTTCAGGATGACTAGGTCAGGGACTCGAATCAAGGTCGCCAAAGCCGGATGGCTTCTCTGGAGCTGGAAATTACTGCTCTGCCACTGAGTCAGCCCCTGTCCTTAATATATTCTTGTCGTCTTGTTTTTCTCTTTTGTGAAATTTAACCTGTCTTCGTCTTCAGACTGGGGTATAGTGAACCTGGGAAAACAGGATTCTTCTAACCAGAGCCTGGAATTGGTTGAAAAATGACACAGGCCAAAAGGGCTGGATGGCAGCACAGTGGTAATGCAACGCCCTGAGAGGCTAACTCACATGGGAAGGTTCTGGGTTTGCGTCCCGAGACCGCCCTGAGTATGCTGGGCCGGAGTATGTCCATGACCTAGGGCTGGTTGAGGCTGGGGGTGGATCTTGGCATGAAGACCCTGTGAGGGGTATTGTCTCTGTGTCTCTCTGTGTCTCTCCCTCTGGCTCATAGGAGAAAGACAGAAAGAAACTTAAAAACTGTACAAGCCCATTCTACCTTTCACAGGAGATGCCAGTACGGACGCACACTATTCCATCATGGCCGCTGTCTTCTGCGGGGTCTTGACAGCACCACCTCTGCAGTGCCCAGCTGGGATTCCACTCACCTCACTCAGATTCAAGGCCTGCGAGGATTCGGGATCTGGGGCATGACTCAAAGACCACGTGGAGTTCGGTTTTGCATGTTTTCTTTGAGTGCGGGCCAGCAAAGACCGCGGCCTCACATAATTTTTCTGCCGGGTGTGGAACAGTGCCATCGGAAGATGATTCATGAGAAGAAACTGTCGAGTTTCTGCCTGGGACTGAATGGAAAAAACTTGGTTGAAAAAAATCCCAGACGTGTACCCAGAAGACACATAGAACCGAATTTATATCTTTAGCTTTGGGAATCTACATTCATTATTTTCTCTCACTTAACTTAGAAAACGGCAAAAATCTGGCCACGAAGCTCTTGTCGGATTATAAATAAGGTTTTTGGTTATGTGTTAGAGTCTGGGCCATAATGGTAGCTCCTGTATATTTAAGTTGCTTATTAACCCTGGCTCTAGGCGTTATTATTTAGTTTTGATATAAGATGCATGCATTCACCAGAGAGAGATGGAGAGAGAGCGACAGAGAGAGAGAGAAGGTGAGAAATGGCCCCCCCAAGAGGGGATGGCCACACCACAATCCCTTTTGGGCACACATGCACATAGACCTGGTGTGTTTTTCAACCACCGAATCTGGGACTTGAGTCATGGAGCTGCTATGTGAAATCCAGCTGGCTTAACCTTCATGCCACCTGTCTGGCCTTAGGCATTATTCTTTTACCAAATTAACTGATAAGAAAACTACATTTTTGTGGTAGTCACATGGACGAGTCAGTCTGAGTGCTTTAACCCAACCCTCCACATCCTTTGTTTTTATCCATGAGGTAGTTTTATGAGGTGGTAGTTTTCCAACAGCAACTCTTTGACGTCAAAGGTGTATTTTATAATTCCATCTAGTTCTGACACTACACAGAGTTAGTACCAGGTCCCATGAGTTAAAGGACAAGGTCGCTTTTTCTTTTTTCTTTAGGGCATGTGCACTTGCCAGAGAGACAGAGAGAGATAGAGAGACAGAGAGACATAAAGCAAGAAATTACCCCCCAGTAGGGATGGCCACAATCCCTTCTCCTCCACTCTCCTCTCGGGACTTTGGGCATGTAGGTACCTGCCCCCGGCATGAGTTTAAGCCGCCAGATCCAGGACTTGAACTGTGGTCAACTACTTGGGAGTCCAGAGACATGACCATTATGCCACCTGCTCATCCCAAGGACAAGGTCACTATCACTACTACTCTTACTTCAGATGCCAGCCATGGGCAGAATCCCTACACTTCTCTGACTTGGCAACAAATCTGGAGGTCCCCACTCATTCAAGAAGTCACTAGAACAACTCATGGAACTCAGGAAAGCACTATACTTTCTGTTTTCATTCTGTTAGCAAGGGTACAGATGGACAGCAGATGAACAGGGATGCAGGCAAGGCCTTAGGGGTGCGGGTGGTGCAGAGCTCCCAGGCTCCCCTGGACTATCTGTGGAATCCAGGTGTGTCACCGCCCTGCTCACGGGTGTGTTCACTGAGCAGGAATCTCTCTGAGTCCCCTCATTTCAATGTGTTTACCAAAGTTTCTTTAGTAGGCCTGACTGATGTAATCATTGGTCATTGGCGTTTGAACTCAATCTGCAGTCCCTCACCCCTCCCCGAGGGTTGGGATGTGGGGCAGAGATTCCAACCTTCTCATCATGTGGTTGGTTTCTCTGTGGACCAGCCTCAATCCTGATGCTATCTAGGGGCCCTGTAATGAGTCACTTCATCAGCATAAATTCAGGTAATGTAGATATAGCCTTGCTATGGATAACAACAGACATCCCCATCGATCAGGGAATTCCAAGGTCTTTATGGAGTTGTGAGTCAGGAGCTAGGAATAAAGACCAGTTATGGTTTTATTATGTCACAGTGGTCTTATCAGAAGTAGATTCCAACGAGGACCACCACCACCACCACTGGCCCCCTCCATCTCAAAATCTGGACCTATTTCCCCTTTCTTGAATTTGTCTTGCTCTGAGTAACAAAAATGGCATTCTGAAATAGATCTAGGCCTTAAAAGAACTGGAATGTTCCCTTATGTTAGTCAGGGGGCCACCGTTTTAGGAAGCTTGGGTTGAATCTTTAGATGATGAACTGTATGGAGAGACCTCAGGGAATGAGAGGCCACCTTGGATGGCTAGGTCCCTGCTAGGCTCCCAACTGCTCACAGCCACATCTGTGACCCCCAGCTCTACCACATGGGACAGAACCTCCCAGCAGGCCTACAGTGTGCTGGTAAGTCATAAAGTGATGTAGCTTTATGCCATTAAACTTAGGGCAGTTTGTTACGCAGCAGCGGATAGCTGAAACATGGGTCTATTGAAATCCTTCTGAGAGTTTAGTATTTTGACAATGAGACCTTACAAAATTTCTTTCAGGAACATCTCAAATGTGTAGAATTTCATTTAACATAGGAGATTGCTAAAGCGAGGCTTGCAGGAAAACAAACCCAAGCACCAGCCAAAAAAGAGGAACATATTTTGCATCTGAAAAATAACAATACTGGGCTCCTTGATGTCGATAGTCTTTTCTCCAGTGTTTTCATCAGCTGCCGTTATGCCACTGCATTTCTTCTGTATCTTTCTGATTCGTTCACTTTGTGCTATCGTTACAGGTCTTGCTATAAATGAATGAAATGCTTTTCTAAACACCTACTCCACCACTTACTTATCCAAGTAGGTTTTATTTCTTGTAGTCAACTTTTTTTATTACTTACATTTTTTAGAATTCTAGATCCTTAGGTCCATCAGTGCAGTATTATCTACAAAAAAAAAAAAAAGCCAATTTATGTTTTCTTAACAAATTCAAGAGGAGAGAACCCAACTGGCAAGGCAAGCCTTCTCCATGCAGTCACTCAGGGACCCAGGTTGCTGCCCTTAGGCGGCTGTGCCATCCCCTTGGACAATTCCAGCTCCCGATGGTTCCTGAGTACTGGAGATAGTCATGACAACACTTATGAGCAATATTTCACAGCAAGATCTGTAAGCAACCCACAGCACTCCCATTCTCCACGGAAAACTCAGAGGACACACCCTGCAGTCACCAGCTGCCGCTCTGTTACTATGGAAGTCACATACTTTGCTTCGCGTGTTACTACAGAAGAAGAAAGAATGGTAGATAATTAGAAATATGTGCCGGAGGTGTGTTGTAGTGTTTGAAGGCAACCAAAGAAAGAAGATAGCACTTCAAAGAAATGAAACACGGCCAGCACATGGCATAGAGGTTAAGGCACTGAATCCAACATGGCTGGCTTCGTGGTGTGAGTCCTAACTCAGTGGTTTGAAAGTCATGCCAGGGGCATGCGTGTGTGCCCCAAATCCTAAGAGGAGTCTAGAGGAGAATGGATTACACCATGGCCATCTCCCAGGGGCTGATTTCTCACTTCTTCTGTCTCTCGCTCTCTGTGAAATACATGTACCCAATAGGAAAAACTAAAAAAAAAAATAAAAATAGGGACCAACAGATGGAGTAGTGGCTACATCATTGGACTCTAATATAGTCGATTCTGGTTTGAGTCCCAGACCCAGCAGCTTAAAATTCATGCCAAGGACATGTGTGTGCATGCCCAAGATTCCAAGAGGAGAAGGGATGGCTTCATGGCCATCCTTCCAGGGTGTGATTTTTCACTTTTGGTCTCTCTGTCTCTCTGGTGAGCACAGGTGCCCTATAGCAAAAAATCTCTCTAAATAAAATAAATAAAATAAAAATAAAAAGTAAAAGGCACAATGGCACATTGTTATAATAATTAGATCATCTATCAATAAGGTTAATATTTTAAAAGGATAATCTTTTCTTATGTAGAGTCTGAAATGTTTTAAAAAGCTGTTATTACTTTTTTATGATTATTATTTTCAGTTTTTGCTGTAGGACACAAACGCTCGCCAGAGAGAGGCAGAGACAGCAAGAGAAGGAAAGTGACAAATCACCCAGGAGGATGGCCATGCTACAATCTCTTCTCCTCCATTTTCCTGTTGGGATTTTGGGCGCACACACTCTCAGCAGCGTGATTCTCAAGTCTCTAGTCCGGGACTCGAACCATAAAGCTGGCCAGCGGGATCTAGCACCTTAATCTCCCTGCCACCTGCTAAAGCCCATTAAATTAGTTTTAGAAGTACCTAATACGTTCCACTTGTCATGACTTCGATCTTCTCCTAAGAGCTAAGCTGAGGCATGGCAACAGCTCTGCAGCTTCAGGTCCCAGGTAGAGAGATGTGGTAATTGGCACATAGCAGCCCACATTCCTCCTGCTGGCTACTTCCCAATGACTCCTCGGGTAAGGACGCAGAGCCACCTCCTTACTGTCACTCTAACAGTCCTATGTCACCCTCGTATTTCCCCCAGTGTTCACTTGTGAGGGAAAACTCGCACCTCATCTGCTTATTTAGTATTACGTACCTATGGCCACATAGCAAGCGGGCATATCTGATTCAGTAGCACACATTATAATGTTTAAAATATGAGGAAGGCTCAGCGATGCCATTCCACTTAGCAGTCGGCGCTAACATCATTTTTTGAAATGCTCCCCATTTCCACAACGTAGCCAAAGCTTTATTTATCATCGGATTTGCATCTTGTGATGTATTCTTGAGCCAGCCAAACTCATCTAAAAGCAAGCTCATTTCATGCAAAGTAGATTTAAATGTGACTGCTTGAAAATGGACCACCCTGTTTAAATGATCCTCCGGATGTAATTAGAAGGAACTGGAGTTCCGTGGATAGGAAAAAAAAAAAAAAAAAAGGCCAACTAAATGATTTTCCTCTCCTGAGGTACTTTTTGAACATGCACCAATAAAACTGCTTATTATAACATGATTTGTTTTTAATGTAACTTTCCCACAAACAGCTTAACAGGAGGAAGTCTAGGGGTGATGCGTCACGTTGGAACAGACTTCGACAGTGTGTAAGAAACCACAGTGTTCACAGCTTCCGGCATGCCCTGTCTCTTGACAAGAGAGAAAGAAGGCCTGAGAAGGCAGAGAAAGTGAGAAAGAGAGAGAGAAGAGAGAGAGACAAAACGGCAGAGCTGTGAGACCATCCGTACTCCGATTCTGACTTCCACGTTAGCTCATGAGTAAACCAAGCGTCTGTCACCATCAAAGCCACTCAACTTCCGTCCCAGCTGCAATGAGCAATGGTAAAGTTACTTGGGAACTCTTCACATCAAAGGTCACCATGCGAATAGGATCTGGTAGTATTAGCATGCTTGTCAGACCTCTCAGCCTCTACACAATGAAGAACCTCAGAGCAGGGCCTCCTCCTCCCAGGCCCCGACGGTACCAAGCTTCGTGCCGGTCATTAAAAATAAAGGCCCACAAAACTTTCAGGACATGCCTTCACAATGTGGGGTGCCACCGAGTTTTCAAGATTTGGGCCAGTTCAATGGTAGTATCGGCAGTCCGGCGTCTCCTAGGCAATGAAAGTAGTTGCCATAGAAACCCCAGAGCTGCCCCCATCAACCGCTTTACCATTCTGACAGTTCAGAGAGTGACTATTTAGGAATTTCAACTCGAGGAGAAACATACACATTTAGATGAGCAAAAATGCTTTAAAAGTCTATAGAAAATGTTTTAAATATATACATATATATGTGTGTATGTGTGTGTATATACATATATATATATTTTTTTTTTTTTCATCAGAAGGCAGACCCCTAAATATAGTCTGCAAGTGGATATGAATTTCAGGAATAATGTAAAAAGCACTCAGCAAAGAGACAAGATATGAAAGTCCTTTTATCCGCATTTCTTCCTTGGAAAGGAAATAGGCACCAAGAATAAATAAGTTGTGAAAAATGATCAGCGGATTTTTTTTTTTTAAAACAGGGTAGCCATAATATGTCATACTTGTTAAGTTAGAACTTGTGCATAATATTAAGAAATTTTTTAGACTCTTCTATTTGCCAGTTCCTCATTTTTGTACAGTTCTGGCAGGGTCGTCTTTCTCACAACTCTGCTTTTTTTTTTTGGAGAGGTTTTTGCTACAGGACGTGTGCGCTCGCCAGACAGACAGAGAGAGACAGAGAGACAGAAAGTGAGAAATCACCCCCCAGAGGGGATGGCCACGCCACAATCCCTTCTCCATTCTCCTCTTGGGATCTTGGGCACGCATGCACCTGCACCCAGCATGAGTTTAAGCCTCTGGGTCCGGGACTTGAACCACAGTCGACTACATGGGAGTCTAGCAACATAGCCATTACGCTAACTGCTGGCCCCTAGAATTCTTTCCTTTTTATGGTGAGGGGAATTGAGGCTCCTGAGGATGGGCTCCAAATCAGGTCCTGCTGGGATCGCGCTGGGCCGTGGTTACTTCTAGTACTACTTCTCGTTACTCGAGAACAACACTGGCTGGTCAAATGAGAACAGTGATATCGACAAATCCTTTAGACAGAAAATCAGGTCCTACTTGAAAAAACAAACACAGGGCCAGTAGGTGGTGTGGAGAGTAAGGCGCTGGATCCTACATGGCCGAATGCATAGTTCAAGTCCTGCAGCTTGAAAATCGCACTGAGTGAGTGTGTTCATGTGTGCGTAAAATCCCAAGAGGAGAATAGAGAAGCAAGGCTTGTGGAGTGACCATCCTTCCTGGGGGGTGAATTCTCAGTTTATTTCTCTTTCTATGTCTCTGGTGAGTGCACGCTCCCTCTAGCAAAATAAAACATACAAAAAAAGAAAACAAATTGATCCCCCCCACACACACACACAAAGACATTTAAGAACAAAACTCAGATCTATCACAACAGCAGCATGTCCTGTTTCTAGAGATACCCAATGTATCTACCTACTCAGGGAAGCCCCGGGACATGAACCTGGGACCTTTTCCATGTGGGTCCAGTTGCATCATCACTTGGCCCTAATGTTATTTTGTTGCTCATTTTAATTAGATGTTACCTTTGGAAGAAATTTAGGAAACAGAGAATCACTCTAGTGAAGGGTCTACAGCTCCACGCGGGTGGCCCTGGTCACTTTCATTAGCAATAATAGCGACGCACTGGGCAGTCACTCAGGATTAGCTGCCATCCTGGACACTGAAAGAAAAACCTGAAACAAACAAACAAACAAAATTCCTGGCCTGAAAGACCATAAAGGCAGAGTCATCTCACTGGGCACTGAAACAGAGAACTGAAACCAAACCAAACTAAGCAGAAACAAATATACACACGCAACTCACACACAGGAGGTTCTTGGCCTGGAAAGATCTTGAAGGCAAAGAGACTTCTTATTCACTATTATTCCCCCTGAACATTTGGTCTGGTACCTATAATGTACAATATCTATTTATCTATCTATATATCTATATCTATCTATCTATACAGTATAAATATAAATAATATAGGGACCAACAGTTAGCATAATGGCTATGTTGCTGAGCTCCAATTTAGTCGACCACGGTTTGCATCCTGGACCTGGTGGCTTAAACTCACGCCGGGCGCGTGTGCATGCGTGCCCAAGATCCTGAGAGGAGAATGGAGGAGAAGGGATTGCGGCATGGCTATTCCCCCTGGGGGGTGATTTCTCGCTTTCTGTCTCTCTGTCTGTCTCTGTCTGTCTGGTGAGCGCACACGCCCTATAGCAAAGACCTCTCCAAAAATAATAAATATAAATATAAATATATATATAATGCTGAACAGGACCAGCAGGTAGCGTGGAGGTTAGGGTAGCTGGATCTCACATGGCTGACTGAATGACTGAATGGTTCGAGTCCTGAATCCAGTAGCTTGAAAAACATACTATGTGTGTGTGTTTGCCCAAAATCTTGACAGGAGAATGGAGGACCAAGGATTGTGGTGTGGCCATCCCCTTGAGGGGAAGGTGATTTTTCACTTTCCCTCTCTCTTTCTCTGTCTCTCGCTGGTGAGTGCACATGGCCTATGGCAAAAACATTTTTTTAAAAAGTGCTTAGTAGATATTTGGTAAATCAATGGGTGAATAAATGAATGAGCTTTCTATTCCCAGACCTGTGGGCAGGTGTGATGAGCAACAGCTATTGAAGAGGGAGACTGAGACAGGGTTCTCCCACATGCTCCAGCTCTTCTCCTCTGCCTGCCTTGAGTGGCTGAGACTCGGCCCGGATGTCTTTCGATCCTGTGGAAAGTCCTGGAGCTTGGAGGTGGGGGGGCTTGCGATCCTGGCTGGGAGGCTGTCACAGTGTGCAAAGGGCATTTACAACCTTGTGTTCCTCTTTCCAAAC
>NW_006159506.1:228433-314885 GCF_000334495.1 Tupaia belangeri chinensis | reverse complement strand
CGGGATTCCTCTGCCCTCTTCCAGAATCAGTGGTGTGGGGCTAGAAAGGGGACAGCCCACCCTAAACCAGAGGGATCAATCCTGGGACGTGCAGGAGCTCTGGGTTAGGGTCGTCGTGCTGTGTCCAAGGCCAGTCTACAAGTTAGAGCTATGAGCTCTGCCCTCTACTTCAAACAACGTTCCCCTCACTCTCACCCACGGCTGAGTGATACGAGAGAGGGCTTGAGGCCTCCATGTTGGCATGGGTTCGAGCATGGGCTTGAAGGTTCAGGCTGATTTGAAGGGCTGGAAGATCACTCCCTGCCCTGGACAGGGCCTGTGTTGATACGAGGTATCCTGGCAATGGGATGGGACAGGAGCCCAGCTTTGCTTTATTCTCTCTTCAGCAAGGATTGGCATCTAGAACTTTCCCTTGGATCAGAGAAGTAGTTGAAAAAATATATATATGTTTAGCCAGAAAAGAGAGGAAATAGAACATTACTTTTTCAACTTATGCTGGCCACAGGCCTTAAAACTGCTCAGTCTCTGTCAACACTCTCTCGCAGACATTTCGCCAACACATTTTTCCAATGTACATTCTAATCTTCCCATTTTCAGTTGAGGTGGGAAGAAATTATCAATTGATCTTCACTTTTAAGCAATTTTGAGGTTTGTGGACTTACACAGCTGTAGTTTTTGTATTTAAAAATGTCTTAGGGGGCCTGGCAGGTGGCATGGTGTTAAAGCTCTGGACTCCCACATGGCTGACTGCAGTTCCAGTCCCAGACCTGGTGGCTTGCTTTCCCACTTTCTTTTTCTTTTGTTCTGTCTCTCTCTGGTCAAATTAAACAAATAGTAATAGCAAATAAAGTTACATGAATATATCATTCTTTTTTAAAAATGCCTTATGACATTTGTTGCTTGGAAACAAATTGCTTACATTAGTTAAAAAAAATCAGAGGCCAGCTTGAGGTACAGCTGTGATGTGCTGCACAAGCAAAGCTGGGTCTCTATGGAATATCGGGGGTTCAGTTCCCTCATCGACCAATACATACTGGGTGTATGTACCCATGATCTGCCTCCCGGGAAGGCTGGGAAGGATTACAAGTGAGACCTTGCTGCTGGTGCATGTTTCTCTCTCTCTGAAGAAATATATATAAATTTTCTGGGGACCAGCAGTTAGCATAATGACTATGTTGCTGGACTTCCATGTAGCCAACTGTGGTTTGAGTCCCAGACCCGGTGGCTTAAACTCGCGCTGGGCGCATGTGCGTGCATGCCCAGGATCCTGAGAGGAGAGTGGAGGAGAAGGGATTACAGGGTGGCCATAGCCCATGGGGGGGTGATTTCTTGATTTCTCTCTTTGTCTCTCTGGTGAGCACATGTGCCCTATAGAAAAAAAAATAAAACCTCTCCAAGAAATATATAAATTTTCTTAAAAAAAGCATTGTTCTTTTAAAATCTTTTATTATTATTATTGTCAGAAATGTGTGCACTCACCAAAGAGAGAAAGAGAGACAGAGAGAGTGAAAACACTTGCTATGGGACATGATCACACCACAGTCTTTTCCTCCATTGCTCCTTCTCATCAAGATTTGGGGCAAGCATGTACACGCACCTGACATATTTTTCAAGCCACCAGGGCCGTGATTCAAATTGTAGTTGGCCATGTGGGATCCAGCTCCCAGAGCATATCATCTGCACACTGAATACAGGGCTGGCCCAGAATCTGGCCCACTTATCCTCCCCAACATTTGCAATTATACAAAGGGACTCTAACAATTCATAGAAACATGGGATTAAAGGATGAGCTTATTTTGGTGCAAAACATTTTTTAAATCCATGCATAGTTTTTTTATAATACACATTACTCACAAATTTTTTGAAGACCCTTTATAAAATGTGTTTAAATGTACCTTTACTCCCAAAGCATGTTCATCTCCTGGTTTGTTGGTCACACCACAGTACCATGATGATGCTTGGCAGAGATACCAGCCTCATGGCTGAGACACGAGACCACAGACCCGGTGCCACTGGCTACCTAGGGGTGGAACAGGATTTGAATCTGAGTTGGTCTGAATCCAATGGACATACTCTTTCATTGACACTACTGAAAGTTGGATTTCCTTTAGGGACATCTGGTAAACCTTATTCTTTAGGCTCATTTGAAACCCACTCAGCCAGCATTCTCATGTGCTTTGCAGAGAGCAGGACTTGTGTTAGGTCAGGGGATCTAGAAACAAGGAAATAGGCACTTGGTAACATTTAACAACATGTCTTCATTTTTTACCCAATTTAGCTTTGCTGCAAACTTTCAGAGTCTATACTAGAAACACAGGAAAACTCACGACATATACATGCACACAAACTATTGCTCAGTAGAGGAAGGTGAAGTCAAGTAAATTCATATGACACAGAGGAAAGTAATTTCCTGGGCCTTGTCTAATTGATGTCATCAAGGTTTATGGTCCACCTTTAGACAGGCTGTGGCAATGATTCCATTTCCCCAAGGAGGACCTCTGACATTAGTCAAGTCATTACAGGGCTCTTCCGGCGTTCTCAGAGCAGCTAATGGAAGAAGGATAGACACCCAACATCCTCTCTCATTAGCGTCTTCAGGAACTTCAGTCAGATCCATTCCACAGCCTTCCACCCTTCCTTCTGCAGCCTATTGCTTGGTTCTTGAGTGGAACCTGCTGTAGGGCTGAATCTTTTCAACCCTTTTGTTTCTACCTCAGTTTTTTTGTTTTTGTTTGTTTGTTTTCCACCCTTTTGTTAATACCTCAGTTTTTTTGTTTTGGTTTGTTTGTTTGTTTGTTTTTTTAGAGAAGTCTGATGCTCATAGTAAGACTGAGTAAAAGATGCAGAGATTTCCCATATGCTTCCTGCCCCTACACATGCAAGGCCTCCCCCATTATCAAGAGCCATCCACTGGTCATGACTGAGGAACCTTCACTGGCACATTGTCACTCAAAATCCGTAGTTTACATGAGGGTCCATCTTGGTGTCATAGGTTCTGTAGGCTTGGACACATGCACAGTGTTAAGTGTCTACCATTATAGGATGATACAGAGCAGTTTCACTGCCCTAAACATTTGCTATGCCCCACCTACTCATCCCTCCCTCCCGTTAACCACTGGCACTGATCTCCATAATTTTGCCTTTTCTAAGATGTTGTATAGTTGGAATCAAAAAGTACATAGCCTTTTCAGGTGGCCATCTTTCACCTAGTCATATACATGCAAGTGCTCTCTGTGCCTTGCCTTGACAGTTCATTTCTCTTTAGTGTTGAATAATATTCCATTGTCTGGATGTAGCACAGAGTATCCATTCTCCTACACAAAGGCATTTTGGCTATTTCCAAGTCTGGCCATTTGAATAAAGCTGCTATACACGTCTGGGCAGGTTTTTGTGTAGACATAAGTTTTCAATGCATTTAGGTAGATACCAAGGCATATGACTGCTGGGTTGTGTATGACAGGAAGACGAGTCTGTAAGAACTGTCAAATGATCTTTTCAAGTATTAGACCATTTTACATCTCTATCAGCGATGAAGGAGCTCCCGTTGCTCCATATCCGCACCAGCGTTGGTTGTTGCTGGTGTACTCTGGTTATTTTAATAGGTGTGTAGTGGTATCTCATTTTAATTTGCATTTTCCTGATGACATAGGACATGCAGCACCTTTTTCTATGCTTATTTACCACCTGTATTTCTTCTTTGGTGAGGTGTCTATTAAGTCTTTGGCTTCTTTTTTTTTTTTTTTTAATTTCCAGAGGGTACGTGTGCTTGCCAGAGAGATGGGGGGTGGGAGAAAGGGAAGGAGAGAAAGGGAGAAAGCACACCCAGTGGGGCATGATCACACTGCAATTCCTTCTCCTCCATTTCTCCAGTCTGTCAGGATTTGGGACATGCACACATACATGCATCCAGTGTGTTTTCCAAAGCCACTGTGACTTGGATTCAAATTGCAATTGGCCTTCTACCACTGGGCTATGGAGCCAGCCCTGGCCTTTTTTTTTTTTTTTTTTAATTTTATTTTTTAAAGCTTATATCAAAGGCAGCTTTCTGGGAGCCATATCTTCTCTTTAGTTCTTCCATGAGACAGAGTGAAGTAGAAACAGAGAGAGAGGCACTTCCAACTGTAGTTCCACCCAGCCTGAGCTAGCCAGGATCATGGTGGGTTCCTGCATGCACTAGGTGAGTGCAGGGAGACCTCAGGCTATGAACTAAAAACGTTCCCATGTGGCCTCAGTGTTGCGGAGCATTGTGTTACCTCTGTGCCACAACTCTCAGCCTTTGACCCTTCTTTTAATGTCAGAAGGCAAAGCAAGTGTGAGAGAGGGAGAGAGAGGAGAGAAAAAGAGAAAGAACCTTCAACAGGGCATGGTCACAGTGCAATTCTTTTCCTTCCAATTCTCCATCCTGTCAGTACCCTGGGTGTACACATGTCTAACATGGTTTTCAAGCTGCCAGGGCTGGGACTTGAACCCTAGCTGCCCATGTGAGACCTGGCTTCCTCTGTGTAGTATTTAACTGCTGTGCTAGAGTGAAGCTCTGGCCCATTTGTTAATCAGGCCATCTGCGTTTGGATTGTTGAACTTTAAGGGTTCTTTGCAGAGAAGACAGTTTTTATTTCAATGAGGTCCAATTTACCAATGATTTCTTTCCTTATGCCTTTGGTGCCATGTCTAAAAAGTCATCACCAACCTCAAGGTCACCTAGATTTTCTTCTAGGAGTTCTATAGTCTTTAGTTTTTTGTTTTGTTTTGTTTTTGTTTGGAAAAACATTATTTATTCTCTGTCAATTTTATTTCCACTACACATAGAAGCCTGTGGAAGAACAGCTGAACAGCACTTCTTGATTGTCACCCATTCAGTGCCCTGAGGAGTGGCGGTTGCAGACCAGTCTTCAGGGGCAGGCTAAGCACTCCAGTCTTCAGTAGAGAACTTGTGGGTAGGCACAGAGGGCACCTGCATGCCTTCAGACCAGTTAATGACCTCAGGCTGAGTAGTAAACTCAGCAATTGGTGTGCTTCATTCACCCTGAAATTCCTCCTTGGTCACAGACTTTTCCATAGTGCCTGCTCCTCCTTTTCAATCTTCTCAGGATCTCTGTAGAAGTGAAGATCAGCCATGAACTCCCATGGGTGTTCACGGGAGATGGTGCCACGCATGTGCAGCACTTCCCTGGCCAGCTTCCAACACATCAGACCCACCAAGCAAGTTCCCATGTTGTTCCATGGGATGGCGATGTCTACACAGCACAGAGGAGGAGCTGTGTGGCACAGAGCTGACAAATAGATTAACATAAGATGCCTCTGGGAGAGGCTGGGGGTCAACCCTGGGATCAGTCATCAACAGAAGATGCTGGCTCCCACAAGGCTGCCTGGATCTGGTTAGTGAAGGTTCCCCTTTTTATATTAAAAGATGTAAAATATGCATGTAAATAGTAAGAAGAGGAAAAATAACTCCGTGTACCCATTATGCGTGACCCAATGTCAACAATTACCAATACAGCACCAATTCTATTTATATTGCTCTTTGGCTTTGGGGTATGTGTGTGTGTGTGTTTAATATGACACCCTTTCGCTTGTAATGGCCTGCAAACGTGAACTTTTCAGGCAGCAGTTAGACACAGGGCTCCAATCAGCATGCACGAGGTCCACTGAGTCCTCGGTCTGTGTTCTGCCTTTGCTCTGGAAGCTCTGGCTTCTAAAGAATTTTCACAGTGGCCCAACTCACTTAGCTAATTTTTTTTTTTTTTAAGAGAGAGAGATTTGCTATAGGGCTCGTGCGCTTGCTGGAAAGACAGAGAGAAAGAGAGATAGAAAGCAGGAAATTATCCCCCAGGGGGGATGGCCATGCTGCAATCCCTTCTCCTCCATCCTCCTCTTGGGAGCTTGGGTGTGCATGCACATGCACCCAACATGAGTTTAAGCTGCCCGGTCTGGGACTCGAACACGGTCAGCTATGTGGGAAGTCCAGTGACATAACCATTATACCATCTGCTGGTCCCTCACTTAGCTAAATTACATGTATGAATCTGGTGATTTTCATGATCCCTTCTTGGTCATTCCTAGTATGTTTGCTTTCATGATCTGGTTTTTGCACTTCTGCTTAGAACAACCCTGAGTAGCTCCATTTGCTTGGAGGGAAAAAAAGCTAAAGGAGCCAGTCAATATGATGAGTGAACAAGGAAGAAAAAAAAGTCAAATATACTTAACTGAATGTCATCAAGCAAAGATGAGCATGACTTGAAACAGAGGCCGGTTTCACAGACTTTGAGATAAACGATGCTGTTCCCTGCACAGCTGCAGTTTCTGCAGACCTTCCTTCATGAGGAATCACAGATGCTCAGCACCAAAAAGGACTTGAACCCCTTTTCTTTATGGATGCAGAAGTCTCACAGCTTGCTTTCGATCCCAAAGTCTGAACACCTAACCACCAGGCTACATTGTGTCCGGACTCCGGTGACAGAGTCAGAGGATGTCATGGTGACCGTGTGGGACCTTGACAAGCAGTGAGCCTAGCACTAAGAACTCTACCTGCTCAACTTGTCTTCAAGGAAGCCATTTGCTTTGTGCGTAACTAAGACATGCTCATTCCGTATGACGATTGGTGTGTTTTGTCAATAGTGAGGCCCACCGTGAGATATGCAAACGACCATTTTTAAGGAAAAGAAAACAAGTTAGCTCAGATGGGAGAAGGAGGATGAACTTGGCAGGCCCAGGGTCTCTCTCTGCCCTGGGGAGAAGTCAGGTCTGATGAGCCCCCACAACTCTGCCCCTGGGGGGGAAGATCATTAGGCTTGTCTCTGCACGAAGGTAGGAGGGCCAACATCTAGTCCGCTGAGAGAAAATAGACTGACTCACTCTAAAACATTCAAGGATAGGGTGTGTGAAAGCACCCAGGAGGCTGGATGATGGCTCAGGGGCAAAACATGGTGTTTAATATCTGTCTGTTGTGAAATAGCCAGCTCTGCCAGGCTGACCCACATGGAAAGGTTCCAGGTTCAAGCCCAGAGACTTCCCGAAGAACACCAGTCACATGTGCGCCTGTGATCCAGGGCTGTCTGAAGTTGGAGTGAGGCATAGAGTCGCTCAACTTCACCCATTGGGGGACCAGCAGATGGAGTAATGGTTAGTTACATTGCTGGACTCCCATGGAGCCATGGTTTGAGTCCTGGACCTGGTGACTTAAAACTCACATCGGATGCATGTGTGTGTGTGCCCACCCAAAATCCCTAGGAGAATGGAGGAGAAGGGTCTACAGTGATTTCTCGCTTTCTGTCTCTCTGTCTCTGTCTCTCTAGCAAGCACACGTGTCCAATAGCAAAAAATCTTTATTAAAAAAAAATACCCCACTGGAGGAGCTATCTCTCTGTCTCTCTTGCTCATGGACTAAATAAACAAGGAACTTTAAAAGAAAACCTAGCAATAAAATCCCCAGTTTGCATGCTATGAGGCTCGGGCTCAGTCTTTGCCTTCCCACGTCTGAGCAGTGCCCGTGTGGGTTACAGGAAGCAGAGATGTCATCAGGACCTAACTGTCATTTATTCAGGAAGGTGTGTAGGGACTGGGTGGCCCAATGGCAAGGGCTACCATGGAAGAAAACGAACTTCCCCTCGTAGCTCTCTCTGTGTGGGGGCTCTGTGAGAAGAGAGAAAAATAGCTCTCTGTAATATGGGTTGTTGAACATTATGGGCTTCCTCGGAATGAGCTCATTCTCTTCTGTGGGATCTGGTTTTTGCACTTCTGCTTAGAACAACCCTGAGTAGCTCCATTTGCTTGGAGGGAAAAAAAGCTAAAGGAGCCAGTCAATATGATGAGTGAACAAGGAGGAAAAAAAAGTCAAATATACTTAACTGAATGTCATCAAGCAAAGATGAGCATGACTTGAAACAGAGGCCGGTTTCACAGACTTTGAGATAAACGATGCTGTTCCCTGCACAGCTGCAGTTTCTGCAGACCTTCCTTCATGAGGAATCACAGATGCTCAGCACCAAAAAGGACTTGAACCCCTTTTCTTTATGGATGCAGAAGTCTCACAGCTTGCTTTCGATCCCAAAGTCTGAACACCTAACCACCAGGCTACATTGTGTCCGGACTCCGGTGACAGAGTCAGAGGATGTCATGGTGACCGTGTGGGACCTTGACAAGCAGTGAGCCTAGCACTAAGAACTCTACCTGCTCAACTTGTCTTCAAGGAAGCCATTTGCTTTGTGCGTAACTAAGACATGCTCATTCCGTATGACGATTGGTGTGTTTTGTCAATAGTGAGGCCCACCGTGAGATATGCAAACGACCATTTTTAAGGAAAAGAAAACAAGTTAGCTCAGATGGGAGAAGGAGGATGAACTTGGCAGGCCCAGGGTCTCTCTCTGCCCTGGGGAGAAGTCAGGTCTGATGAGCCCCCACAACTCTGCCCCTGGGGGGGAAGATCATTAGGCTTGTCTCTGCACGAAGGTAGGAGGGCCAACATCTAGTCCGCTGAGAGAAAATAGACTGACTCACTCTAAAACATTCAAGGATAGGGTGTGTGAAAGCACCCAGGAGGCTGGATGATGGCTCAGGGGCAAAACATGGTGTTTAATATCTGTCTGTTGTGAAATAGCCAGCTCTGCCAGGCTGACCCACATGGAAAGGTTCCAGGTTCAAGCCCAGAGACTTCCCGAAGAACACCAGTCACATGTGCGCCTGTGATCCAGGGCTGTCTGAAGTTGGAGTGAGGCATAGAGTCGCTCAACTTCACCCATTGGGGGACCAGCAGATGGAGTAATGGTTAGTTACATTGCTGGACTCCCATGGAGCCATGGTTTGAGTCCTGGACCTGGTGACTTAAAACTCACATCGGATGCATGTGTGTGTGTGCCCGCCCAAAATCCCTAGGAGAATGGAGGAAAAGGGTCTACAGTGATTTCTCGCTTTCTGTCTCTCTGTCTCTGTCTCTCTAGCAAGCACAGCCTGCCTGGAGCAAAAAATCTTTATTAAAAAAAAATACCCCACTGGAGGAGCTATCTCTCTGTCTCTCTTGCTCATGGACTAAATAAACAAGGAACTTTAAAAGAAAACCTAGCAATAAAATCCCCAGTTTGCATGCTATGAGGCTCGGGCTCAGTCTTTGCCTTCCCACGTCTGAGCAGTGCCCGTGTGGGTTACAGGAAGCAGAGATGTCATCAGGACCTAACTGTCATTTATTCAGGAAGGTGTGTAGGGACTGGGTGGCCCAATGGCAAGGGCTACCATGGAAGAAAACGAACTTCCCCTCGTAGCTCTCTCTGTGTGGGGGCTCTGTGAGAAGAGAGAAAAATAGCTCTCTGTAATATGGGTTGTTGAACATTATGGGCTTCCTCGGAATGAGCTCATTCTCTTCTGTGGCTGACCATAACTCACCACCAAGGCTCCTCGGTGAGAGACATGCTTTGGAAATGACTACAAATGCAGGATGCATGCACCCTGGAACCTGTCAGGGAGCTGCCCTGCATGAGCTCAGGCCCCACGGGACAAGGGACTGTTTGTGACTTGTTCCAGGGAATCCTCTGTACCCTGAAAGCCAAATCTCAAGTAGTCACGGTTTGCCATCTCCAGGGTAATTAAAGGCAGAGAGTAAATCACACACTGAAAAACAGCCCCGAGTGCTTAAGTACGTGTCAGTCACTGAGACTGGCATCTACACAGAGTGGAGGGGACCTGGGGCTTGCACACAACACCCCATGAGATCATTAGCACTACTTCAAGCACATGGGTTTCAGGGCAGCCTCAGCCCCTCCCTTTTGCCCAAATGAATGCAATCAGATTCAGCTGGGAGCAAAGGCGAGCGGTAACGTGAAGCCCGCTCCCTGAACAGCAGCCAGAAACTCAACCGTCTGCTATTAGAAAAATTAGAGATCGTTTAACCACACGAGACCATTTTGTGTTGGAAATAAAAGGGGCCCTGAAAGGAGAGTTTCGGGCCAGAGCCGAGGGCCTGTATCCAGGTGAGATCAAATGCCATCCAGGGGCTGGCCCCGGACGAAGCCGGGTTCACCCAAGTCCTTCTTAGCAAAGACTACCCGGCGACCCAGATGTGTGAAAATTGGCCATGCACCAACCTTCCCAATCCGTGCCATGTTTTCTCACTAGACTGACGTGTATAATTTCCCATGTCAGAGGAAAAAAAAGCCTGCCTGGGCAGCGTTTTCCAAAAGACTGGCACTGTGTCCCTTTCAGTCCGGGACAACTTGGAGTTCTAACAGGGCACCTCTAACGAAGCAGTGGCCAGTCTTTTTTTCCATATGTTTTTACTCCTCTATTTCCTTTTAGACCTCACGATCACACCTCATATATTAAGATTCTAATTTGTTTAACATCTAGGTGCTGAGAATAAAGGCACCACTAAACCCTGATGGATGGGGTAGCTACTGGGGACTGAAAAATGGGGGGCAGGGGCTGTGCAGAGAGGGGGGAGAATACACAAATGACTTTAATGTTCTCATAGGCATTCTGCCGAGAAACCTGTACAAAGACCTGAAATATGGATTGCTCTAAAGACTGTGAATGTTTAAAATGTCATGTTAAATTAGTAAGTGTCTTTAAATCTTCACTCTTTTGTCACGTTTTAGTAATGTTTATTACACACCATAAATCTTATTCCCATCCACATAAATTGAGCCCTAACCACGAGGGAGACAAGTTCTTCTACTCGCTGATCTAAGATCCTGGAGCAGTAGATGACATCAAATATTAGAACTGAAACAAAGAAGCTCTCTAGAGGAAACTGGTTTGGGGAGAAGGAATAACAATCTCTCTGCCTCCCTTGTTGAGAAAGAATTGTGATGGCTCTGAAATGCTGTTTAGTGATTTTTTTTCAGGGGTTCGAATACGTGGCCACGTTCCTAATGAGAGTTTAAGTAAGTCGTTTCAACTATGCCTATGTGTAGTTTCAGGTTGATTTCAGCAAATACAAGTCATGGTGAATAGAATAAATCAAACAGAAATCAACATTTGGTAAGCTAGTATGGAAGACAAAAGAAGCCATTTATAAAGGTTCAGGGTTGATCTGCAATGGGATTTCGCTGCTGTGAAGACAGAGTAGCCAGATAAGAGGAAGGAGTTGTGTTTGGAAAACCTGGAAGGGCTGATCCCAGGCATCATGGTTTCAGAGATCAGTAAATTTCAGGAACCGACATCTGGTTGTCAACTTTTTACTTTTCCAAATAAATGCCATTTAAAAATGTTATTGGCTATTGTTTTGCATACTTCTACACTGGAGAGATCTTTTTAGAGACTTAAACATGGAATAAGTTTAGCTTCAGGGCAGACTCACCTCCTTGTCCTGTTTTTCTCATTTCATTCCAAGTTAGCAGCGGAATGCAGACCACCGTTCTGGAATTGTTGGATTCCGGGAGAGTTATCCTGAATCCCAGCAAGATCTGCAATATTTCAGGAAGGATTGCTCTTAGTATCTTATCCTTTATGGATATTAGACCAGGGAGCCTAGCTGCATTGTCTGAAATACTCGGTTCTTTCGGTCCAGATCTCAAAGGTTAGAGACCCACCCTAAGACTCAGAAAGAAGCCACACACTTGAGTAAAGTAGAAAAAGCAAAGTTTTTAAGAGAAAAGAGAGGGGTTTTTGCTGTAGGGGCATGTGTGCTCACCAGAGAGACAGAGAAACAGAAAGGGGGAAATCACCTCCCAGGGAGAATGGCCATGCCACAATCCCTTCTCCATTCTTCTCTAGGAATTTTGGGCATGCACACACACATGCCCAGCATGTGAGTTTCAAGCCGCTGGGTCCAGGACTTGAACCTGAGTTGACCACATGGGAGCCCAGCACCTTATGCTACACCACCTGCTGTCCCCCAAAAGTGAAGATTTTCAACAGAAAAGGAATATGGCCCACACCAGAAAGGTGTGCGAGTGGGCACCTGTTGGAGGACAATTGTGCTGGGAGTGGGGTTAAGTGTCACTTTTATTTGGGGGTCTTGTTATAAATATTCAGAAGGACTGATCTGCCAGGGTGGCCAGTTCCTTCGTCTGAATTTGTAGGCTTTTATCTACACTGCATACTTTTTGCCACCTAAGGAATCTGATGACCCAATTCTGCCTGCCCAGTGGGGGCGTCCTCAGGGACGATGCTGCCCATAGCAGCCTACTGCCCCAGTAAAAACAGAATGTTGACCAAGCACCCTGGTGAATTTCTGTGTGCATGTACTCAGCGGTGGGAGGGAAGAATAAAAGTAGGTCACTTCTCCTCTCGGGGCATCAGGGGGTGGTCTCTCTGCGATCCCTGGTTACGGTGACTGATGATGTGTCAGATGTCCCCTTCGGTGGCATGTAGGACATTGGCCGATAACACTATCACACTTTAGTGCATGCATGGGATTGTTTTCGGTTAAGAGAGCCAGATCCCACATGGCTGAGCACACAGTTTGAGCCTTGCCCATGGCGGTTTGACAAATAAGCTGGGTGTACATGCGTGCATGCCCCAAATCCAGCCAGGACAGAGACGGGGAAGAGGCTGTGGGGTGAACGTGCACCGTTGGCTAATGCGTTCTTCCTCTCCTCTCTCTGTCAAGCGCACATGCTCTCTGGCAATAATAATACCACATAAACAAACATATGGGGTCATTGGGAATGTCGACGCATTTCTGCATAGAAATACATAGAACAAGGCATCATGACTCCCAACGAGCCAATAATTCAAAGATGAATAAAACAAACAAACAAAACCCTTCTGTTTTAAAATAACAAATGGGCTTACGTTTTTCTTACTACTTAATGAATTATGCAATGGCAAAGAACGCATGGATCCAGTGTGAAGGGCTAGCCCCTACCTCAGCTCTCTTTTTTATATTTTGGGAGAGGTTTTCGCTATAGAGCGCGTCCGCTCGCCAGAAAGACAGAGAGACAGAGAGACAGAAAGCAAGAAATCTCCCCCCAGGGGGGATGGCCACACCGCAATCCCTTCTCCTCCATTCTCCTCTCGGGATCTTGGGCACGTGCGCACACGTGCGTGGCATGAGTTTAAGTCGCTGGGTCTGGGACTTGAACCGCAGTCGACTACTTGGGAGTCCAGTGACATAGCCATTATGCGACCTGTTGGTCCCACCTACCTCAGCTCTCTTTAGGATTGCTATTTGAAAACTAAAAAGGTCTTGGGGTTTTGTTTTTTCTTTTTTTTTTTTTTTTAAGCTGCTTTTCCACCACCACAATTCAGTTTCCTATTGGTGAAATGATTAATACAGAAACCCAATAGATGACCTTACCTGAGTTTGTACTAATGATTCCTCTTTTGAAATTAAGCTTTAAAACAGGGTTACCAGCTCTCACTAACTCAGCTGACAATCTACAAAAAAAAACAGTGGGAATGCCAGTCAAAAAACTGAGAGCCAAAAAGCTCATCATTTAAAAATGAGTAGAAATTTTAAGGCTCCCCTTGCAGTCAGCATCCCCCCAGACTAAAATCTGGACAGTGCCTTCGCTTAGTGGAGTATTTGCAGCATAAACTGAGGTTAATATGAACTGGCGTCAGCTACCACCTGTCAGCTGAGGCTGGTGAGCCATGCCACCCCGAGAAATGGACCAGGAGAAATAAATAACCTCCAGAACAGTAGTCCACAAATATTGACACATGTGACCAGGATCCCAGACAGCGGATGGAAAGCTTCAGGGCTTGTGCATCGCTGTCTTCTAGGCGATCCGCTTTTTATCAATCTGCTTAGCTCTAATGACTGGAATGCATTTATCATAAATTAATTCCGAATAGCTGGTGCTCTGGAGGGAAGCTGGAACTCGCCTTGATGCTCTTAACAGTTAAAACAGAAGCCTGAGGAGCACCGTGCACAGCTTCTGCAATGTACAGCCCGCGAAAGGACCCTGTGATAGGTGGCCTGGATCGCGCGGGAGATTTGCGTCGTCCTTACAACTCTGCTGTCCACGGACATGACCATGTTTGAAAAGTGGCCCGCTATGTTTGGAGTGTGCGTTTTAAGCTGTTTATCCTAAAGTCATGGCAGATATCTGCCTTTGTGTATTCTCCACTGTGAACTTCCAGCTGGGGTTGGGGTTAAGCACATCTGTGATGATGTGATAGGGAATTACAGTTTAACTGGGGCCGAGAGGATCAGGGGCCACATGCTTCTTTATCCAACTGACCTAAAAGACAGTCCGCATCAGTGGCTGTAGGTTAATCCCTATGATCCCGAAGGCTCAGACAGAATGTTGGCATGAGGGGGATGGCGGCTGGCATGGTAGCTTAGGGCGCTGGACTCCCACATGGCTGACCACGGTTCGAGTCCCAGACCTTGCAGCTTGCTTTCTCACTTTCTCTCTTTCTGGTCAAATTAAAACAAACAAATAAATAAATAAAGTTAAATAAAATAATTCTTAAAAAAAAAATGTTGGCATGAATGCCAATCCTTGTCTAGGTCACCAGTGTCTAAAATCAGGTGACACAAGTGTCAGACGTTGTCAGAAACTTCTTGGATGGCAGCAATCGCTCCATTACAACTTTCCCTGCCTAGAAAACCGAATTCCCTGTGGCCAGAACATGTAATGAATTATACACTTCCAGCGAGCACGAGTCTCTGCTCTGTTTGGTGCTAAACACACCAGGTCTCGTGGAATGTGTGGCACTTAGTAGGTGCTCATACAATGATGGTGTAGGAATGAAGGAGTGAATGATTCCATGGCTTCTGCCCCAAGCGTCTAGCCTCATTCCCACCCTTCTCATGTTGCCCAGCGTCATGGTGGTCCGACCCATTCTTGGAAATGACCTCTCTTTTCAGACCTCTGAGGCTGGTGTGATCATCACCATTTGTTTCCTATAAATAAGAGATCCTGTCTGCCCTGCGCTCGCCAGCCTCGTAGGGATGCCCAAGCAGCGTTTTCCGCATAAGCATGCACGCCTCATAGTACCACCACTGCTGGCCCCGGATTGAAAATTAATGACTATTTCATAAAATATTGAGACCTAAGACTGGCACTTAAAACAAAACGATCCTTTTCTTTTCCCTGAAAACTGCTCCCGATTAGATATCTGCCAGACCTCAGTAATGCTGTGAAATAAGCCGGCAGACGCTCGGCGATCGCAGTGACACCACGTGCCTGGCGCTTGCCCTGGCGGGCTGGGGGCTGAGCGGAGATGGCACCCATTAGCATGAGTTAATGAGTAAGCACCCCCTTCTCTGTCACAGTCCTTGCCGGTTATTAGCCCAAACCTGAACTTGAGCTTAATTGCAGAAGCCAGTCCGCCCCTGGCAGATGAGGACATGGTCCCCATTGTTGTGATTGCATTCAACGTGCTAATTGGGGGGACCGTGACAGATAACATGCCCGGCGTTGCACGGAGCAGCAGGTGGGGTGTTGGGAATACAAATTCAGACAGGAGAAATCACATCTTCAAAGCCCCTCGGACTTGATTTTCCTCACACTTACTCGCCGTCGCACACTGAATGAGGTTTCCCGAGGACGAGCGGCTCTCACGGACCTAGCTTCTCCCGTTTTGTTACTCCCTTACCAACGATCTCTTCCAAGGCACTGCCTGGGCTCCCCTCCTCACCTCCCTGAGCCCCCTGCAACTCTCCTCAAGCTTCCGCTTGTCCACCCTGAGATTTGCTTCTTTGGGCACCAAACCAACTAAAACAAATCAGGCATATTTGAAAAGGAAAAGGCACCAGTTTCTGTACCATGAATTCGGGCTTCTGATTTTCAAATTGGGGTAGTGGTTGAGGACACTAGATTCCTACATGGTTGACTGTGGTTCAAGTCCCAGACTTGGTGGCTTGCTTTCTCACTTTCCCTCTCTCTCTCCAACTGTCTCTCTCTGGTCAAATTTAAAAATAAATAAATAAGTTAAATAAAGCAATTCTTTTACAAAATAAATGAATCTGGTTAAAACTCTTATATTTATAGGGACTAGCAGTTGGTGTAATGGCTATGTCGCTGGACTCCATGTAGTCGACCACCATTCGAGTCCCAGACCCAGTGGCTTAAACTCATGCCGTGCACGTGTACATGATCCCAAGAGGAAAATGGAGGAGAAGGGATTGCGGCGTGGCCATTCCCCCTGGGGGGTGATTTCATGCTTTCTGTCGCTCTGTCTTTCTGACAAGCGCATGTGCTCTATAGCAAAAACCTCTATAAAAACCAAATAAACAAACAAAACGAAACAGAAAAACTCTTGTATTTGTAAGGCACACCAGGGCTGGGATATTTCGGATTCGTCACCCTCTGTATTTAGTTCATGTGTCTCCCTCCTCATTGGGCATCATTTCTTGTTTTCTTCTTGTTTCACAGTGAGTCATGCTGTCCTGTCCTCCTGTCTCAGCCTCCCTGCTGGGACCACCCATGCATGTCACCTCACTTGGCTCTTTTTTTTTTCACATGGGGCCTCCCTATGTTGCCCAGGTCAAGCCTGAGTTCTTTTATTTTTGGAGAGGTTTTTGCTATAGGGCGTGTGCACTCGCCAGACAGACTGAGAGAGACAGAGAGGCAGAAAGCGAGAAATCACCCCCTGGGGGGGTGGGCACACCGCAATCCCTTTTCTCCATTCTCCTCTCAGGATCTTGGGCATGCACGCACATGCGCCTGGCCTGAGTTTTAAGCCACCAGGTCCGGGACTTGAACCACGGTCGACTACATGGGAGTCCAGCGACATAGCCATTATGCTAACTGCTGGTTCCCAAGCCTGAGTTCTTGATTCATCTGACTTAGCCTCCGAGAGGCTGGGATGGCAGGTGCATGCATGGTGCCTGGCCTTTAAGTTGGACCAGAAATGGACCCCTTGCTTCCCATGGGGTTCCAGCCTGCAGAGCAAGCATCTTAGCTACACGTACCACCAAGGCTGGGCCTGAACATCATTTCTTCATGCTCACATTTCTTCATCTTAGAAGTGGATGTCATCACACCCCGTGTCCAATTGCCGCCTGTGTCAGCTAGGATTATTTTGGTTGTGAGTTACAGTAAACAGTCCTACTGGGTTAAGCAAAAAGAAGTCCTTGGGCTGGCCTTGTAGTGTAGTGACTAAGCACAGTGCATCAGGAGCCAGATCCCACATGGTTCATTGTGGTTCAAATCCTGGTCCCAATGGCTTTAAAGGCATGCAGGCACACGTGTATGCAGGCCCCAATTCTGTGAGGATGGAGAAGTAAAGGATAAAAGATTGCACTATAACTAAACCTCATTGGGGGGTGATTTCTTTCTCTCTCTCAAGCATAAATGCTCTCTTGTAAAATAAATACATTCCTTAAATATTAAATAAATTAATTTTTTTAAAAAGAAGGGATTTTTAATGTGAGCCCACTCAGGAAAAGGGCCGGCTTCAGATGCATCGTGACCTAGAAGCTCTGATTCATGAGAAGTTGTTTCTCTCCTACTCACCATTTAGCTGTGCTCACTCCAGTAAGATGTTTCATCCTTGGTCAGGGTTTCCATGGGGGCCATGAGACTAGGACTGCGGACCACAGTGCCTTCTTCTGGGCCTCCTCTATACCCAGTGGAGAGGAAGGAAATTGTGCTGCCGACACTTGAGTCATTGACCTTAACTGGTCGACGTGGGTCACGTGTCTACCCAAGAACCAATCAGAGTGGACGGGGAGTAGGAAGACTGTGCTGATTGGACTATCATAGATCACAAGCTTCACTCCTGAGCCTGAGGATGGAGTCTGCTGTAGGAGAGAAGTAGGAGCTGACCCAGCTGGGGAAGGAGTTCCCCCAGCAAAACTGGGTGCTAGACTCTCAAGATGAGGAAGTGGAGACCTGGGGGCATCAACAACAAATATTCACCAAATGGACAAAGGAACAATAACTGAAATAACTTTGAATCTTTTGAATTGAAAAGTAGAATGGTGGGGCATGGTAGTTAAGGCACTGAACTCTTCCTCAACCCCCACCTCCAAGGACTACCAGGGTTCGGTCCTAGACCTGGTGGCTTGCTTTCTCACTTTCCCTCTCTTTCTCTTCTTTCTCTCTAGTGAGTGCACATGCCCTATAGCAAATTAAATCATCATAATAATTATGATAATTAAAATTAAATAATTATTAAAAAAAAAGAAAAGCAGAATGAACTTACAAGATGCAGCAAAATTTGTTCTCATCCAACGTAGGGAAGTAGAAATGACACATTCTACGGACCAAGGGTAACTTGGCATTTATCTGTGTGAGGAAGAATGTTGTGATCCAATGGATAGAATGTGACCAAAATGAAATGGGAAATGCGTTCCTGCCATATTGAGGTCCTCTTTGCCACTTTCTACCCACCAGCCGGGGCTGCTGTGAGAAGCGAGGCAGTGGTAGTAAATCGATCCACACTGTCTAGTCTTCCATTGCTCTTGCCTACTGTGGACTTAGGAAAGAAGTCAATTAGAGAAGTTCTTTAGCCATCTCGTAATGAGTAATGGCAGCATTTACTTGATTGCTAATAGCCGAGTTTACACGATGCCTCAAAGCATCAGTGGTGATGTTTGGCGGCAGCACATTAGGACGGTGATTATCACTATAAATTAAGTTTATGTTGATATAATTAGCAGTTAAGAGCTAAAGTAATATTTATACTGATACAAGTTCTAGTGGAGCCATCCCCGTGCCAACAGACCATGGGAATCATCTGATCCTGTGAGGCAGGGGATGCCTAGCAGTGAGATAGTCTGTTGGTAGGTGGTCGCCCCTCTCACCTCTAGCCAAACACGAAGGCACACACTTGATCAAATTGCTTTGCAAATTCAGACTCTGGGATTTAGCTATGCAATCCTCATTGAGAATAAGGAAGATCCCTCTCAGTAGCTTTGGTCTTGAACCACCCAAGCTGGAAAGAAAGAGGAAGAGAAGGAGGGAGATGAGAGGGCGGGTGATGCTTCAGTGTGGGGTGTGAGTACAAGGCCAGCGATGACAAGGACAGTCTTGGTAGCATGGACTGCATGTCACAAGGGCCACCAGAGAGAAGATGGGGAAGCTTCATTCCAAGAACCTGAATAACATGAGCTTTCTTTCTTTCTTTTTTTCTTTCTTTCTTTTTTTTTTTTTTTTTTTTTTTTGAGAGGTTTTTGCTACAGGGCATGATAATCTGGGGCCACAGATGGTGTGTTGGTTAAAGCACTGGACTCCCACATGACCGACCATGGTTCAAGACCTGGACCTGGTGGCTTGCTTTTTCACTTCCTCTCATCATTCTCTCTGTCTCTTTCTCTCTCTCTGTCTCTTATGAGTGCACATGCATGTGCCCTGTAGCAAATTTAATAAGTAAAACTATTTTTTAAATTATTATTTTATTTAACTTTAATTAATTAATTTATTTTTAATTTGACCAGAGGACAGGACGATAGAGAGGTGGGGGGGGGAGAGAGAGAGAGAGAAAGCTGCCTGGTCCAGGACTTGAACCGTAGTTGGCCATGTGGGAATCCAGCACCCTTAACCACTATGCCACCTGCTGGTCCAATAATAATTTTTTTAAAGTGATGCTCTGTAAGGTTGACTTCCCTGAGTACGCTGGGCACATGTGCCTGTAACCTGGGCTTGGGGTGCATCTTGATACCAAGACTTTTGATGTGGGGGATGCTGTCTCTCTGTCTCTCTAGCTCCTGGAAGAAGTAAATACATAAACCCAGGAAACAAAGAAAGAACTATGTGTTGGCCGTGACTGCCTTGGTGAGCCAGCTTTGGGTAAACCCGTGGCTTTGTTTTTGCTAGAATATTCTCCCTCCACATCTCAGTTCTCTTGCCTGCCAAGGAAGGCTAAGAAATGGCCCGACAGCACTCTTCAGGAATTCCTCATCAGAGCCTCCTTTCCAGCTCCGCAAAAATCAACAACCACATCCCGAAGCTCCGCGAATCACTCGGGAGCACACATATTCGGAGCATGTAGTGGTGTTGGGGGCGAAGGGTGGTTTGGGCCAGGCCCTCCTCCCGCGGCAGTCATCGCAGACAAGGCTGGTGGGAGTTCCTGCGGGAGGACTTTCTGCTCACACAAGCCTTGCTGTTCAAGGGCTGCCCTTTCTCCATCCCTGGGGGACATCCGCCCAAGGCCGGAAACCACCCAGAGCGACTGCCCAGGACAGGCGCCATCTGCTCGGAGCTTCGTCTCTCAGATGGTCAGCCGATAACCCATCAAGGCTGGGCCAGGGAGGAGCTTGCCTTTGGTCTTTGGGAACAGGAAAGATGGCTGACAGGGCATTCCAGGTTAGGTTTACACTCCTGGACTGCCCTGTGCTATTGTTTTCTTTTGAAAAAAAAAAAAAGTATATGAATTGTCAAACATTCCTACAATAGCATTTTCTGTTAGCTTAGAAATAAATCAGGTTGGAACATAGTCTCATAATACACACAGACATTACCCGCTCCCCCAATGTACGGCCCCTCCAACAAATTGCTTACAAGCTGAGACCCTGTGTTCCTGCAAGGCTTCGGTTAATTTTAATGGACAAATAATAAATCCTTCCAAAGGGGGTATTTAGAATGGAAATGCTGATAGGTCCTTTAATTGTGACATGCTGCCAGGCACTGCTTTGACACGAGAGCTGCCATGTGCCTGGGGGACCTCATGGCACGCATCACGATGATGGGTTTGGGGGGGCTGCTGAGCCCAGATGCTGTGCTGGGGCCCCGGAGCCCCACATCAGTGTTGTAATCAGCAGCGCGAGCTGTATGTCCTGCACTCGTCAGAAACAACACGCTGTAAACTTGTTTTCAAGGAACGGACATTGTTGTGGTCTTCACGGTGTGTGCACTGACTAATCCACCCCCCCCCCAGGAGGAGTGGGGAGGGGTGCTCTGTCTTCGTTTTACTCTGGACTATTGTGAGTACTGCTGCTTCAAGACTTAGGGTGCCTGAGGTCAAAGGAGCCTCCAAAGTCATCTGCTTCCTAAAAGCCTGGCCATAGGCTGGGTCTCACAGCAGTCAGCTCGGGGAGCCCTCGTCGGGCTGGATTCTTACCAGGTTCAGATCAATCCATCAACAGGAAAACGTGTCCCAATGGAGGATGGAAAGGTCATTTCGAAGGACATTGATATCTACAGAAGTACTCACGCTGCTGGACACGGCAATGGGTTGAACTGAATCCGGGGCAGAGGGGGAGGACGGCAGACAGAGACAGCTTCCTATCCCAGAGTCACCACTGACAAGGAGCAGGGCCCCTGGCAGCTCATTTCTCTGAGCATCAGTTTTCCCACCCGTAAAATGAGAACCATACCTCTGCCTCAGTCACAGAAATCAGAGGTCAGATAGGCGTGTATGCCCATGTACACACCTTTGTGCATCCGTGTTCACGGTAGCAGTATTTTTTTGAGAGATTTTTTGCTATAGAGCATGTGCACTCATCAGAGAAACAGAGAGAGACCAGAGAGAGAGAAAGTGGGACATCACCCCCTGGGAGGATGGCCACACCACGATCGTTGTTCCTCCATTCTCCTCTTGGGACTGTGGGCATGTGCATGCACACACACACACACACACACACACACACACATGCCTGGTGTGAGTTTAAGCCACTGGGTCCAGTGCAATCAACATGTGGGAGTCCAGTGCCTTAACCACTATGCCATCCTCTGGTCCCGAGATAGCATTATTTTCAATAGCCAAAAGGTAAAAGCAACACAAGTGTCCATCAATGATGGATGAAGAAGCAAAATATGGTGTATACAAACAATGGAATATTATTTAGCATTAGAAAGGAAGAAACATCTGACACATACCACAACAGGGACACATAAACACAGTATTCTCGGTGAAGTAAGCCAGTTAGAAAAGGCCAAATATTCCATGATCCCATTCTTACAAGGTACCTAGAGAAGTCAAGTTCATAGACAGAGAGCAGGATGACTATTACCAGGAACCACGGGGTAGGGAGGGGAGAGCTTTTGTTTGACAGGCACAAAGTTTCAGTTGAGGATGACGAAGCAATTCTAGAGATGAACGGTGATGCCGACTGCACAACGATGTGAGTGGACTTAGTGCCACTGAATTATACTTAAAATGGTTAGCGTGAATTTATATTATGAATATTGTAACATACACGCACACACATGCACAAAAGACAGGTGGCGTGCCTAACACTGTCTAGCATGGGTCAGAAGTTCACTAGACAGTCGCTAAGGATGCCAGCATCAGGAGACTGGACTTAAGGCTGAGTCCACTGTGAACCAACAAGAAGAGTTGCTATCATGAAGGAGTTTTCATAATGCTCACAGAAAAAACTACATGAATCTCAATCCTTTTTTTTTTTTTTTTTTTTGCAAAAGTAAACTTGTACTTGAATCCCATTTTCCTACAAACTTTTCGAAGTCCTCTTGCACTCTGTGTCACATTTGCTCCATTTGTAAGAAGATTACTGTAGTTCTTTCTCTCTGAGGTCCAAATGAGATTGTTGGATGTTTAAGAAATATGGAAATATTTAGTTTAATAGTACTAAGATAAGAGAGTTAAGATAGATTTAAAATATTTTCAACTTGTTCTTTGGAAATAGAATTTTTAAATTTCTTTTAAAAATTTATTAAAAGGATTATTTATTTAATTCTATTTATTACTATTATTATTATTTTAGAGAGATTTCTGCTATAGGGAGCATGTACTTGCTAGAGAGACAGAGAGAGACAAAAAGCAAGAAATCATTCCCTAGGGAGGATGGCCATGCTGCAATCCCTTCTCTTCTGGTCTCCTATCCTTTCTCTTCTTGTCTCCTCTTGGGATTTTGGGCATGCACGCACACATGCCCAGAATGAGTTTTAAGCTGCCGGGTCCAGGATGCGACTGCATGGGAGTCCAGTGATGTAACCATTACACCATCTGCTGGTCCTCATCATTATTATTCTTTTTAATTTACTGTAAGGCACATGCCTCACAAGAAAGAGACAGAGATAGAGAGAAAGTGAGAAAGTAAGCCTCCAGGTCTGGGACTTGAACCAAAGTCTGCCATGTGGGGGTCCAGGGCCTTAACCACCATGCCACCTGCTGGCCCCATTTCTTTCTCTTTCTTTCTCTCTCTCTCTCTCTCTCTCTCTCTCTTCTTTCTTTTAGAGAGATTTTTTTTGCTGTAGGGTACATGTGTTTGCCAGAGACAGAGAGTGAAAAAGTGAGAAATCAACCCCCAGGGGAGAGGACCACATCACAATCCCCTCTTTTCCATTCTTCTCTTGGGATTTTGGGCACACATGCACATGCACCTGGTGTGAATTCCAAGCCACCAGGTCCGAGACTCAAACCATGGTCAGCCATGTGGGAGTCCAATGCCATAACTACTACACCACCTGCTGACCCTTTCTTCCTTTATTTATGTTTATTTATTTCATCTAAGAGGGAGATACCGCCCCTCAACTAGATCTTAACTCCGAGATCTACTCCAACATCAGCCAATGCCAGATTATGGGCCCGTATGTGGCCGGCATTCTCAGGGAGATCTCTGGGTGCCAACCTTGAATCTGCCCATGTGGGCCAGCCTCGAAGAGAGTTATGTTTTACTGTCATGGGACTCCTGGAAAAATAATTTTTGTGTACCTCCCACCCACCCCAGGCTGGTTTTTTTTTTTTTTCCTTTTTTTTTCAGCTGGCTTTATCCAGAGAAGGAAACCAGGGGGTAATATCAAAGCCTCTGTGAGGACCAATTGTTTAACCTTGGCTTGAAATGTATATCCACCCACTGAGAGCTTCTCCTCTGATAAAGCCCCCTCAAAGTGAGAAAACAGAGTTTCTTCTGTTAAAAAAAAAAAAAAAAAAAAACGACGCCCAGCCCGATCCTCCCTCACATGGTCACTGAGAAAGCATAGCGCATCTAATGCTGACAGGGCCCGATTCATGGCTTCCTGAGCCCGTAGCGTTTTACATTCACTCTGCAAGTATAATCAAGGGAGTGATTCCGAACCTTGTTAATCAGGAAGGGCCCTTTAAAAATGTCATGCTGTCAATATAAAACTTTGCTAAATTGCATTATAAATGCCAGATTCAGTCAACTAACACATTTAACACCGTTTCTTAAGTACAGTTTAGATTTTATCCGTGCCAGGGAGAATGAGGAAAATACCTCAGGAGAGCAAGAGCCCGTGGATTCACTGTACTAAGCTCATTTCCCCCAGAGAGGGATTATAAATATTTTATTCCAAACCCAAGCCACACTTAGAGTACTATTGTCAATAAGGTGTCCCCTCCAAAGTTGCCGGCTTTACAATTGGATGACTCTCAGAGCTAGGAAGGTTAGAAGGGGTGGCTGTCTCTGCCCGGTTTGTCCGTTAGCAGGCACCCCCAAAGCTGTTGTTTCATACCAGAGAGGAAAGGTTTCCTCTGGGCTGAGAGCTAAGCACTGTATGTGCACCTGCCATGGGAGAAAGAGGCCTGATTTGTCCCATCTGCAGAGCAGGCGACAACCAACCCCCAACACAAAACATCGCTGTTTTGGGAAGATTTATATTCAATCCCTTCTTTCTCCTCCTTTCCCACCTAATGAAGCTGCCCCCTGCCCGGAGACGGGGGCTGGCTTCAGCAGGGGTGACACTCTTCTGCTGAGCACTGTCTGCTGGCAGCACTCCCCACAGTCAGGAATAAGTCCTTCTGTCCCCAGACTGGATCTGGGTGGCCCACCACACTGTCCACTACAGAAAGGGAAGATGCCAAGGGAGGGTGTGATTCCCGACTCCTTATGAGAGCCGAAGGTGAATGATAGCCCAGGCCTGGTATCTGGGCGGGACCTCATGCCTGGTGGTTTCCATGGAGATAGGGGACCCTGAACTGACCAAGAGACTTTCAATCCCTGGGAAGACAGAGGCTCAGAACAGAAAGTGAGCTCGAGGCACTTTCACAGGAAGGCTATCTCATTCGCAGGCACTCCGGGGCCGAGTCTGTCACTGCCACCTGTGGTAACTAGAAGTAAAGTCTCCTGGGAGCTCCTGAGATGGGGGTGCTGCATGTGTCAGGTCTGGGCGATGCCTGCTTTGCTTGGCATAATTATAGTTTGGTTGAGCCCTTTTTTTTTTTTTTTTTGGAGAGAGTTTTTCTACAGGGCACATGGGCTCACCAGAAAGACAGAGACAGACAGAGAGACAGAAAGTGAGAAATCATCCCCCAGGGGAGATGACCACGCCACAATCCCTTTTCCTCCATTCTGCTCTCGGGATCTTGGGCACGCACGCACACGCGCCCAGCATGAGTTTAAGTCACTGGGTCTGAGACTCGAACTGTGATCAACTACATGGGAGTCCAGCGACATAGCCGTTAAGCCAACTGCTGGTCCTGCGTCTTTTTTTAAAATATATACACAGAGAAAGAATTAGACTGAGCTACTCCATGCCCGGACTGAGTCAGCTGAGGGGGAAAGGTAAGAAGACTCGCGAAGAACCAGTCCCCAGACAGAGGGTGTCCTCCACGTACATCGCTCTGACTGCATGTCTGCAATCTGGACGTCATGACCCAGGCATGTGCCCCATACCTGGAACCATGTGGACACACACGTCCCTCCTTTTTAGCTTTTCTTTTGTTTTTGCTTAGACTAGACAGTGTATGTGCTCACCAGGAAGACGAGAAGAAAGTGTCCCTCCACGAGGAATGATCACGCTGCAGTCCCTTCTCCATTTTGTCCCCCTTTTGGGATTTGGGGCGTGCACACAGCTGTGGACTGGTGTGTCTCTTAAGCCGCGGGGTCCAGGTCTCAGACTGCGGAGTCAGCCACGTGGGATCCAGCTGCCTCGACCCTCAGCCACGGAGCTAGCCTTGACCATCAGCCACGGAGCTTTGACTTCTTTTCTTTCCTCTTCCTTCATGCTATAGGGAGCCAGAAGAACAAGAAGTTAAAGAAATACGTGCTGACTTAGACCTGTGTGCGAGTGTCGTGTGCGTGTGTGAGGGTGAGTGTGCACGCATGCTCCTTTTTCACTCAGAGGCTCAGCATGAACAGGTCCCTCCTGAAGCTTCTCTTGTCTGTTTCGATGCCTCCTGCACGAGTTTAACCCTAACAGGAGAACAGTGAAACATACACTGCAGAGTGCAAAGGGACAGAAGGAAGTGACTTTGGGCCACGTGACAGAGAAATGGACTCTAAATGCAATTTAGACTCAGCGGGTGCCTGATGTTCATTCCCACAGAGGCTGAAGACTTATGTGCATCCTCTCGTGTACGAGGGTGGTGCGTGCACGTGTGTTTATGTGTCCACATGGGTATGCATATGTCCTGCGGGGAAAAATGAGGGTGAGTTTTAATTGAACTAAACTGCCCGGAAAGAACTTGAATAACTAACCTCTTTGGCTGTCAACAATTCTTGATCTTGAAATAATGACGTTGTTCATTTCCTCCTAACTTGCTTTGACAGCCCTTGTCAACTCCTTTAAAAAAGTCCCATACGCAAGAATAGCACATGACCACGAGCCACTGTGTTGGGCCAGGCATGACGGAGTGTGTCTGCAGTCCAAGCTACTCAGGAGGCCAAGGCAGGACGATGACGAGTTAGAGGCCAGTCTGGGGACCACAGCAAGATCTCGACTAAAGAAGAAGTGTGTTAGAAGAAATGAAAACGTTAAGGTAACATGATGAAAACGAAGTGGGAAAAGTAAGTTATAAAACGATACCCATGTGGTTAATGAACACACACACACAGGGCAAAGGATAAAAGAATATACAACAAAATCTTTACACTATTATTACTAGTAATAGATCATGATAGGTCTTCCCCCCCAACAATTTAGTTTATTTATTGATTTATTTTTAGGTTTTGGACAGAGAGAGACAGAGAGAGGGAGGAGGAGAAATCACCGCCCCCTTTCCCCGCTGGTGCGTGTGTGTGTGTGGCCATACTGCAATCCTTTCTCCTCCATTCTCCTCCTGTAAGTCTGGGCATGCATACACATCCAGAGTGATTTTCAAGCCTCCAGGTCTGGGACTTGAACCATGGTTAGCCATGTGGGAGTCCAGTGCCTTAACCACGATGCCACCTGCTGGCCCCCAATTTCCTTTTTAATTATTTAAAGTTTTATTAAGTACAGCTTATAAAGGATTTTTAACTCAAAATAACGACTCGCTGATAGTGAAATTGAAGATAGGTCTGAGGGAACACATGAGGGGAACTATGAGGTTAACCACACTAGGGGGTCTTCTTGGGGTCATTTGCCTCTGCAAAATTCCTCTTTCTCAGGAATTTCACTAGCTCTATCACTTATGAACTCTGGATCCAAAGGAACCACCATATTCTTCCTTGCGGACCAGAGAAGCAGGGGACTCAATTTGCAAAGGAGGGATGAGAAGGAAGCTGATGAAAAAGAGGTGGAAAACCGAGAGGGTAGACAGCTCTTCAGATCTGATTGAATACCTTCCCCAGGTCTCTTGACATTTCCGCTCCTGCGTGCACACTGACACTGCTTCGTGTTTGTACTAAATGTCTCTTTGTGTTAAATGAAATTGAGTTGATTTCGGTTGCTTGCAACTAAAGAGTTTTGACCAGGAGAGGACCTTTGACGGTTCCTCTGAATCATAACTCACAGGTGACGGCAGACAGGTCTGGCTGTTTCTGCGAAAAGTTCAGTAAGTAAAATTTCCAGACAGGAAGACTCACCTTCCAGATAAAACTACGCCCCTGCCTGCCTAAGGAACAAGCCAGTGAATAAGGAAAAAGTAGCACCAAAAGACTGATGAGAAGGAAGAGGTGAGCAGGAGGTGGATCAAAGCGTGAGCCAAGGGAGAGGTGAGAGGAAGGCTTTGTAAGGAGAGGGCTCTAGAAACCGGAAATGCCACAGAAATTACTCCAGAAGGGCCCGGGCCCCTGACTTCTGGGTGTTTTTTCATTCACATGAGGTCATAAACCTCTGCGTAAGCTGTTTGCTTTTATTTTTTAAATTATTTATTTTATTTATTATGATGATTATTTTTTAATTTGCTATAGAGCATGTGCACTCACCAGAGAGAGACAGAGAGAGAAAAAGTGAGAGAGCAAGCCGCCAGGTCTGGGACTTGAACCGTGGTTAGCCATGTGGGAGCCCAGTGCCTTAACCACCACACCACCTACTGGCCCCAGGCTGTTTACCTTTTCTGAAGATTCACATCAGTTCTCAGACTAGGGAAGCCTTTACTGACTCAGCTACAGACATCAGGTTGCCCAGCATACGCACCAACTCCTGTCTGTCTAATGTCCACCAGGTATAGGCCCCAGCTGAGGGCTCCGGCGGCCGGGTCTCTGCAGGACACAGTCCTTCCTGACACCACCTCCTGTGCTGATGCAGACTGGCCACGTGGGTCCGGTTCCTTTACTGACTACAGCCCAAACAGCCCATTCTGCTCACGGCATCTCACTGTCTCACAGGTTCTAGTCCCCGGTGCTCTCTAAGGAAACTATTCCAAGACCATGAAATATAAAGATAACACTTCTGTATGGCCTCAGATTCCAGGGTTGGGCTGTCACTGATGCAAAATCAGTACCGCAAAACAGAGAGCAGATTATTATCAATTGAATAAAATAAGAATCCTTGAGTCCACACAGATATAAACACTACATTTAAAAAAAAAAAAAAAAAAAAAACAGGAGAGGGCTGGCCCTCTGGCCTAGTGGCTAAGGGAACTAGATTCCACATGGCTGACCATGCAGTTCAAATCCCAGCCTCAGCAGCTTGAGAAGCACACTGGGTGCAAGCCTCAAATCCCAGTATAGAGAAGGGATTGCAGTGTTACCACATGGCACTGGTGAGCGCTTTGTCCCTCTCTGTTCTCTGGAGAGTTCGTATACCTTTTTGCAAAAAAATTAAATCAAATTAAAAGTTTTAACTTTTTTTAAATAAGAGAGAAAAGAAAATGGAATTCCAACTAAGAACTGTAGGAGGAATAACAAAATGAGAAAATCATCATTTTGCAAACAATGGTGACAGTTGATTTTTGATTCAGGCCAATGAAAAGTTATCTGCTGGGGCCAGCAGGTGGCGTGGTAGTTAAGGCACTGCACTGTCAGATGGCTGACCCGGTTTGAGTCCCGGACCTGGTGGGTTTCTGTCTCTGTGAGTACACAGGCCCTATAGCACATGTAATAATACTAATACATAAAATTTAATAGTTATTTAAAAAATGGAAAAGTTATCTGCTGATGATAATATATATGGTAATGTCTTTGATTTGACTAATATGCACTGTATTCGTGCTGGGAAAAACCATGTTGTACACTTTAAAGATGTACATGAGACCAGCAGATGGCATAATGGCTATGTCACTGAACTCCCATGTAGTCAACTGCGGTTCGAGTCCCGGACCCCCTGGCTTAAACTCACACTGGGCATGTGTGCGTGTGTGTCCAAGATCCCTAGAGGAGAATGGAGGAGAAGAGACTGCGGGATGGCCATCCCCCTGGAGAGTGATTTTTCGCTTTTTTTGGTCTCCCTCTGTCTTTCTGACGAGTGCACACACAAAAAAAAAGCTGTGCAGTGATTAAATGTAACTTAAAATAATTGAGTCAAGCAAAATTTGTCAACGGATACTATACTGGTGGGTGATAGCTGGGTGACAAAAAGGATGTCTACCTAATTGTAAAGTATCTAGCCTCAAGATTATTACTATTTAAAAGACGGAAATATTGCAATAGTTCCTTTACAGTGGAGAAACCTGGGAGACTGAACTTCAACCTAGTGTCAAAGTTGACCTCACCATTTACTGGACAAACGAATGCCCTGCATCTCCTGGAACAATGCCGGGAGGTCACAAGGCATCTGTGACCTTCTTTCTCAAGATGCACCGTCTGCGTCTAATCCTGGGGAAACCGAAGATACAGCCAAAGGGAGAGTCATTCTACAAAAATTCCAAGTCCATGAAAGATAAAGTAAGATTCCAGAACTATTCTAGATTAGAGGAAATAAAGAGACAAGACAGTTAAATGCAGCACATGGTCCTGGACTGAATCCCGAGCCAGAAGGAATAACTATTATTGCTATAAAAGATAGGATTAAGACAATTGAACATTGAACAAGGGCTATAATCTAGAAAATAACATCTGCAGGATTTAGGAGTAAAAAGACATATGTCTGAAAACAGAAAATAAAATTATCTTTAGATTATACGTACAAGGCCTGCTCTGTAGCCTAGTGGTTAAGGGAGCCAGATCCTCCATGGCTGACCACAGTTCAAATCCTAGTCCCAGAAGCTTGAAAACCATGCTGGGCACACTTGTGTGTGTGTCCCGATTCCCAACAGGATGGGGAAAAGGAGAAGGCCTGCAGCGTGACCACACCCCACTGACCTTTCTCCCCCCTCTGTTCATCTCTGGTGAGGGCACCCACTCTCCAGCAATTAAAAATCTTATTTACTGGGGGACCAGCAGATGGCCTAGCAGCTATGTCACTGCACTCTCACATGGCCAACCCTGGTTCGAGTCCCAGACCTGGTGGCTTGAAAATCATACCGAGTGCATGTGCGTGTGTGCTCAAGATCCTGGGAGCAGAGTGGAGGAGATGGGATTGCACCTGGCCTCCTCTCACTGTGTCTGTTTCTCTCTCTCTGGTGAGAGCATGCACCCTAAGGCAGAAACCTCTAAAAAAAAAAAAAAAGAAAATTATATATTGGGGCCAGTAGGTGGCATAGTGGTTAAGACGCTGGACTCCCAAATAGCCAACTCCAGTTCAAGTCCCAGAACTGGTGGCTTGAAAATCGCACTGGGTGTATGTGTGTGTGTGCCCAAATTCTTGAGAGGAGCAGGGATTGCAGTGTGGCCACCCCCCAGGGGGTGATTTCTCACTTTCCCTCTCTCCGTCTCTCTCTCCTTCTCTCTCTCTCTCTGTCTCTCTCCTGCATACACAGGTATCCTATTCCAAAAACCTAAAAAAAAATGTATACTAATATATATAAACATATACACATAGTTTTAAAATATGTATTTTGAAAAAACTGCATGGATTTCCATTTTTTTTTGCACTAAAATAAACTCATACTTCAAAAAAAATCTATTTATTCATGACAGAACACGTGCATGTGCAGATGAGAATAAGAGACAGAGAGAGGGAGGGTGGGGGGGAGGAAAGAGGAGCACCCTCGTGGGGTCTAGGCATACCCTGTCCTTTCCTCCAGTCCATCAGCTGCTCAGATCCTGGGCACCTGCCCAGCACGTTTTGAGCCAACCAGGCTAAGGAGTCCGGCTGGGGGTTTTGTTTCTCTTGAGCTGTGCACGACTGCTGTGACACACACCAGCCCTGAACTGGATCTGCGATTCCACCTCCACAGACGTTCGGAAGTCCTTTAGTGTGTCTCTGTGTGTGCATACAGTTTGTTTTACATACAGGAAGAGAATACGACAAAGCAAGTGCGGTAAAGGCCAAATATTACCATTTGGGGATAATGGAGGGAGTGAGTATGGGAATTTTTAGTTCTGTTACAACTTTCCTCTCGGCTGGAATTCCTTCCGAGATAAAAGCTAGGTCAATCCCACCACGTCCCTCAGGACAAGCAGCAGCAGCGCGTTCCTCCGGGGGTTGATGACCTCGCCTGTTGTTCCGGCCAAGTGTCGGCTGAGGCTTTACACAGAGTCCTCAGTCCTTTCCCTGGCCCTGGGTCTCCTCTCCAGCTGGCAGGCACAGTCAGCGTGGGTCCTGTCCCTGTCCCTGTCTATCTGAGGATGCACCCAGGCCTTCCTGCCGCATCTGCGTGGTCAGCCGCCTGGACACAGCCATTCCCACACAGGTCTGCCTGGGGCTGGCAGCGTCTGCTCCTGACCTAGGAAGCCAGGCTGTTTCCTGGCATCTTTCAAGCACCTGGGTGACAAGGGGCTGCCCTGGGCTGGCAAGTAGGAAGAGTAACTCTGCTTCTTCCAGCAGAATCGGGAATGACACTGAGAGACAGTGAGAAACAGAAGGAAACTGATGTCCCTGCTTTTAGCCTCCTTTCCAGGGACAACTGGTCAACCTGCAGAAATGCTTTGAAGCGGGTTTTCCCCAACTGTTGTTAGCACATGTGTCTTCTCGTAGCTTCCCCATGCTCCTGAAGGATGATCTTCTGGTAGGTTTCCTATGTTTCTGTAGAATTCATCCTTCCCTACTAGAATCCTTCCCCCTGTGCACACGAATACACACACACTCTCATACATGTGCATTCATGGACATGGGTGTGCACAGTTGCATGTGTACAGATATATGTGCATGCACACACACATACACCTACAGAGAACATCTCTGCACACAAGCCCTCCCTGAGGCCCATCTTGCTCTTACATTACTGGAACCCCAAACTGAACATCCGTGGTTACGTGTGACATCTGGGCACCAGTCAGGAACTCTCAGCAGGGCTCCAGGTGGGAGCAGGGTCATGCTGCTTTCTGGGAAGTTATAACTGCCCAGTATAGAATACCTGTGGTGTGGTCCATCACACGTGTCGTAGAACCTCGGCACTTCAATGCGACGGTAAATGTCCTCAACGGTCCGTGTCTCCTTAGGGGTTTCCACAGGGCATTCATCCAGGGTAGGAAAAATACACACTGACGTCCCTGAAGGGAAATGAACGACATACTTTGGGTGTGACGCCCGTCTGCGTGGCCACCATGCAGCTGCTGGACAGTGTCGTTCGGACAGAGACGTCAGGAACCAGCCTCAGACACTCAGCGCCCAGAGTGCAGAGGGGACTGCGACGAGTCACAGGGAAGGATGGAACTGGCAGGTCCTAAGGGTGGCATAGCTGGCCATGCCCAGGAGCCAGCTATGTCACGGGGTGGAGCCTGCAGCTCATGGGGACATGGTCTTCCATAGAACAGGGCTGGGCCCCTGGGAACACCTGCCATTGGTGGGGTGGGGTGAGAGGCAGATGCACAGGGCCAGAGGTGTCCTAGGATAGCTGGCGAAGGTGCCGGTTTTAAAGGGACTTTCAGCAAAGATACTTTTCCTTCGAGTGCTGAGATCCTTCAGCGCCATGAGTGAGGGAGTGATTACTCAGAAGGGCCCTCAGCCTGGGCAGTGGCGGGGTGGTGACCAGCCATGGGAGACGTGGTGAGGAAACACTGGGTTTGGCATGGGGAGAGGGCCTGGCTCCTTCTGGGAGCAGCAGAGTAGGGCTTGCCACTGGCAAAGGACACGGGACCTCGTGGGGCTGTTCTCAGGAGGTCGTCCAGATCTGATCTTTCCTTTCCTCTCTCCTCTCTCCTCTCTCTTCTCTTTCTCCTCTCTCTTCTCTTTCTCCTCTCTCTCTCCTTCTTCCTTTCTTTCTTTTAAATTTCAAGAGGGCAGGTACACTCACCAGAGAGAGACAGACAGAGGGAGAGACGGAGAGGGAGAAAGCACCCCCCCCCCAGTAGGGCATGGTCACACCACAATCCCTTCTTGCCCCTTTTGCCATTCCGCTGGGACTTTGGGCACACATGCACGTGTGCCCGGTGTGTTTTTTAAGCCACCAGCAGTGGGATTCAAAATGCGCAGTTGGACAGGTGGGATCCGACTCCTGTAACCACCCAGCCACAGAGCCGCCGATCTTGTCCTAATTTAGGTTTGTCTGGCTGTCCATCCATGCTTTACATAGAGACAGTGTTTCAAAGTCAGATGCAGCACGACTGAGGGACCGTGCGCCACACCACTGGATGCCGCAGAAGCCCATGCCGCCAATGAAGGGCTCTGCTTTCACGGCTTGGGTGAAGCTGCACTTTGAAATCTCATTTTTGAAATACCTGAGAGCTAGAGGTCATCTGAGGAGGAGACTCAGAAACTCTGAGCGCACTGCTGCTAAGCCTGATTTTGTTCACATGCGCCAGAGCCCAGAGGGCTTCCTAGTAAGCAACATAGTTATCTCTGAAGGGAGGACAACCATTTATCCACACTCTACAATCTGAAACAAACAAAAAAGGAGATACAAACTACATTCCTAAACTTAAGAACAATGTTTCAAAATCCACAATCATCTGTCCTATTCCTTCCTGATACTGTTTAACAAAAGTTACTGCCTTTCTACAAATATTTCTGTTTGTAACTTAGAGAGGTACTTGAGAATGCATGGTGGGTCCCACAGGAGGGGTCTGGCCCTTGATCCTGGAGGAAGACAATAATTAGAAATGCTATTTACTGGGGCCGGCAGGTGGTGTGGTGGTTAAGGGTGCTGGACTCCCACATGGGTGACTGTGGTTCACATCCTGGACCTGGCGGTTTGCTTTCTCTCTTTTCTTTGTTCTTTTCTTTTCTCTCTCTCTTTTTTCTCCTCTCTGGTAAAAATGAAAAATAAATAAATAAAGTTAAATAAAATAATTCTTTAAAGAAAAACAACAAAAAAAAGAAATGCTACTTACTTCCAAGGTGGAATGCCAGTTTCTTCCCTCCATCTAGCCAATGGAAAGACTGAAGCTCACTAAAGCTCAAAGATAACTCTCCACGCCTAGAACTGGAAGAAAGAGCTACTGCTTTCTCTCTCATACCATCCTGTTTCTTAGGGTAAACAGCTTTGATTTGATTACTTTATTACAAAGTATGTCTTTATTAGAAAAAAATGTAAGTTCAGGTAAGAATTTATAAAAGTAACTAATATTATAGAAGTTTATTAAATCTAGGCCATGTCCTCTACCGATTCCATTTTTTTGGCCTCTTTTTGTTGTACTGGTAATTGCTGATAAAATATTCAAGTTCTTTGAGGCCGGCAGGTGGCGTGGTAATTAAAGGCACTGGACTCCCATGTGGCCAACTGCGTTTCAAGTCCTGGACCTGGTGGCTTGCTTTTTAACTTTCCCTCTCTCTCTTTCTTTCTCTCTCTCTGATCAAAATGAAAATAATAATAAAGTTAAATAAAATAATACTCTTAAAAAACTTAAAGTTCTTATTTCCATTACATAGAGTTGCAGTAAACTTTGAGAAGCTATGACTAGTTGTGACTTCTCAAATTTTCCCTTCTCAACAATAGCTTTCCTATGTCCACAATATCTTTCGGGGGAAAAATCACAAAATGAGATTGTTTTATTCTTTTTTATTTTTGTCTACTCAGTGCCTGGAACAATGCCTAGCATGTGGTAGTTGCTTGATAAATGTTGAATGAATAAACAGTTCGGCTTCAGTATTATTTTAAAGAAAGAAAATTCTATGTTCGCCTTCTTTCTTCAAAGAAAACATGATGACTCACATGAAGGACCCTGATTATTTACCCACACCTATACAACTATAAAATCCAATGTCAAGGTGAACATTCTTAATCTTATACGGGAAAATTCAATTAGCCAAGCTAATTAAGGTGGGCCGATTCTCAAATAATTCCAGAAAATTAATAGTACCAGAATTGTTATAATAATGATGTCTCAGAAGATCTTCCCTGGAAGGGATGGTTTAGTTTAGAATGAGTGGAACGGTGTGTAAACATATTTGGAAGCATCTCAAAGAATATTTCCTGTGGAAAGCGCCTGTGGATGATGTGTTTTTATATGGATTCCATTTTTATTAGGCTGGCCACAACATTCAGAGTGTGTGTTCAAGGTTTCCTGGGATGAATTTGCAAGAATTTACACACTTCTTGCTTCTGTTAAGGGAAAATGGAGACCCGAGGGAAAAGGCTAAACAAATAGGGAAGCTGAGGGTAAACAGCTCCAGCAGGGGACCGGACAGTGATGCAGCGGAACACAGGGCTTGGCGAGCTGACCTGTGGGAAAGTTCCAGGCTCACACCCGAAGACCCCCTTGTACACAGCGGGTGCACACGTGCCCGTGATCGAGGGCTGGCTGAAGCTGGGCGTGGGCCGCTGTGTAGGAACCCTGCCGGAGGGACCACTCTCCCTCTATCTAGCTCTTGTTCATGGAAGAAAGGCAAACAAACAAAACCGAAAACAAACAACAAACAAAAACAGCTCCCACAGGAATGGGGCAAAATAATTTGGGGAAGAAAGCAACTTAAGTATGTTTGTGGACCTTCCTGAGGTTCTGTGCTCCAAGCTGGGTCACGTAGTTGTGTCATGAAGGCTTCTAAGTCATCACCGCTTGGCTTTGGTCTGCCCCAGTGACAGGCTCCTCTTGTCTGTCGGTTACAATCCAGTTCATGATGTAGGTTGATCTACTTGGAAATCCAGGAAGAGGAGGGGATGAAAGTCCTGTATACACAGTGGCTGGCTAGACCAGGTGGCATCACAGTGTGACTGGCCCCGATTCCTTTTATTACATGGGTGGATGGCAGCTTAGGACATATGACGAAGTGATGTACCATGTTGTAAATCCCCCCCCACACACACACCAATCACAGCGTTTGACCTGATGAAGGTCTTGCCCTGATGCAATAGAATATGTGGAAAGGAGGGGCCTGGGCAGGGCACCGAGGTAAAGCACGACACTACGAGGCTGACCCCCTGGGCGGGCTCTGGGATTCACATTCTGAGTAAACTTGGCCTCTATTGCCCACGCTCCAGGCCTGGCTGACGCTGGGGTGGCTCGTGGTGTTGAGATCCTGTTGGGGGTACGTGCTTCCCTCTCTCTCTCAAGAAATAAATATTTAAAATAGAAAATGTGGAAAGTGTTAAGCTTAGGATTTAGCCATGAATTCCGATGGTAAACGACTCGGAGGCTTGTGGCTTATTCACAAGTAAATAATATTCCCAAAGGTGTCTGCAAATTGTCTTTCTTTCAGGAGCATAAGGGTTTTCTGGCTCTGCCTCGAGGCATATAACCATGGGAGAGTTAATGCAGAGAGTTCTTATTAGACAATTCTTTATAACACGGATAGACTAATTAGCTCTTTCCTGAGAGTTCATGTTGAGGTCGGGGAGAGCAGTGGAAAGGAAAGGGAGAGATGGAATGTCCCGGGGGCTCGGGGCGGGGAACAAACAGAACCGGATGGTGGTATATAAGGGAGAGAGTCTCAAGATGAGCAGAACCTCCACTGAGAATTAAAAGAGGCACGGAGGCCATCCCCACAGCACACAGGTTAAGCCCTCTGCATGGGGAGCTGCATGGCTGACGGAGGTTTGAATCCTGGCCCTGGCAGCTTGAAAAGCTGGATGCAGGTGTGAGCAGATCCCAAATCTAGAAGGGATGGAGGAAAGGAGAAAGGGGGATTTCAGACAGGCAGGGAGGTGCTCTCTCTCTCTCTCTGTCTGTGTCTTTTCCCCTCTAACATGTACACACATCCTCCAGCAATTAAAAAAAAAGGGGGGGGGATAGAATTTGGAATCTGAAGCCATCTCATGCCTGCCTAACTCAAGTGCTAATGTCTACACAAACCTATCATGCTTTCCAAAGGCAAAGATTGACTTGCTCATGTTTTAAAAGTGTATGTATTTATTAACCCCATGATAGAGAGGGAGAGACAGAGTGAGAGAGACCGGCCCCTGGGCATGTATGTATGTGTATAGCCCCGAATTCTTACAGGAGGAAGAAAGGAAGGAGAAGAGATTATGGTATGGCCATGCCCCGATGAGGCCGCAGCCTCAGCTGGCCCTGGACCACGGACAAGCACGTGCTGGAGTGTTTAGGGAGGTCTCCGATGGTGAACCTGGGACCTTCTGGTGTGGGTTAATGTTGCAGAGTGTTCCATTCGACCTCCGTATTACTGCCTGGGCTGTCTTACTCATTTCCGCCTATCTGGTACCTAACATAGAACCTGGCACGTTGTAATCACTCTTGAAATGTTTATGTTTTGCAAGCAAATAAATGAATATCTTAACATACGTGTCTGAGTGTTTCCATAAGAGAAAAGAATATCATGTGTCTTGGGTTGAAGCGTTCACGGTAGTACAGATAAAATCAGCTGTCTTTATCTAATATGCATGCAGCTGACCATCCTGAACTAAGAAACTGGTCTTTGTGAATTCTGATGCTCTTAGACAGAAATTGAGATAAATATTTAACCACCCTCCTCCGTGCCCTCATGGACTCACGTGGCACCCTGAGCTGGCCTAATGGAACACTGAATTGATTAGTTAAGCGAATCACCTCTCAGGACAGAGGGGACTAAAGTTAGTCTAAAAAGTATGCTCTTTTTAACCTGTAACAAAAAGCAACACAAACATATGCAAGAATATTTTGAGATAACGAGTTTTGACAAACGCTGAGAAATTTCAAGAGGAACCTGGGATGTGTGTGTCACTGTGAGCTCCTAAAGTCATATCAGAGATTCTTTGGAAAACAAACAAACAGCAAAACAAAACAAAACCCACATATGCATTTTGCTGTTAAAAAGTAGGTAAGGTATTTTTTTAATCCATGGAGTTTCCATTCACAGAAAGGGCTACATCAGGACAGAAGTCAGTCACAGAAAGGCATTCTATTAGCCAAATGAACCAAATCAGGAAAGGGAACGCGATTCGCAACTTAACCAGCCAAGTTAAACATGACACGATTAGAGCCAGTCTTCGGGGACCAAGTTAGTAGTAATTGTGCCTTGTTTAACTTGGCCAATTAAAGGCCAAACTCTTTTCTAAATGGGCTATTTTCAATGCAATCACACCTTTGCACTCAGCATTTTCGTTTTGCTTGCCATTTTTAATTTAGATATTTGACTACTTAATCATGTGTACATGGGCCCATACCTAAATATTTGCACATAATACAAAATTAATACACATTGGTATTGGGAAGAATAATTGGTTTCTTATTACGATGCCATTTAACTAGATCAAGGTCATATGTGTTTTTCCATGTCCGATGACTTCCAACATCTGGAGGAAGTATCTCAGCTAAGGGGAGAGCCCTTAGCTAAGTGAAGGGAGAAGTCCTGGGAAGGAATTATTGTCACTATGATAAGAAAAATAACTGAAGCAGCTAGGGCTTTGACAGCCAGCAAAAGTAGGAAAGAAGGCTGAGTTTTTCTCCTAGCCATGACTGTATGCCCATTTATGGGATTAGTGGGCAAGTCATGACGTATTTTTGCAAAGAAAAATCAAAACATCCGTCACGACTTTCTGAACAACCTAATCCTTTGTCACCATGAGTCAGTTAATATTTACTGGATGGCCATTCTTTGCATAGAATGCCCCTTGCCTAGGGTCTGGCTAATGTCAGCAAAGCTCCAGCAACTGGACCACCCTCTGGCCTAGTGGTTATGGGAGTCAGATCCCACAGGGCTGATGGGATGGTTCTGGTCCCAAGCCCAGTGGTTTGAAAAACAGACCAAGCACATGTGTGCATGCCCCAAATTCCAATGGGATGAAGAAAAGGAGAAGGGATTGCAGTGTAACCACTCCCCACTGGGTGTGCTTGTTCTCTCTGTCCCTTTCTGGACAGCACACATGCCCTCTGGCCTATCAGAAAAAATAAATAAATAAAGTCCGGAAATTATCCTTGTCTCAATTAAGACCTAATCTAGGAAGAGAACAAGAGGCTCAAAGTATGTGAGACGTGAGGGTGGGAAGCAGCTGCTGACCTTTCTACAGTGGGGCAGAAGCCTGCATGTATGTATGAAGACTTAGGAAGCCCTGAGATTGCCAGGATCCAGAGAGGAGACGGGGCCAAGACGCGAGAAGATACTCCTACCACGGATGCCTCCCACCCCCATCACTCCATCGCAATTACTCCATCACCCCGAAAGTGAAGTCTAAGCAAGTTACTCTCCTGTTTTCTTCTATTTTTGTTTGTTTTATTGCCAGAGCGTACATGCACTCAGCAGAGAGAAACAGAGAGAGAGAAATCAGCCCCGAATGGAGTGTGGTCATGCCGCAATCCCTTCTCCTCGATTTCTCCATCCTGTCGGGACTTGGGGTGCACACACGCACACACATGCAGTGTGTTTTTCAAGCTCCCTGGGACCAGGATAGAACAGTATGGTCAGCCGTGTGGGGTCCAGCTCCTTCCAGGACGAGGCCCTGGGGCCAGCCCACTCTCCTGTTTTAAATTGGCCAATTTCCACCACAGCACTACTGGGTTCGGACCACAACGGCATCCTCAGTTTAGCTGGAACCTACCTCGCTTGCCCTTCTGCCCGCTGGACCTCACTGAGCCTTCGATTTCATAACATCGCTCACCATTTCTCGAACAGACCATGCCTCCATAGCCAGTGGAACTCCGACATAAGAACAATGGAGAAATGGGAATGAAATTCTTTACCTACGTAAAGAAGTGTGTGTGTGTGTGTGTGTGTGTGTGTGTGTGTGTGCGTGCGCCACACCCTGCTCACCACAAGGATAGGGCTCTCCAACACAAGCCTGATCAGGAAACTTGGATCATTTCAGGGCTAGATCTCTCCTTCCCTCTTACACGAAGATCTGACCGATAACCGGCATATTCAGAAGTCCTCACAGAGAGGGGGACACAGCCAGGCCTGCAGGGCTGCTTCTCATGCACAGCTGCTGCCTTTCCTCACCTGCCCACCTGCAGGAAGAAGAAAGAACTAGAAATCGAGTCAGGCCTGCCTGAACAGCTCGTCACAGGGAAGTTGGGTGTGCAAAAAGACCTAAGGACCTCTTATAATGCAGTAACCCTGCCCAGTGCTAAGGGACCACCCGGGAAGGTCAAATTCTATTCATCAGGTGCAAAGGTCATTCTGAAGTAAAAAGAAGTCTTCTAGAAGTTCATGGAAATGAGTATTATGAAAAACTGTACCCGGATTTAAACCTTTTCTGCACTAGAATAAACTTGTATTTTAATTCCATTTGTCTATGAAGGTGTTGAAGTTTTCTCACATAGTTCTTCTTCATTCTCTTTGAGTCCAAGAGTGAATTTTTTTTTTTTTTGAGAGGTTTTTGCTATAGGGCGCGTGTGCTTGCTAGGAAGACAGAGAGAGACAGAGAGACAGAAAGCGAGAAATCACCCCCCGGGGGGGATAGCCATGCCACAATCCCTTCTCCTCCATTCTCCTCTCGGGATCTTGGCCATGCATGCACACGTGCCCGGCGGGAGTTTAAGCCACCAGGTCTGAGACTTGAATTGCTGTGGACTACATGGGAGTCCAGCGACATAGCCATTACACCAACTGGTGGTCCCAAGACTGAACATTTTTTTAAAGTCCATATTTATTCAGTTTTTCCCTGCTGTTCTAGAAATCCAATCCAGGATACCACAGTGGAGTTGGTCTTCACATTTCTTTAGACTGAGGGCTTCTTAGACTTCCCTTCTTTGTTGGCTTTACACTTGCTACAGCGCAGGTGTGCTCATTGGAGGGAGAGAGGGAGAGGGAAACTGGGAAACAGTCCCCAGAGCAATGGCCACACCATAATCCCCTGTCCTCCATTTTGCTCTTGGGATGTTGGGCATGCATGCCCATGTGCCCAGCGTGTTTCTCAAGTCATCCTGGTGCAGAGGGGGCCTCTAATACAATATGCCTGGGTGTCTGCCTAGAAGGGAACTATGGAGCCAACTGCAGGCATGGCAGTTAGGAGCCGGATCACGTATAGTCAGCCACTCTGTCTGGGTGGTTGGCTTGAGAAACACGTTGGGTGTGGGTACGTGTGCCGCAAATCCCAGGAGCAGAATAGAGGAGGAGGGATTGTTATGTGACCATCCTCCATGGGAATGCTGTCTCATTTTCTCTCCCTTTCTTTGTCTCTTTCCAGGGAGCACATGTCCTCTGGCAAATTATAAAAAAAAAAATATTTGATCATGAATATTCACACTCATGAAGATCGGAGCTGTGCTACCAGAAGGTACGAGAGACCTGGATATGAACCTTCCCTGGCATAGTCAGAGGGGACACGGCCCTGCTGACACCTTGACCTCAGACTTCTAGCCTCCCGAACTCCAAGAAAATAAATATCTGCATTTAGGCCGGTTCATGTGCAGTGCTGTTAGGAGAGCCCAAGAGAAACCAATACATGTCTGAGAAAAACAGTCACGAACATGCCCAAGGATGTAGTCCTTGCAAATTCATTCTAGCAGAAATGGAAAAGAACATGAATGTTCATAGGCAGACAAGAAAATACAGTACAGGGCGCGTGTGGATGCGTGCCCAAGATCCCGAGAGGAGAATGGAGAAGAAGGGATTGTGGTGTGGCCATCCCACCTGGGGGGTGATTTCTTGCTTTCTGTCTCTATGTCTCTCTCTGTCTTTCTGGTGAGCACATGTGCCCTATAGCAAAAACCTCTCCAAGAAAAAAAAAAGAAAGAAAAGAAAAGAAAATACAGTACAGTCACATTTGGATACTTAGTTCAAGTTCGAATGCAAATATTCCTCAGTAACTACTGCTGTGGAAAAAGGAAGGAGATGAACGATATGCATGCGACAGAACCATTTAATTTACGTTTAGAAAATACAAGGAGGCCCAGTTGCAGTGGCCCAGACAGTAGGGGAGCTGCGGTGCAATGCTTGAGACCGTGCGGGAAGGGTCTGGTCTCACATCCCAGGTATGCCATGATCCTGGTCCGCTGGACGTGGGCAGATCCCAGCATGGGGGCCCTGCAGCCTGTCTGCCTCCTTCTCTCCCTCCTTTTCCCTCTTCCTTTCTTAACTCTTCTATGAGCCAGAGTATGAGAGAGAGGGGCGAGAGAGAAACAGCACTTCCAGCTGGGGCCTCATGATGCAGCCCTAGCCAGCCCAAATCATGGGCAGGCATGCATGCACGTGTCCGGTGTGCACAGGGGACCCCAGGATGCAAACCGAGGACCCCCTGCCCCGTGTGAGTTCAGTTGCAGTAGTACTATGCCATCATGCAATCCATGTCTTTCTCTCTCTCTCTCCTCTCTTTTTCTCAAGAAATAAGTAAGAAAGTAAACTTTAAAAATACAAAGGAGGGGCTGGCAGGTGGCATTGTGGTTAAGGGAACTGGGCTCCCACATGGCTGACCCCGGTTAGAGTTCTGGATCTGGTGGCTTACTTTCTCACTTTCTCTCTCTGTCTCTGTCTCTCTGGTCAAATTAAAATAAATAAATAAATAAATAAATAAATTGAAATAAAACAATTATTTTTAAAAAAATCTTTCTTTTAAAAAAATACAAAAGAACATTACATCTTTGTGTAGGTTGGTCTATAAATATGAAATATAGAAAAATGACAGGAAGGATGTGCCATAAACTTTGGATGTTATTTGCCCCTGGGAAAAGGGTTAGGAACTAGAGACTTGTTTAAAGAGCTTCTCCATCAGGAATATTTAAATTTTAACAAGAGACTACATTCATGGATTTCTTTTTTTCTTTTTTTTTTTTGGAGAGATTTTCGCTATAGGGCGCGTGCGCTCGCCAGACAGACAGAGAGAGACATAGAGACAGAAAGCGAGAAATCACCCCCCAGGGGGGATGGTCACGCCGCAATCCCTTCTCCTCCATTCTCCTCTCGGGATCCTGGGCATGCACGCACACGCGCCCGGCGTGAGTTCTAAGCCACCGGGTCCGGGACGCGAACCGCAGTCGACTACGTGGGAGTCCAGCGACATAGCCATTACGCTAACTGCTGGTTCCCTCATGGATTTCTTTTGTAAATAAATATTAATATAAAAATAAATATCATCAACAGAATTTAATGTGAGTTCTTTGATAAGATTTCAAACAAGAAAGAGACATCAGGTGGAAAACTTAGGGCATGGGGATGAGGCATGGACTTCGATAATAACAAGGTCTCAGTAGTGGCTCCTTCCTTACAGTAAATGTTCGGTCCTACGAGATGAGAGTAACAGTGGAGACTACATGGGGACTCCACACTATCTGTTCAGCTTTTCTGTAAAATCTACAATAGTTCTAAAATAAAAAGTATATTAATTTTAAAAAATTTATCTAGCGCAGCTGAGCTAATAAAATGTAGGCTCCTGAGGCTCATCTTCAGATTCTAATTCTGTAGGTCTGAGGTGAAGCCAACTTCCTTCCTTCTTTCCTTCCTTCCTTCCTTCCTTCCTTCCTTCCTTCCTTCCTTCTTTCCTTCCTTCCTCTTTCTTTCTTTCTCTCTTTTTTCCTTCCTTCCTTTCTTTCTCTTTCTCCTCTTCATTTCTTCTTTCCTTTCTTCTTTTTCTTTCTTCTTTCTTTCTTTCTGTTCATGATAGAGTGACTAAGAGAGGAAAAATGCACCCATCCCAGGGCTCAGGCACACTGTGACCGGCTCTATCCTCCAGCTCCCTGGCTCCTGGGCACACAGCACATGGCTGCCATGTTTCAGACTGACTCGTCCAGGGACTTGAACCCCAGTCGGCATGTGGATTCCAGCACCAGGATCTGGTTCACTGCTGACTACACTGCAGAGCCTGTGCCTGTGATTTTCACTCTCGCGGAGGCTTCTGAGACAGTTCTGAAGGCTTTGAGAACCCCAAAGGGCTCACCACAGCCTAGAAAGATACCAAAGAAAACCCAATCACGCCCGTTTGGTTTAAAAGCTGGGCACTGATGTCTTGACCCAGCAGGAAAAATGGTGAGGAGGTGATGCAGGGCACATTTCCACTGTGGGATGGCTGGGCCAGGAGAACACTGCTCCTCGAACCGGGGGCCAGGACAGCTGGCCTTAGGGACTGACAACTCACAGAAGTGAAAGGCAGCCTCTACGTGTTCACTACAACAGCTGGTGTGTAGCTGTTCTCTGGACACAGCATTGCATGACCCTGGCTGGCGGAAGCTGGGTGTGCACTGTGGCATGAAGACTCATGAACCCCCTGTTGGGAGATCCGTCTCTGTCTCTATCTCTTGCTCATAGAAGAAATACATAAACTTAAAACACAATAAAATATTCTACACTGAAAGCTAAGATTTCAACTGTGACTACAGACAGCCTTGGAAACAACTGTTTGCAATTAGTTTCGTGCTGTCTGAACTTCCCCAGCTTCCTTAATTGCCAATCCAGATTTGGGGGGCCCATGGCCACGGAGCACCCCGTGGCACCATCACCCACATTTGCATATGTGTGGCTTCAGGGACCCCAGCCTCACTTTGAGAGAACACACTGAATACATTAGAGCCTTTGCTTTTGAAGTAGTTAGCTTAGAGTTTCAAGAAGAAAAGGAAAAAAATATATATATATATCATCCTCTGTCTTCTCATTTATCTTGCTCTTAAAATGGAAGGAAGTTGGTAAACAAGAGAGAAAGCCAGGAAACTAAGGGGAGGAGGAAGCGAGGGAGAATATTGATGTTGAGGGATAATTATAGATGCACGGCACAGCTGGAGTCTATGGGAACTGCTCAGAGGCCTGGGCATGGGAACCAGAGAGGAGGTGGAGGAGGGAAGAAAAGCGGGCAAGGGAGCCAAGCAATGGCTCCGGGACAATGCAACTGGACCTGCATGGGAGAAGTCCTGGGTTCGCATCCCAGGACCTCCTGAGCGTGCCGGGCACACACGCATGTGCCAGTGGCATTGGCTGGCTCGGACTGATGATGGATTGCATGAGAAAGACTATTGGGCAGGGGGAGCTGCCTCTTTGTCGCTCTCTCTGTCTCTCTCACTCATGGAAGAAAGAAGCTTTTAAAAAAATCTCAGCCCCTCCTTTTTCTCATCCCCTCCCTCCCGCAAACAAAAAGAAAGAAAGAAACAAAGAAAAGAGGGGCAAAGATGTTGGAGCCGGGAGGGAAAAAGGTGAATGGGGACTAGTAGGAGGAAGAGAGCCCGGACCAGCACTTGGTGAGCCGTGCTGTGGGTGGCAGGTCACTGCCACCCCATTTAACCAAGACATCAGGCTTTGAACCGAGAACATTGAAACTGACTTCGCTAAGCTTCCAAGCACCCCCGAGAGGCTGAGCCAGGAAGTCCACCCAGGTGTGCTAGCTACCTGAGGCCCCAACCGTGACACCTGCAAGTACTGCCCCTCTGAACGGCCAAGCCTCTCTCCTCCTGTCCTGCTTTACACCCACATGGACAACATCAACCTGTGGGAGGAGGCCTCTGTCCCAACGGTCTGTTCCACCCAGGTACCTGCAAGGCATTTGCAGTCATGACCCAGAGTCTGCAGAGACACTGCCTGGCCTCTATTTTTTTCAGTTTTCTACTTAGTAGCAAGACCTTTGCTGGTCTATCCAGTGACTTTGTGCAAATTCGGAAAAGGCACCCTTCCTGGGAACACCAATTCGAAAAGATATCCCTTCCTTGGGGACTGGGACCTCTGAACCAGGCAGGGTGCAAGGCGCAGGGCGCAGGGCGCAGGGCGCAGGGCAGTCCTGACTGGCTTCAGATATTTGTGCTCAGTCTACACAGCCATCTGCGGGGGTGGTGGGACTCATCTGTCTCAGAGAGAGGCAGAGTATGGAGACCAAGGGGCTGAGGCATCATCCAGGGAAGGGCAGCTCGAATTTTCCCCTCAGTAGCGTAAACCACACCAGGCAGTGGATCCCTCTTTTAATATCAGGTATTGAATTATTCAAAAGCACTTTGATTGGGAAACTGGTCTTCCCCACTCCTATTAATCAAATGACCATAGCATAAATTGGCTTTCAAAAGGTAGTTAGAAATGAATTTTATCCTTTAAAAAGGAAGGGAAAAAAAGATAAAGTGCTAACCACAAATCTTCACAATGGAATGCCCAGGAAAGATAGATAGTGATGATAAAGTTAACCCTTTGTATTGATAATACGCCTATCTGTGCGTGGCTCTTTCTGTGTTTTTAAATGTACTCATGCCTCTCAACCTGTCTGTGAGACAGGGTGGGCAGGTATAATAATTCCCATTATTACAAGAACCGACACAGAAAAATGAAATGCCTTGTATAAGCTCACATAACACATTAGCCTCCGAGAGAGATTAGAGTTTGAGCCTCCGGGTGCCCATTCCTGCCAAGATCATGTTGCAGCAAAATGGTACAACATGGCAGAGGAGGCCAAGATTTAAGACCCACATCACTCGTGGGTCTGTTTTGGGAAGAGTGTGTTGAGCAGCTGAAATGAATGATGCTCCATTTATGATTGTTAATAAACATCCCTGTGTGTACTTAATGGGGGCCCCACTAAGGCGGAGTGCACTGCCTACCCCTGCTCTCAGAACGGGCACCCAGAAGCAGACCGCGGGTAGCCAGCCCTGGGACACCAGGTAGCCAGCCCTGGGACAGCGGGTAGCCAGCCCTCTGATCGGAAGTAAACTATGTTGATGCGGGACACACGGTGGGTGCAGGAGTAATCAGTGGCCCCCAGGCAGGACACGGGTTCTTGTCCATGGCTCATGAAGAATTAGAGATGCAGATACGGGTGAGCAAGTGGAGTTTATTAAGAGGGCGAAGGCAGAACACAGCTTCCGAGCAGGGAATGTGTCCCGAGTGGGTTGCCAACGAGGAACTGGAGTAAGGGGGTTTTACCTGGGGCAGAGGGCTTTTGTCCACACTTGTCCCAAGGTGGCGCGTGCATTTTCCTCGTGGTGGTGGTGGTGGGTCACATGCTAGATGGATCTGGTTATTCTTCCTCATTTTAGAGTGGATATGAGGGTCAGGAGACCCTCTTTGCCTAAAAGCTTGGAGCCATAAAAGACCACACCCTTCTTCCTGGAATGTGGTGGGTCCAGGAAAAAGTCCTTAAGTCAGTCATTAAGTCACTGCTACAAGCCGTCTCTGAGCAAACAGCTCAGCGAATCTGAGCTGTGGTGTCTTCACCCCCAAACTTAGCTGTGAGGCCTATTCCCTCACTACATTTCAGGGTTCCTGGCTTCCACCTCACACGGGTTTTATGAAGCTTTTGTAATGAAGTGGTAGTTAGTGGACACGTGAAGTTTTATATCATTTAGGGTCATAGTATGAGCGTCCTTTGGTGCTCATTGCGGCTTATACTGGTGAGTCTTACATTTTTTGGGTAAGGGGTAAGATTGTCTTTTGGCCCCAAGCATGGTTTTCTTAGGGTGGCCCAATTTGGGTAGGCTATATTTTTCCATGCATTTGAACTAAATAGGCTAAAATTTCCATTAGGTCCGAGCACTTACAATTCCAAACGTAGGGGCCAACAGGTGGTGTGATGGTTATGTCACTGGCCTCCCACCTAGTTGACCACAGTTTGAGTCCTGGACCCAGTGGCTTAAACTCACACTGGGCACATGTGCATGTGTACCCAAAATCCCAAAAGGAGAATGGAAGAGAAGGGATTGCAGCATGGCCATCCCTGCTGGGGGGAGATTTCTCTCTTTCTGCCTCTCTGGTGAATGCACATGCCCTATAGCAAAGATCTCTCTAAAAAAAATAAATCCAAATGTAGGGCCAGCAGATGGCATAGCAGTTACGTTGCTGGACACCCACACGGCTGACTCACAGTTTGAGAACTGGTGGCTTGAAACTCACACTGGGCACTTGTGTGTGCATGCCCAGGATCTCAGGAGGAGAATGTAAGAGAAGGGCTTGCAGCGTGGCCATATCCCATGGGGGGTGATTTCTCACTTTCCCTCTCACTGTCTTTCTCTCTCTCTCCCTGGCAGGTGCATGTGCCCTAAGGCAACAACCTCTTAAAAAAAAAAAATCCAAATTTAGGAGCTGTCCTGTCTTGAGACCTTGCCTCCTAATTATTTTGTTCGTATACCTCAAAAGTATAGGGTATAGATATGGCACAGAGGGACAGAAGCAGGAAAGTCGTTTTTCCATCAGGTTATAGTGGGCTGACTGGTTTGGGTAGACCGCCTGTTTTCAGGGTCTCCCTGCATCTCGGTCAGTACTCCATCATGACTCCCCCATTTTTCCCTACCTGCCTAGCCTAGCAGCCTCTACCTTGATTGGTTTCTCCATCTGTCCAACCAGGGCCTTGGGCCATGGAGCTCCAGGTGCTTCTCATTCTGAACACTTCGCTACTTCAGCTGGGTTTCTGACTTCAGTCTTCCCACCAGACCAATGAATACTGAGACCTGCTTTGAAGTAAGTCTGAGTCGACTTGTTCTCTTCATCCCGGTGATGTACTGCTTCATCAGTTGTTTTTGTCTCTGTGCTGCTGATTCATTTGTCCTTTGCAGACATATTACCTTTGTCATCGTTAGTAATTTTCAATTCTGTAAGAGACATCCCATCTCCCACATCTAGAAGTATACTTAATTATATGCTGTATGTTTCCCTTGGAAAACAACAAGAAAATCAATTGCAAATTGAACCCTTCTTTCTGTGTTGTAGGACTGCTTGCATTTTTATTAAAAGAATAAAAAAAATGGTTGCAGCCAAATTTTCTATGGTAAATCTCTATTTTTATATATTCAGATTATTTGAACGTGAATTGCAAAGAGTTTTTTTAAAAAATCAACCTCGATTGATATAGTTTGCTTACAATAGGGCCAGGCACAAAAGTTTTGTTTTGGTTTGGTTTGTTTTCCTAGAAACTTTTTTTGTTTTCCTAGAAACTTCAAGGAAGGGGACCAGCAGTTGGCATAATGGTTATATTACTGGATTCCTGCAGTTCGAGTCCTGCACCTGGTGGCTTAAAATTCATGCCAGGCATGTGTACGTGTGTGCCCAAAATTCCAAGAGGAGAATGGAGGAGAAAGGATTGCGAAGTAGCCTTCCCCTCAGGGGGTGATGTCTCGCTTTCTGTCTCTTGTCTCTCTGTGACTCTGGCAAGTGCACGCACTATATATTAAAAAAAAAAAAAATCTCTCTGGGACCAGCAGTTAGCATAATGGCTATGTCACTGGACTCCCACGTAGTCGACCGCAGTTTGAGTCCCGGACCTGGTTACTTAAACTCACACCGGGCGTGTGTGCATGCGTGTCCAAGATCCCGAGAGGAGAATGGAGGAGAAGGGATTGCGGCGTGGCCATACCCCCTGGGGGGTGATTTCTCACTTTCTGTCTCTCTGTCTCTCTCTGTCTGGTGAGCGCACGCGCCCTATAGCAAAAACCTCTCCAAAAAAAGAAAAAAAAAAAAAACTTTCCCTCTAAAGGAAATAAAGAAATTTTAAGGAAGATTTTTTTCTCTCTTGTGATCTGCAGACTGTAAATGGCTTTACTTATTCTGGGTCAACAATATAAATGATACTATTTCTTTCTTTTTTTTAAAATTACTTCATTTTACTTTTATTTATTTATTTTAATTTCACCACAGAGAGTCAGCAAGAGAGAGACAGAGTGAGAAAATGAGAAAGCAAGCCACCAGTTCCAGGACTCACACCATGGTTGGCCATGTGTGAGTCCAGAGCCCTTAACCACCACAGCACCTGCCAGCCCCAAATGATTCTATTTCTCATCCTTAAATGATCCTTCTAGAACAGTTACTGCTGTGCCCATTATGTGGCTGGGAAAGCTAAAGCTCAGAGAAGAGTCATTGATACCCTGTCATTGGGGTGAAAAGTAGCAGAGGCAGGATTCCATCTGGGTTCTGCCTACCTGCAAATACATTTTTTCTACCACTTATAGTGTCTGAAAGGAAGGGGAAAATGGATTAATATCCAGGTGGTTCAAACATTCCACAAATAAGCAAGGGAAAAAGTGGTTTCCATACGGGTATTTTCCACATAAAACATGCAGGAAGGCCTTTTGGCTGGAACCGCCATCTTCCAGTAATTAACCAAAATGGCGAACACAAAGGAAAAGAGGAGAGGCACCGGATATATGTTCTCTAGGTCATTTAGAAAACATGGAGTTGTTCCTTTGGTGACACATATGTGAATCTACAAGAAAGGTGATATTGTAGACATTAAGGGAATGGGTACTGTTCAAAAAGGACTGCCCCACAAATGTTACCATGGCAAAACTGGAAGAGTCTACAATGTTACCCAGCATGCTGTTGGCATTGTTGTGAATAAACAAGTTAAGGGCAAGATTCTTGCCAAGAGAATCAATGTGCGTATTGAGCATATTAAACATTCTAAGAGCAGAGATGGCTTCCTAAAACGTGTGAAGGAAAATGACCAGGAAAAGAAAGAAGCCAAAGAGAAAGGTACCTGGGTTCAACTAAAGCGCCAGCCTGCTCCACCCAGAGAAGCACACTTTGTGAGAACCAATGGAAAAGAGCCTGAGCTACTGGAACCTATTCCCTATGAATTCATGGCATGATGGGTGTTAAAAATGAACTAATCTGTGGTCTATTAAAACACACACACACACACACACACACACACACACACACACGCACGCAGGAAGAATGTGCTAGCCAGATCACACCATGAAGACTTCTATATGAATTTTAGAAAGGCACCCCCAGGCTGGCCCTGGGGCCCAGTGGTTAAGGGAGCTGATCCCACATGGCTAACTTCCATTTGGATCCCCACTCCAGTGGCTTGAAAAACATTCTGAACATCTTCATACAAAAACCCCCAAATCCAAAAATTGTTGATCGCCAACATGATGGTGCAAGTAAAAAAAAATCCAGACCAGACTTCATGTGCCACAACTTTGTTCATGCACAAAATTCTTTAAAATACTTTCAGGCTATGTGTATAAAGTGCATATAACCTGTGAGTGGATTTCCAGTCTAGACCTGGGTCCCATCCCAAAGATGCCTTATTATGTACAAGGGATCTTCAAAAATCCATGGAAAATGTGTATTATGGAAACGTTCTGCACGGATTTCAATTTTTTTGCAACAAAATAAACTCATACCACTCGTTTCCTTCCTGACTGCCTAAAGGTTGATTGCCGTTATGACTGACACAGTAACTACCCGTACTAGAAAATTCATGACCAGAGCTGGCAGGTGGTGTGGGCTTGGGGGCGCTGGACTCCCACGTGGCAGACCCTGGTTCAGGTCCCAGACCTGGCAGCTTACTTTCTCACTTTCTCTCCTTCTCTCTCTGTCTCTCTCTTTCTCTCTCCCTCTCTTGTCAAATTAAAAAATAAATAAAAGTAAATAAAGTCATTCTTAAAAAAAAGAAAATTCATGATAAACCAACTACTTCAGAGAAAACAGTCACTGCTGTCCTTCACCCCAGGGGCACACAGTACCTAAGACAAAAATCCAGAGAAAGCTAGCCAGGATGTACGAGACCACACCAGATGTCACCTTTGTGTTGGGTTCAGGATCCATTTTGGGGGTGGCAAGGCAACTGACTTTGGCATGGTTTATGATTCCTTGGACTATGCAAAGAAAAATGAACCCAAACATAGACTTACAAGATGTGGTCTGTATGAGAAGAAAAAGATCTCACAAGGGAACCAGCAGTTAGCGTAATGGATATGTCGCTGGACCCCCACGTAGTCAACCGTGGTTCGCGTCCCGGACCCGGTGGCTTAAAACTCACGCCGGGCGCGTGTGCGTGCGTGCCCAAGATCCCAAGAGGAGAATGGAGGAGAAGGGATTGCGGCATGACCATCCCCCCTGGGGGGTAATTTCTCTCTTTCTGTCTCGATGTCTCTCTCTGTCTGTCTGGCGAGTGCACGCGCCCTATAGCGAAACACCTCTCCAAAAAAAAAAAAAGATGCCTTTTTTTTTGAGAGGAAGATCTCACGAAACAGCGAAAGGAATGCAAGAACAGAAGGGAGAAAGCCAGGGGGACTGTAAAGGCCGGCGTTGGTCCTGCAAAATGTCAAAGGAGTAAAGATTCTATAGTGACTTCTGCACTGGCTGTGTGGATTTTTCGTGAGAGGATTAAGAAACTCAAAATTTCCATGTGGAAAAAAAAACCCAAACCTGTACCTTAGGTCTACTTTTTTCCATGAACTTTTCAAAGGTCCCTTACATATGCAAATGTTCCAAAATCCAAAATCCAAAATACTTCTTTTTTTTAAAGAATTATTTATTTACTTTTATTTATTCATTCATTTTATTTTATTTTTTAATTTGACCAGAAAGACATAGAGAGAGAGAGAGTGAGAAAGCAAGTCACCAGGTCCGAGGTTCGAACCGTGGTCGGCCATGTGGGAGTCCAGCACCCTTAACCACCACACCACCTGCCAGTCCCCAAATCCAAAATACTTCTGGTTGCAAGTGTTTTGGATAAGGGATATGCAACTCATTTTATTATTTGTTTTATCATCTTCAAATATTTATACTGCTCACTCTTATTTTGCCAGCGAGCTAATAAGAGAGGGAAACTTCCCAAGGTCAGAGAGGGTTAGCTCTATTTCTGGATGCCAAGTTCAAGTTAGAGAGCCCAACCGTGCTTCCCAAAGCTGGCCTGGCCAAAAACCAAAGCAGAAGTCCGGAATCTTCTTGCTGTGACTAAGTTGTCCCAAAGAAAGCTCGAGATGGCTTATCTTAAAGGCACTTACTTCCAATAACGTGGCCGACAATCTCATTTGCAACCTGGATGAGCTGTGCCTGCTTCTTCATACGTCTCTTTTGGGTCTCTGCTTAAACTGCAGTTGATCTGAGATGCCTGGGCTTTGGTTAGTCATACTAAATAGTAAATAATAATAGTAATAAAGATGGAGACAAAGGGGAGGAGAAGGGAGAAGAAAAGAAGATCATATGGATGATCGGTATATAGTTCTGTTACAAATGGGGGAGTGGTGAAGGCAGAGAGTGGGTAGTGCTAAGAAAGAGAAAGGCCTTTTTACAAATCCAAGGCAGTTCTGAACTTCAAAAGAAACTCATACCATTTGTAGAGATGTTGTGTTTAGCAGGCACAAGTTCGTTTACTAGTATCATTAGGGTGGGTAGAGACGTGAGCAGGGAGGAGAGGGTCTAAAGGTGTGTGTTGGCACTGACCATGGCATTGCCCATGGGAAATGCCCCAAACCACCCTTTTGCTCTTTTGCAGTCGGGAACATCCTGCTACTCAAGACAGGGAGAAGCACAGAGGCCCTTATGTAACATGGAGCATGCTCAGTCTCGAGCCGAGGGACCTTACATAACTTGAAGGACCCTTATGTCCTTGGAACGTGTTCAGTACTGAGCTTGGTTGCCCTCGAGTAACCTGTAGTTCATTAACATATTATTTGCATTGATTCATGGGAAATTATTATATAACAAGACCCAGCTGAGCACATGCTGAAGTGCAAGAGGAGGAGCTGAGATAAGTACCCAGCGCAGAAACCTGGAGGCTGGAGTCCTCCATCAGAGCCAGCCCGCTCCTACCTCTCCTGAGTGCGTCCTCACTTTCCTTTTTTCCAGCTTCGTACTTTCACTTTTCCCTGCTTTATAAGCTCTGTTGTTCTATGTTGTATGTCTGATGGCTGAATTCTGCCTTCCAAAAAGACGAGAACTGAGAACAGACAGGCCTTACCTGTGGCAGGAAGTGTATGGTTGGGATTGTGGGGTACAAGCACTGGGAAGATGTGGAGTCAGTGGGGTGGGGATGCAAAGAGAGTCTCCCTTCTCCACTCTCCTTTCCTTACCATTGAGCTGAGAATCAAGACTGGGTCTCTCTCTCCCCCATTCCTGTGGCTCTTTCTCTGTTCTCGCCCCATACCCTCACCACCTGAAGTCCTTTTATTCTGATTTATCTGTGATCCCAGCAAGCCATTTCTGCCAAAGCTGGAGTGCTCCCTGATGAACGTCACCTCGGGTGCTGGAGGGCCTCCCAGAGTGAGTGTTCATCAGCCTCGCATCACCATCTGTCTTGACTTCGGCTTCGTTAGAAAAAGGGAGACATCAAATGGGAAGAGGGGTGGAAGGTGCTGCCCGGGAACAGCCCCTGGACATGATGGGAAGGATGCCTGCAGGCCCTCTGGCCAGACCAAGTCCAGACCCAAGGGGGAGAGAGACAGTCAGCCTTGGGTGGAGGGGACAGTGCAGTGGTTCTACGAAACACCACCTGGACAGATACTGGAGGTAGCGACAGGGTGAGTCATTTCAAGGAAGGCTCTGAGAAGGACAAGGAAATGTCAGGGTGTGAAATTCACCAGCGTCCTGGCTCACTCACCAGGACAGCTTCAGTAGCTGGGACAAAATGACCAACTAGGTGTGGTGAGCCCCTCTCATCACACCCACGCCCTTCCCATCCCTTCAGAGAAACCAGCTAGATTTGCCAATAAAGTCTGATAAATGAGCACATTTGAAAACAAAACAAAATTTGTTTTGGAGCCACAGACCTTCAAGCCAAAAGAAAGTCCAGCCTGGTCAGCAAAACCTGTTTCTCCCATCCTTGGGGTCTCTTCTATAAGCTGAGTGCTGGGAAGATGCTGGGATCACTTGAAGCCACTGCTCCTTTTTGGAGGAGATCAGAATGTGTCACCTCTAAAAGATGCCCTTGGAAAGAAGGATAATTTTGAGCTAAAGGCAAGTGAAAAAAAGCAGAGAAGTGTAACAGCGGAGCAGTGTGAAACGCAACCCGAGGAGGGGTGGCCACATCAGAAGGTTCAGGGTCCTCATTCAGGACCTTTGAGTGCACTCAGCACACCTTGCCCATGATCTGGGGTTGGCTGAGAATGGCGGTGAATCAGGGTCAAGACCCTGCTGTAGGGGGTACTGTAGGGGGTAGGGTCTTACTTATGGAAAGATGCCAAATGAATTAAAAAAAAAAAAAAAAGGAAATACCAGGACTGCTCTCTGTCCTCACCCAAATTTAAAAGCAGGACAAATTTACAAGAACAAGATGTCCTTCCTCCCCTCACTGCTGGGAAGGACAAAGCTTGATCGTCAAAGACAACTTTGGGTCCTTCTCAGCCTGAAGACCACCACCAGAGGAATCTCCACGACACACTTAATTACCCAGCCTGTATTTCCCATTTACCGTCTTCCCTCAAGCTGCTCTCTGGAGACACCAATGTCCTTTGCTTTGTCTTGTCACTTCTCTAAAAATGTACTATTCTTTGTTGAAGATGCTAGCTAAGGGGACTTCACAAAGTTCACGTAAACACAGAATTAGGATATGAGTTTATTTTGGTGCAAAAGATGTTTAAATCCATGCATAATCTTTTCATAGTACATATTTCCCATGGATGTTTGAAGATCCTCTCATATAAGCCTCAATTCCAAGCCACCTCTTTGAAAGTTACTCATTTTCCCTGGGTGTCTCCCATGTCTGTGTGAAATATACATGTTAATTTCATTTGCTCTTCTCTTATTAATCTATCATTTGTTATGGGGGTTCATTCCAACCAAGATCTAAGGGTAGAGAGAAAGTTATTTTCTTCTCCCTATACTGTCTTTCCATAGGGTAGTTTCCCATCTACCAAAGTTCTCAACTCACTCTCCGGGGAATATGAGCTCTAGGCCATGGAAATTGTATTTGTACATGATATTGTGTGTGAGAGAGACCTGTGCTACTCTTTAGAATCTTACCGACTGGGGGACCAGCAGGAGGCATAATAGTTATGTCTCTGACTCCCATGTGGTCGACCACAGTTCAAGTCCTGGACTCGGCAACTTCAAACTCACACTAGGCGCATATGTGTGTGTGCCCAAGATCCTGAGGGGAGAATGGAGGCGAGGGAATTGTGGCATGGCCACCAGCCTGGGCAGGGAGGATGATTTCTTGCTTTCTGTCTCTCTCTTCTCTCTGTCTCTCCGGCGAGTACACAGGCCCTATAGCAAAAATCTCCCCCCAAAAAGGAATCTCACCAACTGGGTCGTACTCATATTTGTAGAGCCCTGTCACAGGTAGGCACTCAGTGACCAGTTAATAAGAAGCTCAGTCAGTCCAGGGCGAGGAGGGGTTCCTGGGACAGCACAGCACATACATGAAGCCTCCTGCTGTTTTCAGTGGCTTTGAAACGTTTTGGATACCACTACTCGGAGAGTGCTTTTTTCACGGAAGCCCATCATTCCACGTCACCTCATTCTTGGCCGTGCAGTGACCTATCTGTGATCGGGCCGGCCTTTGGGAATGTATACTACTGGGTTGTTGGAAAAGTCATGACGTATTTTTTTCTACGTTTTTCTATGCCAATATGAGTCATGACTTTTACGACAGCCTGATCATTCTAGCACAGTGGCCTTTCTGGGTGAGGAGTTTGAAGGAAGAGTCATGAATGAGATATCTGTCCTTTGATGAGCGCTTCCCACACGACACAGAGTGTGTGCATTGTAAGCACAGGCCTCCACTGTCCCGCACGGTCCCCCTTCACTTCTGCGTCTCCAGCATCTGGAATTACGTAGTGTAATTATCAGTATTTCTTCGAGCAGATCCTCGCATGGGAATGTTTTACAAAACTAAATTCAAGGAAGACTCGCAATCTCCTGCCTTTCAAAATAAGAAGAAGGTTTTCCTGTATTTATCTTGGACCCAGCCCGGCAGAGGTTTTCTTTAGCTGTGGGACACATGAATCAAATGAAGCTAATTCAGGAAGGCGCAGAGACTGCTCAGAGGCCAGAGCGGGGCGACGTGCTCAGGTGCCGTTGGGTGGCCGCTGTCACCACACACAGCTGCTGCATCCAACCCACGACGGCCACGAGACACATGGCCGTTGCTCCCCCTCCAGCTGCCTCCGGAGCCCATCTGAGTCTTGCTCTGTTCTTTCCCTGACCTGGTTATTGCTTTTCTTTTTCTTCTAGTTTATTTATTTATATATATTTTTGCCATAGGGTGTGTGCATTCACTGGAGAGAGAGAGAGAGAGAGACAGTGAGAGGGGAAGTAAGAAATCACCCCTCTGCTGGGATGGCCATGCCACAATCCCTTCTCCCTCTCCTCTCGGGATTTGGGCACACACGTACATGTTCATGATTTTCAAGTGTCCATGTCCATGACTTGAACCACAGTCAGCCATGTGGGAATCCAGTGCCTTAATCACTATATAATAGCCTCTGGCCCAGTTATTGCCTTTCTAGACTAACCAGAGAAAGCTGGACCGTCCACAAGTTCAGGGCCAGGTGCCTGCTGATGAGGCTTTGCATAAGGAGGCAAGCTGAGGGCGAAGCTGCTGTCTCTCCCCTGGAATCTCCTTTTTTCCTCCTCCTCACCTGTTCTAGAAACTTCCCCAGAGTCCTCCCTGGGTCTAGATTCATCGTCCTTGCTCTCTGAGGGTGCCCTCAGGAACGGCGTGGTATTGGGTCTCAGAAACTCATATCCCAGAGAATGAGAGACTTGCCGAGAAACCTCAAGCAGAATCCGATCCATTTAAGCTTGTCTTTTTTTTTTTTTTTTAAAGTCTTTGCCTTAGGAGATGTGCACATGGAGAGAACAAAGAGAGAGAGGGAAAGTGAGAGATCATCCCCCCAGGGGGATAGCCATGCCTTCTCCTCCACTCTCCCCCCTAGGATCTTGGCCTGCACACAAATGCACTCAGCATGATTTTCAAGCTGCCAGGTCTGGGTTTCAAACTGCAGGAAGCCACGTGGGAGTCCAGCGACATAACCACTATGCCATTTGCTGGCCTCTAAACCTTGTCTTATTCACCCCCTCTCCAAGCACAGGAAGGGGCTGTCTCTTGAATTAACTTAGTGGCTGCTGGAACTTTCTAACAGAAATGTGTCTTAAATCTCCTCTTTAGGAATCTCACGGAGCACCCAGAGAAAAGCAAGACTCATGGTCTCCATACCTGGACACCTGCTCTTCTGAAGGAAGCGCTGAGGCTTGTCCTCAGAACCCTCCCCTGCATAAGACGACAGCCTTCCTTGCTGTGTGATTTTGCCTCTTGCCCCTCACCTTCCAGTCCTGCGTCAGTCCATCCACTGCCCACAGGCTCGCTGACTGACCACTGTGATAGCTTTGGGTCCATTCATTTCCCTGTTTCCCTCTCTCCTGGGATGATAGGAGACAAGCCTCAACCATCAGGCCCCTCCCTGGGGTCACGTTGTCTACAGCCGCCATGAACATATGCACATGCGAAATAACACCGGCCGCCATGAACATATGCACATGCGAAATAACACCGGTATCCCTTTCCTCTTATTAAAATGGTCTGTTGCCCATGACTTTCAGTAAATCCTCAAAAGGGAAGGAGAAATCCCATGGCCCCTACCTCTTATTCCAAGCATTAGAATGATACAGCATGCGTTTTCTCAACCCTGACCCTGGGCCTTTCTCTATTACAGACAGGACAATCACTATTTTCCTTCCAGTGACCACTTATGGGAAACCCTCAGACCTTATAGAAACTTGTGAAATGAGCAATCGTGGACATCTCCTTGGAAAGAAGAGAAAAACACCCAAAGCTGTGATAGATTTTTAAACGGCAGCCCTCCCAAGACACTCGAAATGGCTCATAAATACAGCTGGTGGAATATTGCCTACCTGTATCTTCCACTTACGCTCACCTTCGCGGTTCTATTCTGGCCCCTTGAGAATCAATACATACAATAACAGCATTGCTGATGCAGTCATCTTTTTGCTGACCTCAGCACTTTTTTCCCCTGCCAACGTGGGAATAAGGCTGGGAGAGGAAGTGCAATCTAGACCACTATGAAAGTAATGGGGAAAATTTCATTTCCAGACTCAGGAAACATATGAGGTATTCCTCTTTTTCTGACCTTACTAAGGCACCTCGATGGAGTGCCCTGGCTGGCTCCAAGTCATGGGCTTCAGTCTACTGTGAGCCTCTTGCTCAGGTCTGGTCTTGGTGACCTTAAAACAAAGCCAGCCCTCCAGGTAAAGTCTGGGCTGAGAAGTCCCAGAAGAATATGCCCTCTCCAGACCCATCGCTGCTGCTTAAAGGTTTCCATTAACCATGCTGCACCTTGCAATGCAAGGGAGGAGAAGGTGTTTCCTCTACCTCGAGGTTTGAGCCAGGGAAGACCCTGGTAAATAAAACACAGATAAACAGTAATAATGACAGGGCTGGCTCTCTGGTCTGATGATTGGGTGTAAGAAAGTAGCCTAAATGGGGACCAGCAGATGGCATAACGGTTATGTCGCTGGACTCCCATATAGTTGACTGTGGTTCGAGTCCCAGATCCAGCAGCTTAAACTCATGCCAGGCACATGTGCATGCATACTTAAAATCCCGAGAGGAGAATGGAGGAGAAGGGATTGCAGTGTCGCCACCCCTCTGGGGGGTGAATTCTCCCTTTCTGTCTCTCTGTGTCCCCTGCGAGCACACGCACCCAATAGCAAAAACCTCTCCCCCCCCCCAAAAGGAAGTAGCCTGAGTGGTTCATTTTCAAGAACAGCTAATGAGAGTTGCCTAACGAGCTTGCAGATGTGACAGCACCCCGAAAGCACATGTTCTCAAAATGTCTGTGAACAAATGAAACCCCAAAACAACAGGTCACCTTGATGAAATGACTTCTCAAGATGGCGGCTGGTCACCAGCCCTCTGCTCATTTTCACTGCCTGGTTCTCCTCCCTCCTCAGGACATTGGGTGGGTCTTTTTGGTGGGCTTGTCCTGAGCTCATGCCTTTCCCTCAGACAAGAGAGGGAAGGGACAATAAGTCCCTTATAAGGGAATAGTGAAACTTAGGCGATGTTTGGGAAGATTATCCACATGTAGTACTCAGCCAATGAGGAACTCAGGGAGGGACTTGCATGCTAGGGAATAAATTTGCCTATTGTAACTGCTTTGGGTGGGCCTGCCCATCCGATACCTGGCAAGACTTCCATTAAAGTCTTGTTTCCCATACCATGTGTCGCTGTGTTCATTCTTTGTAATTGGATGGGTGGGCACATTTCTCACATTGGAGAAGCCAGATCCCACATGGCCAAACATAGTTCAAATCCCAGCTCCAGAGGCTTGAAAAACATGTCAGGCATGTATGTGTGGATGTGTGCCCTAAATCTCAGCAGAAGGGGGAAATGGAGGACAAGGTATTGCAGCATGACCACATATCATCAGGGGAGGCTTTCTCTCTCTGTCTCTCACGGATGAGAACATGCACTCTGGCAAAATGCTTTTTAAAATAATTAAAAAATTAAAACCCACCACTGACAACAAAATGAAGAGGAAGTTTATTAGCATGTACAAAGACAGTCTTCAAAAAGTTCACAGTAAAATACGTATTCTAAAAAAATGATGCGGAGCCAGCAGTTGGTGCAATGGCTGTGTCGCTGAACTCCCATGTAGTTGACCATGGTTCGAGTCCTGGACCCGGTGGCTTAAACTCAAGTTAGGTTCATGTGCGTATGTGCCCAGGATCCCAAGAGGAGAATGGAAGAGAAGGGATTGTGGTGTGGCCATACTCCCTGGGGCAGGGGGTGATTTCTCATTTTTTGTCTCTCTATCTCTGTCTTTCTGGCAAGTGCACACACTCTATAGCAAAAAAAAAAAAAAAATTAAAAAAAAAAAACCAAAAAAAAAAAAAAAAAAAAAAAAAAAAAGCATGCTTTCAAAAACATGTTTTGCACCACAATAAACTTTGTTATTCTTTAACTATAGTTTTCTACAAACTCTTAAGTCTCCCCATTTACCTTCTCTCCTATACATACATACCTATGATAAAGTTGAATTTATAAATTAAGCACCTTAAGAGATTAATAGTAATAAAAAGAAAACAGAATAAGTACTGGGTGATGGACAGTTGGAAAAGTTATGAGTATTTTTCTGGTTTTCTATGCAAAAACGCATGTGGGCTTTTCCGACAGCCCACTATAGTGACATGCCAGCTTCTCCCCTCTTGGGCTGGGAGGCGGTTATTCAGTGAAACGGCCATTCTGTGATCATCACAACACTGAGCCGGTTAGCTACTGAGTGCTGTGCAGGTCGTGCGGACAGTGTGGGCATGCTGGACAGTGGGGTGGTTGCGGGCCCCAGGCAGAAAGGAGCGGGGCGGGGGGTGGTGGTTGGGGATTTCATCAGGCTCCTCAGAATGTCATGCAACTTAACACTTAGGGCTTCTTTATTTCTGGAATCGCACATTTCATATTTGCACAGTGCAGTTGCCCAAGGGTGACTGAAACTGTGTCAAGAAAAACCATGGAAAAAGGGAGACAAGTGTATAAGCTTTGGGAATCAGAGAGAGCTGAGCAAGACACCTCCTCTCCAGGAGACTCAGATCTTCATCTTTTTTTTTTTCTCCCTAATTGTCAGCATGCACATGCACTCACCAGAGAGAGAGATAGAGAGAAGAGGAGAGAGAGGAAGAAAGCCCTCCCAGGGGGATGTGGTCACACTGTAATCCCTTCTCTTCTGTTTCTCCATCCTGGGGAGATTTGGGTCACACACGCACACGTGTCTAGCAAGTTTTTCACACCTTTGGGGCCAGGGTTGGAACTGCAGTATGCCACACTGGGTCTGGCTCCCTTAATCTATTGGCTACAGGGCAACCCGCAGATCTTCGTTGTTTTTTTTTTTTTGTTCTTTTTTTTTTTTCAGGTTTTTGCTATAGGATGTGTGCATTTGCCAGAGAGAGATAGAGAAAGAGAGAAATCGCCCCTATAGTGGGGATGGCCACACCGTAATGCCTTCTCCATTCTCTTCTTGGGCTTCTGAGCAGGTACACACACGTGTACACACACACACACACACACACACACACACACACACACCCCAACTGGCATATTTCTCAAGCTGCCAAATCCAGAATTCGAACCATGGAGTCAGCTATGTGGGAGGCAGTACCCTTACCACCATACCATCTGCTGGCCCCAAATCCTCTTCTTTAAAGTGGCAACAATTGGGGCCAGCCGGTGGCCTGGTGGTTAAAGTGCTGGACTCCCACATGGCAAACCATGCTTCAAGTCCCAGATCTGATGGCTTGAAACTTATGCTGGGAGAGTGTGGGTGTGTGCCCAAGATCCCAGGAGGAGAATGGAGGAGAAGGGATTGCAGTGTAGCCAGCCTTCCTGAGAAGTGATTTCTTACTTTCCCTCTCTCTCTCTCTCTCTCTCTCTCTCTCTCTCTGTCTCTCTGGTGAGTACCTATGCCCTATGGCTAAAATCTTTTTTTAAAAAAATAGTGAACATACTTTCATTAAAAAAAAAAAAAAGAAGAAGAAGAAGAATGGGCCATCAGGTGGCATGACGGTTAAGGTGCTGGATTTCCACATGTCTGACCATGGTCTGAGTCTCAGGTCTGGTGACTTGAAATTCATGCCAGGTGTGTGTGCATGCATGCCCCAAATCCCAGGAAAAGACAGGTGAAGGTCAGAGAGATTTCCTCTGGGGTTTTCTCAAATGCTAAGGGGCCATATTTGGGGGCAGCTTGTCCTGATCCTCATCAGGTATAGTATGTAAGATGTATACACAGTCAGGGAAGTTTGCACTCCACTCACGAAAGCACAGTGCTCGACATGTACTAGCTGTTGCTACTGTCAGCTTTTTGGCATTCCAGGGTTTTACCTTTAATGTTTCAACTGTTCAAATGTCCATGATGCAGAATATTTTGCTATACAAATTTAATTGCCTCCCCCTGTACATCAGGTTATTCTTTGCTTTTTCACAAGGATCACATATTATTTACACTCATTAAAAACAGTAAATATGTTTTCATTAAAAAAGAAGAAAAAACATGGCTTTTGTTAGAATTTTATACACCCAGAGGCGACAAAGTTTTGGTGACTTATTTATCTCCAATGGTTCTGTAAGTGTGACATGGAAGTCCTGAGCGATCAGACTCAACACTCAAGTTGGTTCTTGTCTGATGTTCACAAACAATTAGAGATGTGCACATAGGGAGGGGAGAGCAAAGCGGAGTTTATTAAGAAAGGGAAGGAAGAACAAGGCAGGAAGGAGTCACAAATGGGTTGCCAAAGAAGAGCTGGAGGCGAAGGGGTTTATCTAGCGTCCAAGCAATGGCCCGCCTCTCTGACAAGGAAGTGGGCTTTAGAAAATAGTTACACGGTAGTCTGAGTGATGGATTACTTTATTCTTTGTGGGGTCAGCAGACCATTTGCTTTCTGTATTTCTAGTTAGAATAAAGTTACTAAATAGAAATGGTTGCCCTCAGTTACAGTTGATTTGGGTTCCAATGTAGCCAACTTTTGACTGTGAAAACATAGCCCCTGTGACTCCATGTTGGCTTTTTCCTGTCGGTGTGCTCAAGATCCCTATCTCCTGCTTTATTTCCAAGGAAGCATACATTATTTAGAGACATGTAAAAGGGGTGTATGTTTTGCATTAACCAGACCATAGAGAAAAAACACAGAGGCTTCATTAAAAAGGAAAACAATGATTTCCTTTCAGGACCTTTACCCTATCTACCTCTAAGTGGGGTCTAACCCCTATCTCAGTACACCCTGGGTGGTCAGGATCTTCTGACAGAATTCAGCTTCGAAGAGCCTTCAATGATTATAGAAAGAAAATCTTAGAAAATAAAGTTTAATATTCAGGATTAAGGTCTGAATTACAACCTGTATGCACTAATGATCTTCTCAGGTAACCATTTGACTTATCGCAAGCCCGAATATGAATGTACCAGCACCAAATCAGCAAAGATCATGCTGTTCAAAGAATGATCCCTGGACCAACACCTCCGCATCACAGGGAGCTTGTTAGAAATGTACAGTCTTGGGCTGTTCCTGTAGTTTAGTAGTTACAGGAGCCAGATCCCACATGGCCAGTATGGTTCGAATTCCAGCCCCAATGGGCTTGAAAAACACACTGGGCACATGTGCATTCATGCTCAAAGACTCAATGGAATGGAGAAAGGATTGTGGTATGACCATGCCCCTTTTAGGGAGAAGGGTAATTTCTCTGTCTCTTTAGTAACCATGTACAATTAAAAATAATAATAATAATAATAATAATAAAGAAGTGCACAATCTTAGGGTCTCACCCCAGACCTACAGAATCAGAACCTGCATGTTATAAGATCCCTAGGTGATTTGTAAATACATCAAAGTGCGAGAAGCTCTGATAAGTAACTTGGCTATTGGCAGCTGGAAGAAACTGTCAGGAGTTGCTAGAGATGGCAAGCTTGGTTAGGCAGGTAGAAATGAGGGAACGAGCCTGGAGCACAAAGAAACTTTGAGGTACCATTTGACCATCCGTATTATGCAAAATAACTCCCAGTAGCATGAGCCCTACAACAAGAATTAGAAAGAAATGAACAGGTCAAAGGAGGTCTAAGGACACATATTTTAGAATAAACAAAGGATCTAAGACAGAATAAGAGGGGTCTCTGGGAAGGAGCTGGTTGCTGTTCGCATCCCTTGGGAATGGCCTGGTCTATCTGTGGGATGTATCTCTCCTCCCTCAGTCAGTTTATGATCAGCTTGTCTCGTTGTCCCTCAGTTCTCTCCGGCCATGGGGAGACATGGGTCTCGATTTTCTCAACCCAAAAAAATGTCAAGGCTGGCATCTCCAAACTGAATTGGAATAAAATTTATAAACCCTTTTCCAAGTAACAAGACTAACTTGCTAACCCAAATGAATGTTGTACAAAGGGTCTTCAGCATGTTAATGGAAAAATAGAATTTAAGTGGGAATTTATTTGGGTGCAAAAATTTTTTTTGAAATCTTATGCGACCTTCTTTTACAATACACATCCCCATGAGTTTTTAAAAGACCATCCCCCTTTATATTTCCCAAAAGAGCAGCTTAAAGAAATTTCTGTCCTATCCCTTCCCAAGATATCCAGGCTTTGTGTTGATCAGTCTGAGAAGTTGAGGGGAGCAGAATCCTCCTTTTTGCTTTATCTGCCCCTGGCTGGAACTAAGAACTTACAGGGCAACAGGAAAAACGAATTCTAAATCCCTCGCATCACCGACAAGTAGAGATTTCATCTTTCGGTGTGGGATGGGGCCCACTCACATTTTGCTCTGACCATTTGTCAGGACAAGAAGTTCCTGCGCCAGAAATAGAGAGCGTAATGTGCAGAATGGATTAGATCCTGAGGAAGCCATTATCATGGCCATCAGTGAGCAAGATTAACATGTATTTTTAATAAGTCTGTAATTACTTATTCCACAATACACCATATGGTCTCGTCACTTTTTGTGGACTCAAACACTTACGCCTGCAAACACCACTTAGTTCCAAACACACACACACGCACACACACAAACCCCTTCCCATCAAACAAAATGAGAGAACTGAATTTGGAGCTCCAAAGTGTTTCCTTGAGGAGTCAAAATTCGAATTACTATTAAAGCCAGAAATTGTACACTTGTGTCTAGAAAGCCATAGTGCCAGCTCTCTGCTCTACCTCAGATCTTCTTCCCTTGTGTTTGTTTATTTATTTATTTATTTATTTTGAGAGGCTTTTGCTATAGGACGTGTATGCTCGCCAGAAGCCAGAAAGAGAAAGAGAGAGAGAGACAGACAGACAGACAGAAAGCGATAAATCCCTCCACCCTGGGGGGATGGCCACGCCGCAATCCCTTCTCCTCTATTCTCCTCTCAGGATCTTGGGCACGCACGCACGCATGCACACACGCCCGGCGTGAGTTTAAGCCTCCAGGACTCAAACTGCAGTCGACTACATGGGAGTCCAGCGACATAGCCATTACACCAACTGCTGGTCCCGGTCTTCTTTCCTTTGAATTTATAGTCTCAGTAACTTGAGCTGAAGACAGTGTGGCTAGGCTGAGGTTTCAGCCCCAAATTCTGTAAGTGTTGATTTCCTTGTTTCTGTGAATTTTTGCATCAGAACCTGGCATTGTTATAGTGTGTGTTTGTTTTGTAAAGAGCTATTTATTTAATCTTATTTATTGTTGTTATTATTATTTTAAAATTTATTCTAGGGCACACATGTTTACCAGAGAGAAAGAGAATGAGAGAAAGAAGGAAAGTGAGAAAGCACGCTGTCAGTTCCTAGACTCGAATGGCAGTCGGCCACGTGGGAGTCCAGTGCCTTAACCACCCTGACGCCTGCTGGCCCCTCATCTGCTTTTTAACATTAGAAATCTCTTAAACTGTGAAACAAGGGACCGTCTGTTGATTGCAGGAGAAAATGCCTTCATTTCCCCACTCTGACCTGTAAGACTAGAAAAGCCTTTCGATGATATTCTCACGAACATACTTTTCAGACATGGATTTCATGACTTCATTTGGGTCTTTCAGAACTGCTGATTAAGCAGTGCCCCTACAAAAATGTGTTGTTGTTGGTTTTTTTCCTACTCTAAAAGGCTGCAGGAAATCTCATCTTGTTATAACTGCCTTAGAGGGATTCCACATAAAATTGCTACCTTTCAACACGCTCTGAGGAATGGAATAGTAAGTGCTAGCATTAAAGGGATAAATCAGTCCATTTAAGATGACTGTGTATTTTTAAAAATCATTAACTGAATTTCTTTAAAGTCAATCTGATCACTGTGGGAGATCTGACCTTTCACTAAGCAAGGGATGCAGCATGATAAACGGAAGGCGGGTCACCCAAACTCCCTTGCTCAGATCAGTCCTCATTTTGGAAATCTTACCAATTATCTGCGATTAGGAAAGGCTAGTTCTGTAGAAGACCTGGTGGGTAAAGTCTAAAACTTTTTTTTTAGCTGTTTTACTCTTTTTTTTTTTTTTTTTTTTTTGCCTGAGAGAGATTTTTGCTATAGGGTGCATGCACCCACCAGAGAGACAGAGACAGAAAGCGAGAAATCACCCTGCAGGAGGAATGGCTACACTGCAATCCTTCTCCTCTTGGGATTCTGAGCAGACTTTCAACTGCCGACTCCAGGACTGGAACTGTGGTTGCCGATGTGGGAGGCCAGTGACGTAACCATTATACCATCCGCTGGTCCCTAACACAATGTTTTCAGCCACTGATTAATGAAATGCACTCAGGACTTTGACTTTCCTGTCATAAAGGCCTCTTTTCACAGACTTGCACGACAGGGTAGGGATGACACTAAGGGTGTTCGGGCCACGCCCTGGCTGGTGAGCCCCTGGGCTTTCAGTCTTCGGCTTCTTCTTTGTGTGCGCAGTCCTGGACTGGTTTGAGACTCGGTGTGTGTATATTCCCAACTGTAGAGCAGCCAGGAAGTCAAAGCTTCAGTCTTGGTCTCACTCACGTGACCATTCTCTTGGGGCCATTGCTGTCTCTAACTGACCTTCTCTCTCGATGTCTCGGTCTTTCTTTACTGCCAGTGGGAAGGACTTGAATATACCACTCAGTGAGCTGGACACATCACTGCTCTAATTGTGGTGACATGGACTCTTCATGCCAGATGACAGCTGAGCTTTAAGAGAATCAGTGACTTCACATTGTTTGTAGTCTCAGTTCATCCTAATAGATGAATCTATCGGCAAATCAGTCTTTTTTGTTTGTTTGTTTCTTTTTTTTTTTTGGAGAGATTTTCACTGTAGGGCGCGTGCGCTCGCCAGACAGACAGAGAGAGACATAGAGACAGAAAGCGAGAAATCACCCCCCAGGGTGGATGGTCATGCCGCAATCCCTTCTCCTCCATTCTCCTCTCGGGATCTTGGGCACGCATGCACACGCACCCAGCGTGAGTTTTCAGCCACCGGGTCCAGGACGCGAACCGCGGTCGACTACGTGGGAGTCCAGCGACATAGCCATTATGCTAACTGCTCGTTCCTGGCAAATCAGTCCTTTGCTTTCCTCGGTGAGCCTTATAGAACCAAACATTTTTACCTCCATCACAATGAATCTAGCCTAACATGTAACTAACCAAAGCTAACAAGAACCTTGCTGAATCTTTGCAGATACCGGGCTACGAAGAGAGGGAGGAGGAAGAAGAAGAGGAAGTTCCCTCCAGCATGGTCAGCTGAGAAGATCTGATCAGCTTGCACACTGCAAGGCCACACCTAGACCTTTGCTGCTTCTAAATCAGGATCTAAGAGTTGTCTTGACTGACTCCATCTTGCCTTTGCTGTCTTGTTATCATTGCTTATCTTTAAGTTCCTTGCCAAGAAATACAATTTCTGGTCAGTCTACCATTACAGGAAGAAAACTGCCTCTGAAGCACTGATTACTTCTCTGAGGCTGTCAGGTGTCCTCGTGATCTTGCTCAAAGACAATGAGTAGGCCTCCTCGCGATTTGCACTAAGACAGTGAATAACTTACCTTTTGTTTCTAACTGTACCTCCCCCTGACCCTGAGGGTGAGCTTCACACACTGAGCTCTCCTCCATCTTCACCCTATCTCCCTGAGACCCAGTGGCTGGTCTGGTGGACCTCATGAACGTTTCATGAACCTCTTGTGGTTATTCCCTACCTCATGGAATTGGATCATGGTCGGAGCCACTCTGGAGGCATGAGGCCCTCTCCCACATCAATATCCCCAGAGGAAAGGCACTAAACTAACATACAAGTTCTGGCAACTCTGCTAATTGATAACCTGACCACTGTTATCCTCAAACGATGTACGTAGGAACCAGAATCCTGCCTTGGAGATGGGGGTCTGTGTGGGGTTTACAGATGCTCTGTGCGCTCTCTGATCTGTAACACACATCATGTGAGCCTGAGCTCATGCCGGCATGGATCTCTCTCTGTCTGGCTGTTAGTGGAGCTTTCCTAGTAAGTAAATGCATGTCTGTCCCGACCAGGTCTCCAGGTGTGTTCTTTGGAATTAGTCAACATCACAGGCAAGCCCTCTCAGATTTGGGGCCTCACTTACAGACCTCTTCCCCTATGTAAATTCTGTATCTCGTCTAGTACAGAGAGGACTGTTATGGATCTGACCTCATTGAAACAAATTCCTTTTCATATTTATCAACTTTTGTCTCTCAAGATTGATTTTTGTTGGGGCCAGCAGGTGGTGTGGTGGTTAAGGGCACTGGACTCCCACATGGCCGACTATGATTTGAGTGCCAGACCTGGTGGCTTGCTTTCTCTCTCTCTCTCTCTCTGTCCGTTTCTGGTCAAATTGAAATAAATCAATAAATCAATAAAGCTAAATAAAATAATTCTTTTAAAGAAAAGACTGGTTTTTGTTGCGTGGTGGGTGGCATGTACCTGATTTCTGGTCTTCCAGAACATCCCTGTCCATCCCAGCATCAGAATCACCCCTAGAAAAGCTTTAGTGTCCTGTAGTTGAGATAGGAGATAGGACTACTATGGTAGTCATTAGGCCCAAAGATGGAGGCACAATAGTCAAGCTTGCACTAGGAAGTGCTAGCAGCACAGCTTAAAATAGACAGCATGTCATAAAACAAGTATAGCGAATATGGCTTTTTCATACCCCTTCTATATTCCAGAGCCTAGATAATTGGTCTTCAGGGTCCCAAGCTCTTAGACAAAACCGTGAGCAAACATTGACCACCAGATCATGGTCTCTAAAACCCAAAGCTCTCAGACAAAGACTTGAGCAATTATTTACCACTAGTTTTCTAAAAGGAATAACCTGACTAGCATGTGATCCCAACAAGGAAAAAGCAAGGACAAGTTCCTCCAAGCTAGGATAAACACCTCTGACAGGAGCCCCAAGTTAGCAACCCTCTTTGGAAACTTCTTCCATCATGGGCGCTTTCCTCTGTCAATAAACTCTGCTTTGCTATCTGCTCCTTATATCGTATTTCTAACTCTTCATGATCTCGAGACACAAATTGGCACGAAACTCGGAAATCCTGTGATACGGTCACCAGAAAGCGGGCTGTGTCATTGTACTACCCTGGTAGCAAGCTTGCCTGAATGAATCTTAGGGACATGAGGTGTGGTAATGTTGGCCTTGGGCTGTTTGAGAAAGCATGCTATAAGGACTGAAGAGTTAAGCAGAGAAAACACATGTAAGTGTCCATAGGAAGTCAGCTTGAAACATCTATAAGGGTCTAGAAGTCACAGTGCCATTTTATGTCCATATGAGTCAACAAAGAACTTTATTGTCCCCTGTAGGAGAGGAAAATAATTTTTTCTTTACCCCTTTTAGTTCTTAGCTGGGACTCCTTATCACAAAAGGCAGATTAGGAAGAGAAAGCCAGGCAGAAGTTTAATAATATGTAGACCTCCTGTATCCGTAGGACAAAGCCAAGAGAAAAGGAGAAAATCTCTAGAGTAGATTTCAAAGAGTTGTCTTAGACTTCAGGCTTAAATACCATTGTTTTCTGAAACAAAGGAAAAAGGGTGTGGGGAAAACTCCTATTTGAGATGAGAGAGCCCCGGCTAAACAAAGGTTTGTTAGATGGTGCTCTTGCCATAGATAACAGTGCCCCGGGATTTAGTCGTCATCCTCTCCCTGGTGCAGAGAGAGAAGCACTTTTTCTTTTTCTTTTTCTAAGGTTTTTGCCATAGGGTGTATGCGCTTGCCAGAGAGAGACAGAGACAGGGAAAGTGGAAAATCAACCCTCTGGGGAGATGATCATATTGCAATCTCTCCTCCTCCAGTCTCCTCTAGGGATTTTGTATATGTGTGCACCCGGCATGATTTTTAAGCAACCTGATCCAGCATTTGAACTATCATTGACCACGTGGGAATCCAGCACCTTAACCACTATACCACCTGCTGGTCCTGAGGGAGCCACTCTTACAAAGAGAGATTTCCTTTACAGGCATAAATTTTTCTTACGAAAGTTTAACCTCTCAGAGATTCTCCTTCATGTTAAGTTTTTCGAAATAACAGCTCAGAATAAATCTTATGCCAAAAAGATAGATCTGGTCTCCTACAGTTATATTTTGGGGTAGCGTGCCCTGAATCCCATCTCTTCCATTCCCTTCTGCCCACTCATTCTACCCCATAGGGACAGAAATGGTAGCTGGTGGGTGGGGTAGAAGATTAACCAGAAAAGGGAAAAAGCCAACCATACCCTCTTCTCCAAAGGAACACAGTATGTCTAGTAGAAATGGGACCACCGCGTCTTCCTATGAACGTTGACATTTTGCTTGACATATTGGATTGGACACCATTCAAATTAGCTGAGACATGACTGAGACTTGAAAGGACAATATGGCTTTTGTTCTGGCTAAAAATAAACTTGAATGTTGTGAGAGATGTTCAAAATTCTGTTCCCAGACCAGGGAAACCACTCTCACTGGGCAGTTTAAGAGAGAAAGGGAATGTCTAGAGATTACGCTCCATGAGACATGCATGATCAATGAGCTGGTGACATTCTCTCCTCTCCACCCAGTGGAAACCCTTGGGCAGAGAGTAGGTATTTGCAGATTCATTTAACAAATAAATGGTTGTTGACACGCTTTGCCCTTTGACAGTACTGGAGAGAACCACTCAGCAAACCTCATGCTTTACCCTCAAGGAGCTGATGTTCTACCGGGAAAGAAGACAAGTAACTAGAAAATGAAAATGGTTATCAATGTGATAAGCCTTACTGAGGGGTACCCAGAAGCACCTGACCTTACCTCAGAGGATGTGGGACAAACCTTCACAAAGTTCCAGCACTTCATTCAAGACCAGAGGGACCAGTAGGTGTTAACTGAGTAAAAAGAGGGAGAAAGGAATAAGGCACAGGCATGAGAAGTGTTTTCTAGGCAGATACAATGGCAGAGGACACAGACTACAGGGACTTGAACAGGAATTGGAGAACAAGCAGACAGACAGTAAGGAAGGGCAAGAAACCAGGACTGAGAGATCCCAAAGAGCCTTATGAGTCACATTCAGTTTGGATTTTAATCTTAGGACAATGTTGATCTTTAGCAAAAGGAGGGTTAGGTTTGCACTTCTCCAAAGCAGGATAATAAGATCCTCAAACCATATTATTTTAAATGCACCCTTTAAAATGTTCTGATAGACTCTTTACCCATGCACATAGCATACTAGCCGGAATGAGAGCGTGCATGTAATTCGTAAATATGTGCATATTTGGGAGCGTAGAGGTGATCGCTCAATAAAGGTCACTCTGTCTGCATGGAACCAGGATTGGAAGACAGCAAGGGTGGAGGTGAGGAGGCTAGTCAGGAGGCTCTTTCACAGACTGGAGCGGAAATGAAAGTGACAGGGACCTGAGTAACTGCGTGAGGGTAGGAAGTGGCCAATTACGAAGCAGACCATCATCGTCACTCCGTGTTTGTGTGTGAGATAGTTCATCGGAAGCCCCCAGCACTCCCCATTCCAGGGGATGAATCAGAAGTAAAAAGAACACTGAGAATCAAAAGAGCCAAGCAGCCTTAGGTCTTGATTTGCTCAGTTACTGTGAGCGTTCTGGTCTGTGTTGCTGTTGCTCTAACTGGATACGACAGGTATGGGTAACTTGTAAGAATAAAGGTTATTCAGTTCTCGAGTCTGGAGCTCCAAGATCGAGGGGCTGCATCTGGTCAAGGACTTTGCTGGTGGGTGCTCTCTGCAAAGTCCCAAGGCAGCGTAGGGCATCGTATGGTGACAGCATGAGAGCTTGTGTCCTCTGCAGTCTCTTGGTCTCTTTTTATAAAGTCACCAGTCTTCAGTTTTGGGGGTCTCACTCTGCTAACCTTAGCTTATCTAATCCTAATTACCTTTCAAGAACCCCACCTCTTATTACTGCAGTTAGATTAAGTTTCCACTCTCTGCTCCCCGCCCCCCCCCCTTTTTTTTTAAGTTTTTTCCATAGGGTGAGTGCACTTGCTAGAGAAAGACAGAGAGGAAGAGAGAAAAAGTGAGAAATAACCCTGCTGGAGGGTGACTGCACTGCAACCCCTTTTCCTCCATTCTCTTGGGATCTGGGGCATGTACATGGGCCCAGTGTGATTTTCAAGCTGCTGGGTCCAAGGCTCAAACCGTGGTTGGTCATATGGGAATCCAGTGCCTTAACCACCACACCACCTGCTGCCCCAAGTTTCTGCTCTCTTAATATTATCGTAATAGCAACCAGGTTTCAATACACACATTTTGTGGACATATTCAAGACATGGCAATGAGATTTCGGTCATCATTTGCTTTCTGACGCTTTGTTTCCTCCACCATCAAAATGGTGGATGTGGGCCCTCCGTACCTCCTGTGCCATCATGCTGACCAACCAGAAGAATGAAGAAGGGATGACTTTGAAAACTAAAAGAACACCAGACAAAAGATACTTTTCACAGGTACCGTAATTGTGTGTGTAAGTTGTCACCAAACATGATTTGGGTCCACTGTCATTCAAACAAGGAGGTAAAATTCTCTGCTACTTAGCAAAAGAGGCGTCATGGGTTGAAAATGGGAATAAACAGGTCCGGAGAACTCTTCCTCCCTGGGAAGCTCTGTGACTAGCTTCCCATCTGTTGACAGGAAATAATGACACCTGTTCTATTTCTTCGTTGAGTCCTCAGGAGGGAGACATTGGTACCCACTGGGCTGGGGGTCAGGAACTTTGCTCTCCCTCGGTTCACCTTCTCCACAGCTCTCCTGGGTGGCCTTGGCAAGGGATGTGACCACATCTGCCCGGCTCTCCTTATCTGCAAAGCGTGAGTGAGGTTGGGGTGGATGAGTGTAAGCACCTTCCCTCTGTAAAACAGCATTCTTATTAAAGGTGGACCGCGAGATGGAATATGAAGCCTGCTCTGTTACCGGTGTGATTTTATTTGCCTGAATGGGAGAGAAAGGAGGGGAAGAATAGGTTGAGAGGGAATACAAAGTTTACCACTAGAATTATCTGCACATTAACCAAGCCGTGGAAAATGGAAGAAGCTGTGAGGATTTTCTCAATATGCAGAGCACCAGGCAATCACTGACAATAAAATCGTGAATTCAGCAATTCCATGCTGTGTTTTAATTTTCTGGCACTGGTGTGCCCATTATTTAAGCATGCATTTGGATCGATTCCAGCCTGCCCTCGTCACCACAGCTAAGAATGGCGCTGAGGACGCCTCCTCTGGCTCACCCAGCAGGCCCAGGACTCCTGCAAGCTCTGCTCCTCTTGAAGGGTCAGGAAAGGGAGGTGGGACAGCAGACTTTAGAGAGGTCAAGGAAAGCTGGAAGAGAACTGGAAGAAAAAAAATATGAAGGGGTGGGAGAGTAGAGGACAACTGCAGGAAACACTGGGATAGAACTAAGGAGGAGAAGCAGAGAAGGCCATGATTGTAAATGCTTTAAGGATAACGTAAAAGGAGGTGCTTGGTACCAGAGTAAGGCGTGAGAAGAGGGAAGGAGATGGGAACTCACAATGACTCTGAGTCCTCCGTCTCTTCCTCCTCTCTGGTTGGCGAGTAATCAGTGACGGCGTCAGCTCAGCAAATTCAGGATCTGCTACCACATCTGAGCTGAGGCCATGCGTTTACTGGGAGGCCCACAGGCGTTAGCTGAGCAAGGTGGGGTCTTACGGCCTGATCATATTTTTGTCCAGGTTGGAAATCTCCAGAGTGCCCTGTTGGACTGGCTGAGGCTCTCAGAGCTGCTCTGTAGGTAGAAACACTTCCTACCCTATCTTTCTTCCTTCTCACTTAAGATGGTTTTTGTTTTGTTTTGTTTTGTTTTCTTTAAGAGAGATTTTTTGCTATTGGGTGCATAAGCTTGCCAGAGAGACAGAAAGACAGAAAGCAAGAACTCACCCCCCGGGGGGGGCGAATGGCCACTCTACAATCCCTTCTCCTCCATGGTCCTATTGGGATTTTGGACACACACGCACATGTGCCCAGCATGAATTTTAAGCTGCTGGGTCCAGGACTAGAACCATGGCCGACTACATGGGAGTCCAGCGATGTAATCTTTATGTCATCTGCGGGTCCCAGGATGATTAGTTTTATGTGTCAACCTGGGAAGGTATGTAATAAAACACTAATCTAGGAGTTTCCGTGAAGGTACTTTGTAGATGTGCTTAACATCTGTAGTCAGTTGACTGTAAGTCAAATAGAGACCCCTCCAGTGAGTGGGCCTCATCCTACCAGCTGAAGGCCTGAACAGTAAACACTGAGGCTTCCCGGAGAAGAAGGAATTCTGGCTCCGGACTGCAGTATCAACTCTTAGCTGAGTTTCTGGCCTGGCCTGCAGATTTCAGACTCACCAGCCTACATAACTATGAGGTAATTCCTTAAAAAAGAAAAAGAAAAAGAAAAAATCTCCTAAACAGACATCTCTCTATTGGGTCTGTTTCCCTGGAGAACGCTCACCAATATCTCCCTCTTCTTTCATAGGCGTCAGACCTGCATTTGGTGTGAAGACCTTCACATCCCTGCCCCTGTCCCTCACAGCCTGTCTTCCCCAATGTTACCCCTAATAAATCTCTTCCATTTCCAGACCACATCCTCATTGTCACTTGAGGCTCTCTGTCCACAATTGCTAATAGCCATGAGATCGTGGAACACTTGAGTGGGAAAGAAATATGGTGTAAAAACAAGAATGAAAGGAAGGTCGAAGGTCAAGAGAAATATGGGGGCACAGCCAGGAGAAGCACAGAGGAAATGGCCTTTCTATAAATGTGTGGCCATGTCAGATTTGAAAGTTCTCTTAAATAGATAATCTCCCAAGGGTTTTTTCCAAGCAGTGGCATGGAAAGGTACCAGGCAGGAAGGCGGGAAGGCAGACCCGTGCACACTGGTGTTGATCTCATACTTACTTTTACTTATGGGAGAGTCCATCAAAAATGTAAAATTCCCCTTTGCCGATTGCCATCCTCTAAATTACTTTATTTAAGAACGCACACAAAACCAATATTCCTTGCATTTGCTTCAATTATCTCCCCAACTTTTGTAGATTTTTCTGCCTTGCATTTGAACAAAATGAAACTACATTGTAGACACTTCTGGTGTTTTGCTGCTAATGTTTCCCTGTCTGTTTTACTTGTGGTTTCAATCGAGCGGGACAGGTGACCATCGGGGGTGACGTGTATGACATAGTGAAAGCCATGGCACACACAATCCGCTGCACATGGCTCAGAATTAAAGGATGGGAGCTGGGGGCCAGCACATGGCATGGTGGGTGAGTGCTGGATTCCTACATGGCTGACCCTGGTTCAAGTCCTGGACCTATGGCTTGAAACTCACGCTGGGCACATGTGAGTGCATGCCCAAAATCCAAGGAGGAGAATGGAGGAGAAGGGATTGTGGCATGGTCATCTCCTCTAGGGGGTGAGTTTTCACTTTCCCTCTCCCTATCTCTGTCTCCCCAGCAAGAGCATGCACCCTATGGCAAAAAATAAAATAAAATAAAATAAAAATAAATGAAAAGAGTAAGATTCGTTATGCAGATTTAAATCAGTGCCTTTTACATTAATAACAACTTCTAGTGATTTAGAATCATCTATAACTTCCTGGTACAGAGAAGGATGGAGATTACAAAGATATTTCCTTTTTACATATAAATTGCCCTTACAAAAGTGTAAGTTGGACTTCATTTTCTGAGCTTTGCCTGCATCTACAGTTCCTCAAAGTCGTCCACTCAAAATAATCCTTGTGATGCCAGAACAGCCAGGGATGCTGTTTCAGGGAGCTCAAAATCAGGTCCATGGCACTCACCGCCGAGAGACGAGAGCTGGTGAATGAGGAAAGAAAATTATTTAGTGAGAACAGCCCTGGGGAAAGGGTGGACCCAGTCCCTAACCATCTCCACTGCACTGGACAAAATAAAAAGCTTATATAGGAGAAGAAGCAAAGGGCAAGGTCATTGTCTTGGGGCAAAAATGAGAAGACAAGAGGTCACTGTCTCTGGCAGGATCAAAAGGAGAGGGCAGCATGGGGCAATGTCTGCTCGAGGGACAGTCTCCTTTCTGGGCAAGGCCAGGCAGAATGGCCAGTTTCCTTCTATGGGACAGGCTTAGAGGTAAGCAGTGATTAACAAGGCAACGGAAGCAAACTGAATGAGCCAAGACAACTCTTAGATCCCGGTATAGAAGGTAGGAGTGGATTTGTTATGCTTGAGCTAATAAAATCTTCTCAATCAGTCATCTGGGGAGGGGTTGGTGACATTGTTTCTTTCCCCATCTCTAGAGCCAGGCATCTCTAAAGACTCAGCAAGGTTCTTCTTGTTCATTTCCATTAGTTAAACTTAAGGTTTCGACTATGTGAGGAGGTTTCTGCAAGACTCATTGTGAAAGAGGTGAAACACAGTAGTTAAAGACCCATTTTCCTAAGGTTTAATCTACTAAAATGGACTAAATATAATATAGTCACTTTGGTTTCCAATGGCCCTGTTACCCTATAAGGTGGCATATTCCCGTCTGCTACCCCGACATGCTCATCAACACCACACTTCCCATCACCACTGGTGGATTCAAAAAACACACCCACGTGACCAACTGGAAGAAGCACCTTGACTTTGTCGTGAAAGTCACAAACGCAATTTTGTTAATGACTCCGGACCTTCGATCAATTACAGCCAGAGGTTCAATAAATGTTTGTTGCATTGAATGGCCCAATGTTAATTGTCGGTCTCATCCTCAGGTGTTCACAGGAGGGGTGCTTCGCAAGCATAAATGGGATTGACAAAGTGACATTTTTATTCATGTGCACCTAACAAGACGGAAGCCAGAGGAAGCAGAATGAGAAGTGTGGTTAGACGCCAAGTTTGTTCACGCTCATCAGGGGCCAGGGAGGTGGAGGGGATGAAGGGATCGATGCCTCAGAGCCCACGATTAATGCAGCTGGTTAATGTATTAACAGCGGCCCCGGGGTCTCAGAGCAGCCCTCTCAGCCTCTCTTCTAACAGCAACCACACAGGTCCCTAAGAGCCGGGAATGGCAACACAACACAACCCAATTCCACACAGGATTAACGTGGAGGTGCAGTCACTTGTGCCCCGTGAGACTTTACTACTGAGCTGCCATTGCACACCTCTTTGGATAAGAAAGCCAACATGCCAATTAAAAGCCTGACTTTGCAGTGGGACAATGGGATAGAATGTGGGTTCCATTCTTTCCCAGCTGAACAAAAGCAGTGGATCTGCTCCCGGAGCCCCTGAGACTGTCAGGCGGTGCAGCCCTTTTGAATGGGCGCGGCCGGCACACACACTTCCCAGCTATAACACACTGGCTGGGTAGGTAACGAAAGGGGAGTACATGGTGATGAATCGGATTTGCAGTTTGGCTGTTCAGGGTGCAGGAGGGCCTCAAAGAACAGCCAAGTGACCTTATTCCATTTGTATCACTTGTTAACCCAAATCGTCGGTGACTTTCGGAACAATTACTGCCTTCCTGACACAGTGAGTCTGGAGCCTTCCCCCTTTGCATTATTAATCAAGTTCACGCAGCCTTACTTAGCAGGTTATGATGTGCGCTTACTCGCAGACTCTGCAGCGAACAAATTAAAGAGGCTTGCTCCACTCTAGGAAAATCCCGCTGTTCAGCCTATTCATTTCCCCTAAATGCTTCTCCACTTCAAATTGACATTCCAGCCATGTTGCATATGTTTTTAAAAACCATCGTAGAGGTCAGTAATGTTAAACCCTTACCCATGACAACAATTTACTCTCGACGCCTGTGTACATATGCAGAGGAGATACACACACACAGTGCGCGTGTGACCGCACACACGCCATCCCTTTGGTGTCTCTGGGCATTGTGGAGTCTCCCTGCCCATTGTGTTTCAGCCTTTTACGGGCCGCCTCTTTCTCCTGTGAAGAGAGATTACAAATACAATCCTAGAATTGCAAATAGAATGGTGGATGCCTTTTTGTTCGCCTTCCTGTCCAAGTTGTTACAACCTTTGTCATGGTAATGAGCCATCAGAATTTCATAGCCTGAATATTCTCCCCACTCCTATAGCGCATTGTGTGCCTAAATTTGGATGAGTTGATGGTCTCTCTCCCTGCTCTGCTTGTGGATAAAGACAGCTGGAAAAGTTGACCTGTTTTAAGACAACCAAGTGTTCTCAAAAAAAAAAAAAAGTACAGAGTTTATTGGTGTCTAGAAGGGTCCAGACTGCAGCACAGCAAATCACCAGAGGGTGTCTAGAAATGTGAAAATAAAATACCTCCCTGCCAAGTTTTTCCATTGGATAATGAACCAGATAGAAGGGTTTTCTACCCTAGCTGAGATTTCCCCAATCATGACAGAGCAGCCTTTATCATTCATGCAGGGGATGTGTGTTAAGCACCTACTCAGTGCTAAGCAGTAGCTTCATTGCCCCCTGGCAGGCCTGGACCACGAAGGGACACCTTTGTATGTATTAACGCCAGTGCGCAGGCCCAGAACATTGGGTTTGAAACAGAAGAGGAACTCTCCAAAAAAGAGTGGGCTTCAGTTTTGCTTTCTGTTGAGGAAAAAAGGAAAATTCGCCAAATTGAAAATCAATAAAGACCAAACTCAAAGTAAAACATCTTTCCAAGGAGCTTGGCATGCAAAGTTCATTGACATTTTAATTTTATTTATTTCTTTATTTGGAGATGTTTTTGCTATAGGGCGTGTACACTTACCGGAAATACAGAGAAGGACAGAGAGACAGAAAGTGAGAAATGACCTCCCAGGGGGATGGCCATGCCGCAATTCCTTCTCCTCCATTCTCCTTTTGGGATCTTGGGCATGCATGCACACATGCCCAGTGTGAGTTTAAGCCACCGGGTCAGGCTGCAGTCAACTAAATGGGAGTCCAGTGACATAGCCATTATGCCAACTGCTGGTCCCAGGTCTTAAGACTTGTAAACTTCCTGGCCTTTTGAGCCATTCTTCCTCTGGCCTCTCAGGCCCGCTTCTGCCTTTTGGAAGTGCACTTTCTCTTTTACTTAAAGAACTACCTTTTCCTTTTGCTATTGGCATGTTTTGTGACTGAAACACAAAGAACCTAATATCACAGCGGCCATCCTGCAACTTCTATTGTGACAAGTCAGGGCAGGAGGTGAGCTCCTACCTGGGGCCTCCTGTAGTCTGTTCCTTAAACTCTTGGTCATTTTCATCTTCATTTCCATTGAGTCTCTCAGTCAAAGTGGGCCAACAAAGATGGGATTGATAGCTCTTGGTATGGACAACTCACACAGGGCTAGAAACTGCTTCTGGAATGTCCTGTTAAGGCCTTAAGCCCCTAGGGGTGAGAAAGTTGATGTCCCAGGTGCACGATCACTTCAATGATTGGTTCAAGAGGGCATGGTCATCTCAGGAGCCTTCTTGATTGGTAGGATCTTAGATAATCAATTTCCACTCTGGGAGGAGACAGGCAATCTAAGGCCTTCCCTGCATGTTCGGCCACTATCCTTGTTTTGTGCATAGCGATAAAGCTTCCTCCCAACTTATGCCTGCAGTGTGGTCAGTGGTGTTGGGTAAGAAAACCTGGTCTGGGACCAGCAGTTAGCATAATGGCTATGTCATTGGACTCCCATGCGGTCAACCATGGTTCGAGTTCAGTAACAGGTTCATCTCTATACTTGTCAATACAGCTCTTGGATCAAATTCCACCAATAACCCCTCATTTGTAATAGCTACTACGCTGGTGATCCAGCCACTGACTTCACCCGTGAGTACCTAGTACCACTCATCTCTGACTTTGGCCAGTGTGAACACTGGCTGAAGAGAGATTCTGAAATGGTAAACGCCTGGCCAGGCCACTCCTTCACTTAGGCTGCGACTTGAGCTCACACACACACACACACACACACACACACGGCATCGCATTATTGATGCCACCGTATTTCAAAGCCAATTATGGACATCTTAACCGCGTATGAGGTGACCCAATCTGTATTTGATTTCTGACATGCATGAATAATTTATTCCACCAATATTGCATCAAAACTGTGTCCCGGTAATTAGATGAGGGTTTCAGTGACAAAGCAGAAACTGTTGGGGTGGGTGGTCTGTGAGGTTATGGCGCATAAAAGAGCTTTTCATTCCTCCAGCAGATGGGGTCCCTTAAGGATAAAAGAGGCTGAGAGCCACTTGAATTGGCCTCAGGGCCATAAGCGACAGACACCCAGTGCTGGCTGTGGTTAAGTTTCAGTAAAATGCCGAGCACAAAGCCTGGCGCTGAGCACCTGCTGACTACCTGGGAGGGCCCTTCCTCCTCGGGCTGGGTGTGTGGGAGAAACCGAGTCCCTCTCCAAGCAGATAAAAGTTTCTGTTATGGGATTTGTCTGAATTTGTAGGGGAAATTGTTGGGGAAGCCTAGAATAGAACTTCCAGCCCTTGGGCTGTTCGATTTCTTTCTTTCTTTCTTTTTTTAAAGATTATTTAATTTTATTTATTCATTCGTTTATTCCAATTTGACTAGAGAGAGACAGAGAGAAAGCAAGAAAGCAAGCTACCAGGTCCAGGACTCGAACTGTGGTCGGCTACATGGGTTTGCCTAGTGCTTTAACCACCATGCCAGCTGCTAGTTGCCTGGATACCTCTTTTTCCTGGGATGTCTGCCCTCCTCCTCTGCAGACCCCTTTACCAAGAGAGAGTTTCTCAAGGAAAGTGAGAGCTCTGATGGTTTTCAAATAGCTAGCTCCTCTCAAAATGCACTGGAGCTTGGGCCCAGCAGGTGGCATGGTGGTTAAGGTGCTGGAATTCCCACGTGGCTGTCCATGGTTCAAGTCCCGAACTTGGTGGCTTGCTTTCTCCCTCTCCCTCTCTCTGTCACTCTTCCTCTGGCAAAACCCATGTGAAAAAATAATAAATAAAATAATTAAAAAAAAAACAACTATTTTAAAAAATGCACTGGAGCTCATGTTTTCAGTTTCCAAGTAGGTAAACAGAAAGGCCTGCTTTCTTCCCTTTTTTCCTTCCCTCCTTCCTCTCTTCCCTCCTTACGTTATCCCTTTCTTATTATCTTGTCACCTAAGGGTGGGGCATGGGGGGAAAGAAAGAAAAAGAAAAATACCTGCAAAGTGTTTTGCATTGTGTGTGTGTGTGTGTGTGTGTGTGTGTGTGTTGGGGCATAGAGGTGGCAGGGATTAGGGACTATATCAGGAGGAGCCCATACTCAACTAATTCTAAAAATAATTCTTTTTTATTTTTTAATTGCCAGAGGGTGCATGCACTTGTGGGGTGGGAGAGAAAGCCTTCCTTGTGGCATGGTCATCCCACCATCCCTTCTCCAGTTTGCCACCCTTTCAGGATTTGGGGCACACACATGCACCCAGCATGGTTTTCAAGTCTGGGGCCAGGATTCGAACTGAAGTCAACTATGTGGGATCTGGTTCTCTTAACCATTATTCAGTCCTACAGAATAATAAATTAGAACCTTAGAAAACTCTGAAACATGGCTAGCATGGCATTGTTTTCATGTCCTTAGAAAGACTCGTGCACTGGGACTAGCAGTTGGCGTAATGGCCACGTCTCTGGACTCCCATGTAGTTGACCGTGGTTTGAGTCCCGGACCTGGTGTTTTAAACTCACTCTGGGCGCATATGCGTGCGTGCCCAAGATCCTGAGAGCAGAATGGAGGAGAAGGGATTGCAGCATGGCCATCCCCCATGAGGGTGCTTTCTCTCTTTCTGTCTCTGTCTCCTTCTGTCTTTCTGGAGAGCGTATGTGCCTTATAGCAAATACCTCTAAAAAATAAATAATAATAGAGACATCTTCACGTGGCCAGATGGTCAAAGGACCGGAAGACTGAGCTTGCGGAAGACTGAGCTTGCTCTGACCACGCCCTCCTGAATCACTGGACAAGAACCATTGCATTGTTATTCCACGAGGTCGGGGCTGCTAGGCTGTTCCCGATATTTGCTCACACAGGGCCCTGGCCTGGAGAAAACTGTCCTTTCTCACCTCTCCTATCCAGTACTCTGGGCAGCTCCACTCCCTGCAGAGAGGCAACTCCTGATTTGCTCAGAAGTTTCTCAAAAGCGACAGCTCAAATAGTCCTGACGATTTGCTAGATGAACAATGATCGCTTTAACCTCCTAATTAACATTGTTAACATCTGCTAACAAAGGACATCTAACAATATCTTAATGAGGAGGGATTTCCAATTTGTGACAGGGGCATGTTACACAAACAGGGCCCCATTCTTCCTTTGTTCCTGGGCTCAGCAGCCAGAGAGATTACAGATATGACACCAGAGCTGCGTTTGCTGTTGATCATTCTATATCCTTACACGTGTACGCGACATAATTAGTGTCTTGGCTAATGTTACCTGTGTTATTGTTTGCACTGTAATTTGGAGAGAATAGAGTGGGTGATGAGGGTGATTTAGATCGGGGCAGGCATCTGCTCTCTGGTTTTCCTTCCTACTTACTGACTGTAGCTACTGAACAAACGCCCGCAGGAGAAAACCTGCAGCAGAAAAAGCAAACGTTCTGGGGCCTGTGGTTGGGGATGATGGGTGTATACGAGGAATAGCCTTTGGGTCGTTCCAAACAAACATGGGCGTGACTAACCATCTTGATCCTCATTCCTTTTCCAAGCTCTTATAACTTGTTTTAAAAGCTATTATCTATCACTTAATTATTAAAAAGTGTCTACTCTGTTTTCATAAATTATCTATGTGTTAGAGATAGCAGCATATGAGAGAGAGATTCATGGGGGAGAGGGAGGTTCCAAAGCCAATTATCCCAGCTGGGAAGGTTTTAGAACAACATGGGATCCTTAAATTATTCTATACTAGATCATAAAAGATGTGCATGTTTGGTTAGGTGAGTGGTGAAAGGGGAGAAAGAAGGGGTAGAATTTGTAATAATCCCTGATTCTTCATCCTCATCTATCTTAAAGACATCCTTGTCACTGGGTCTATTTCTTTGAGTCTTAACTTCTTTATCCTGAAGACAGAATTCATATTGGGAAGAATGAACTTCGGATGTTATTTGGAATTACCATTTAAATAAACTACATCATCCAAACTATGAAGAAACACAGGAAAAATACTTAATAACATCTCTGGCAAAAGTTAATATTCAACAAATTGTAGCTATGATAAACAATATCATATTATAAAGTTATATATAATATACGATGACATTGAAAATACATTACCCAATTGATAGTGTTATATATAGTACATGATATATGCATACATAGGAGAGGGGCAGACTTCCCCCCCAGCCTCCTAGATTCAACAAGGCTAGGCAATTAACTGACAATGGGCAGATTAACATGAGAAAAGGTATTACACATTTATTATGTGCATAGGCTGTCTCAGTGAAACCTGAAAAATGGTGAGATTTGGGAAATTATATACCATCTTCATAGGAGAAAACTTGAAGGCAGGGGTCGACAACATAGGAAAGAGTAAATTTTTTTTAGGAAAGATGAATGGACCCATAGACTAGATGGTAGATATGATAGTTTGTGACAAAGTTTGCCCGGGGGTGTGCCTTGGCACGATTTTTGTCACTATAACAGAATACCACACACAGGGTAATTTATGAAGAACAGAAAGCTATTTTTCACAGTTCTGGAGACTTGAAAGCTCAGGATCAAGGTGCTGGCATCTGTTTTTTGGTGATGGTCTTCTTGCTGCATCCTCACATGGGGTAATGGCAAGAGAGACTAACTCCCTGCAGTATGCCCTTTTATAAGGGCATCTAATTGCATTCAGGAGGAAATAGTTCTCATACCTCAGTTACCTTTTGAAGTCCTACCTCTTAATACCATCACACCAGCAACATTCAAATCATAGTAGAGTGGTGTTGATGTCCAGTCTCCTGTCCTGTGACAAGAGAGAACTTTCCCTAGTTAATGGAACTGTTGAGTTCTTTTTGGAGGAACTATCTTTCAGTAGGTAATGGAAATTTAGAGAAAGTCTTTCTATGCATTTGCTGTTTCACAAGTGCCTTCAGCTCAAAATAATCAATATGCCAAGGTGACATATTTGGGGTGGCATGTCCTAACTCCTTCACGTGTAATATGTAATATAATCAGATGTTCAGAATCTATTTCTTTCTTTTTTTTTTTAAAAAAAAAGATATTAACTCTTAAAAAATTATCTATTTATTTATTTATGTATTATCATTATTATTTCTGAATTCACCAAAGAGAGACAGAGAGAGGGTAAGAGGGAAAATGAGAAAGCAAGCCGCCAGGTCTGAAACTTAAACCACAGTTGACCATGTGGGAGTCCAGTGCCTTAACCACCATTCTACCTGTGGCCCAGTTCAGGATCTATTTCTATACACTGATCTGAGCTATCAAATGGTCTCTTCCCTGAAGTCATTAGGACACAGGCCAGAGGTGTGACTTCCTCCTCCCAGCTTACCAGGCAGAACCACCAAGAATCATCCAGCAAGATAGAAGATAAAATAAAACAAAGTAAAAAACTTTTCAGTGGGAGAACTTGTGGTCTGAGCTCATGTTGAAAAGCTGCCAACCTTGAATTGGTGCTATAGTTTGAATGTGTCCCCTGAAAATTCTTGTATTGAGCCACTGGAACAGGATTAAGAGGGTAAAACCTTGATCCAATTATGGTGTTGAAGGGTAGGGCCTTTGGGAGCAGATTAGTGACTGGGTGCTCAGGGCAAAGCCCTCACAAATGAGTCCTGATGAGTTTAGAAGGAGAAGAAACGAGAGAAAGGAGCTCACAGCCAATCCTGCTTTATTTGCTTGCACCCCGAATCCTCTGCTTCTGCGAACAGGTGTTTCTGCTGGCCATGTTGTGAAGTAGCTGGCGTGGTGCTTTATTCTCTATAAGTCACCCAGTCCAGGACATTCCATAGGCATCACAATAATGGACTAAGACAGTGGCATTTATTCCTTCTGCCTCCACTCCTGCCCCTCACCCCCCAAAAAAAAGCATGCCGTGTTTATCTTGGGCCAGGAGAGCTTTACTGACAAGGATGCTGTAGAGACGATGTAAAGATAGAAGCATGTTACAGACACCTTTTTCTCTCTCTTACACACACACACACACAAACAACTTTATGAAAGTTTTTGATTACTCCTAGCATCTGTTAAAGGAAAAATAATATTCTGAGACTTATTAAAGACAGTAAAGGAGGTTCTTCAAGAAAGGACTGCCCTGCAGGAGGGGAGAGAGATGGAGCTCGATTCCACCTACAACAAGGAAAGTGGGGATTTCCATATAACCAAGGAAGATGGCAGTAGTTGGTGAATGGAAAGTATTAAGAAGAGACCTAAAGGGTAGGAAGGATTCTTGCTAACTTGACCTAACAAGATTCTTGCTGAAGACAGGCAAGAGCTGTCAGTCTCTACCTGAGGGAAAATGGTGGATGAAGAATCCAGTAGTACACAGAGTGTGATTGGATATGGAAGATAGAGGATTCTTGGACTTGACAAAATTCTTGCTGAGACTGGGTGGTGTAGGCCCAACAGGGAAGACACTGAGGGTCAAAGTCTGCAGAGTTTGGGAGTCTGACTAAAGTTTGGTAATGGCCAGTATCCTTGTCATACCATGTGCCTTCTCCCATCTCTGCTACCTTTAAACACACGCATCATACACCAGGTTGACTTAATATATCACTACTGGGCCGCATTAGGTCATCTTTGGATATTATTATTTCCATTATTTTATACATTCGATGGCTATACACCATTTGGCTTGTAAAGAGAATTTACCCAACATGAAATACATCTCAGACCAGTCCAGTTGAGAATACTATACACATTATCATCAACAAGTAATGTACCATTTCTGTGTCCCACAAACATCTCGCCTTTGTATTTTTTCTCCCTGATTTCTTTCC
>NW_006159506.1:212197-227921 GCF_000334495.1 Tupaia belangeri chinensis | reverse complement strand
CTTTCCCTATGCCCTTCCCCGCTTCCACCTTCCTTCCACACTGTGTCCAGTGTCCATAACTATTTTCAATGCATTTATGGCCTCCAACCTTTCAGTCTCTGCTACAGAACGTGGGCAATCTTAACATTTTAGAGTTGGACGAAGCCTTAGAAACCACCCGCTACCTTATTTTACAAATTAGGAAGGACTCCTGGAGGCCAGGGAGCCTAAGATAACCTGTTAATGGGAGGACCAGGGCTGGAAAACCCTTGGGACCTGATGACCCCTAGGGTCCGCTCTCCCTGAAGGCAACAACTAGCATAGTTTTGATTTCAAAGGGAGATCAGAGGGAAAAAATAACACAAAAGAGAAAAATATATCTTACTTCTCAGGTTCATGGAGCTTAGTCAATTCTTGCTCATTTCTGAGAGGGTAGGAAAATGAAACCGAAAGCAGTCTTCTCATTGAGGGTGAAGGGAGAAAAAGGGGGAAAGAAAGGAATTATTCAAATTGACATGCTCTTACATGATTGCTTGCAAAAACAATCACTTTTTGATGATACAGCAGCCTTATCAGGAGAAATAATTTATAGATACCATTTCAAAAGGGAGGAGAAAGAAATCCCACGCAACCCAACTGTATAGCCATGCAGAAGGAAATATTGCTTAGAAAAAAACCACCACTAAACAATAAACTTCTCCTGCACTTTATATGTTGAAAAGGTTTGACTGTAAATCCTCACTTTGACATTCATCCTAGATTCACTTTAGAGGCAGCCCACAGACTCAACAGGGCGAGAGAAAACACTAAATCATAATTACCTCATAAAAGCCAAGCTTGTTTTTCTGAATGCTCAAGAACTCGTACAGCTTCTCAAAATATCATAAATCTATTGTGTTCTCTCCTGTTTTACTTAACAGCCAATTAATGGTGCTGTTTAAAAGAATTAAAGCCAAGGCTGGGAAGGGGGAGCGAGGAGGGGAAAATAAGTCTTTAAACTTTGCCTAGCACACTGATACCGTGTGCAGAGAGAACCCTCATTAAAGATCCGCTCGTTAAAAGACTCGGCTGCAGAAAAATCTTGCCACAATCCACGCCTATTGGTATGATCTCGTTCTCATTAGCATACTGAAAGGAAAACATTTTTCAACAGAATCTTGAGTCAGTTTTAATATCCTACAGGATGACATTAGACTTGATGGCAAGAGCTCTCACTTTTCTTGGGGAAGTCCCTCCCCACCACCTGAAGGATCTGGGCTCCAGGTTGAGTAGAACAGAAGCAGTAGGTCGGGTCATAACAAGGCAGACACACCCTCCCCTTCCCTCCTCACAGAGGTCCCAAAACCACCTGGCCTCCGTCCTGAACTTAGTTCCACATTCCAAAGGAAGATGGTAACAACCTCACGTAGTCTCAGAGGGCTCACCCACAACTTATCACTCTTAGGACTGGAGCTCCATCAGCTGCCACCCTAAATTCTCAGTGAAGACGGAGACACCTGGGTGTGGGGACGCCTGGGCAGCAGCTGAACTTGAGCACGGAGTGATGCAGAACAAGTGCATTCGGGTCCTGACCTCATAACCTGTGACACTGGGCAAGCATGCCCTTTGGACACAGTTCCTGGCTCTAAAACAGGAAGACATTGGTGACCACCACTGACCCACATGGCAAAACCATTCCACAGTTTCTTAGAATTCTACTTTGGTTGTACATGAATCTCTGTAGAGTACTGTGAGGTATGGCCAGGGCATGAATCTGAATTTCTCTTTAAAGAAAATATTAAGACAGAGAGAAACAGAGAGTGAGAAAGCAAATCACCATGTCCAGGGCTTGAACCATGGTCACCTATATGGGAGTCCAATGCCTCAACCACAATGCAGGCCTCTGACTCTAATACCAGTAAGGCACTAGGATAGATGCCCAGCCAGATGGAAAGACGGTCTGGTCATTAGGTAGGTGATCATCTGAGACAACTAGGATGGCCTGCCAATGGGAGCTGACTGAACATCCTCCTGCTCTCTGGTAAATGTCAAGATAGTTCTGAGTGGGGGGTTAAGAAAAGAGGGGGAATGTAAAATGATGCAGCCAGCCAGCCAAAGGCCAGAACCAGATGACTATGTGAAACTGGGAATTAAAGAGAAGAGCAGAAAGAGCATGCGCTTTGATGCCAGACAACATGGCTAGGTTCTCATCCATCTCAGACCAAATGGCCCGAGGCAAGTTACCTACCTGCTCTGAGCCTCAGTTTCCCCGTCCGTAAAACAGAGATAGAGTGGGGAGACACATAAGAGACAAAACTAAACACACAAGGCAAAGTATAGTACATATCAAAATTTATTCTTCATTATTCTTCAAAATACCTATCAAGTTTTCCTCTCAAAGCATCTCCCCCATGGATTTAACATAGCCAGGTTTTTTTCCAACAGTAGAACAGATCAAATTTTTGGCTTCAATTTATGGGCCATTTTGGATGGACAAAAAAAACATGTGTTGTAAATTGAATCACTAGAATCATTCTGATGCTAGGAGACGCTAATACCACGGGAGGTGCCCCGAGAACAGACACTACAGGAGGGAACTCACTCTGGACCCGGAGTTCACTGAGTGGAATTGGGAGCACAATCACTTATGCAAATTATATGAAATACATTCTCTTTGTCCTTGTCCTCCACCCCGCTCTCTCTGCCAAGCATACACAGTTGAATTTGTTTAGGTTGAATAAGTCAAACGCATGCAACTCCACTGTAATTACGAGCATACCTCACACACTTGGTGTGATGAGCAGGAGGGTTAGTGCCGGTCAAGTGCACAGCATGGGGCCTGGTAAGTTCTTGGTCAATGCATATTACTATTTTCCTCCCTCATATTTGGAGGCTCGTATATATGACTATTCTCGAAGAGAATGAGACAGATCACACTCTATGACACTTCTCCCCTCACTCAACATTTTATCCTGAAATGCCCTTGAAGGTGACAAGAAGTTAGGAGGAAGGAAGGAGGGAAGGATGCAGGGAGGAAGGGCAGAAAGAAGGTAGACCATTGAAGAAGGCCCATGTCAGCGCCGAGAGTTTCAGTAAGGAGGATACTAATGCTGCTGTCTCTGGGAGAGGTCCACACTTGAGTCTTTGTGTATTATCAGCTAATATTAATGACCTGCTTGTTGTTTGCCTCACTATGGTCTAGGCTTTTTCATGTCTGACCATCAAACAATCATTATAGTCAATAGCCTCTGCCCCTTCCCACCTGCTGGGTTGGATTCTGTGCTGCTCCTCTGGCCCTTGTCTTGGTTCACAGAATTGGGTTGGAGGGCAGAATGTAAGATTCAGCGTGGCTGGAGTGATGCACGTGGGGGTGAGCCATGCTTCTGATGGGGTAGAATTCAACAAGGAGTTGAAATAAGGACTGGGCTGGGGCAGAGCACTGAGCTGAGGAATGAGTGGGACTTGAGATATTTGAGGAGTTTGGGAAAAAAGAGAAATAATTATGGGGTGAAGTGGGGACAGTCACTGGTAAAGTGTGAGAGAGGACCTCTGAAGGAATTTCAGCATACCAGGAATCAAATCCCATTGGAACGGGACAATGTCTTAGCTAGGCTTTAAGTACATTTTAGTAACTAGTGATTTTTTTTTATTAAGTTTGCCAGAGAGCATGTGAGTGGTGAGAGAGAGAGAAAACAGAGAGAAAGAGATGGGAAGAGGAGAAAGCATCCCCCAGTGGAGCACAGTCACTCTGCAAGCCCTTCTCCTCCACTGCTTCACCTTGTTGGGATCTGGGGCCTGCATATACATGTAACAGGTGCCTGAAGCATGTCTCCAGCCACCAGGTCTGGAACTCAAATCTAGGAGTCGGCCATGTGGGGTCCGGCTGACTTAACCACCAGGCCATGGTCGTGTTATTCCTTATACTTCTTTTGGTCAGGAGTCATGATTTCTGTTTCTCCATCTTTAACCCAGAGTCTTGGAGCTCTTTGCTCTTTTCTGCTTCACATAGTGAAATTTGTCAGAATCAAAAGGGAGTCATTTGTGTCAACGTGGGGTAAATCCTGACTACACGGAGTCAGGGAAGGTCACAAAGGGGCAGTTCTCATGCAAGTTCGTCTGATAACAGCAACCACCACAAGGACTCGGCTGGAACCACAGCCTTGCAACACCTGTGTGAAACTGCTGTCCAGCCTGGACTGATATCACCCTATTATTGATCCTGGTAGCCAAGGATAATTGTTCTCAAACAATTTATGTAATCTCTCCTCATTTTTCTTTTAAAAACCCTCATCTTCCCTTATCTCCTTGAACATGGCCATGGCTTACTATGGCAAGTATATTCTGCATTGCAATACTCATGCCTGAATACATATCATTCTTTTTTTTTTTTTTCTGTTAGAGAGTCTTTCTCTCCATTATTTAGAGGTTGACAGCATTCACACTCAGTATCAACATTGCTCAACCTATGAAATATCGATTTTTAAAATGCCATTAAAAATGGCAGAGATTAACCAGGACCTCCAAATTTAGCAATATATAAAATGTCTCTTAAGTCCTACCTATAACCTGAGACATAATATATGAATGATTCTCAATTCAATGGCTTCTCCAAGTAAATCAGTAGAGGTTGTTTTCTCAGCCTGGGCTATTTTAGGCCCAGCTGTCCTTGACAATGAACTTGTGACAGATAATCACTCAGGGCAGGATGGCTCAATGGCTGATACCCAGAGAGGCCTGCACTGCCTCCTGTTTGTCTCAGACTTCTGTAGGTGCTCCCTCAAAGACTCAGGTGAGACCGGGAAACCTGTAAGGGACTAGTGGGACCATGCCACAGTCAAGGAAGCTTGACTGCAAATTAAGCAGCCAGTCTTCAGAGACCAGAGTCACCACCAAACATTTCACATAAACACTGCCCACTCCCTGCTCAATGCTCCGAACTTGCAGGAGAGCCCGTCGCCAGCTGAAGCTCACGTTTCACTGAGAAACATGCAGATAAGAACAGGTCAGGCTCTGCTCTGGGAAAATGGTCTCTGCTACTCATTTCCTTCTTTCTGACAGTGAATTTGTAGCGTGACACACTCATCCAAGACTCTGAGGACACCCTGCAAGCTAGTGAGTTAGCATTTCATTGTTGGATTGACTCACTGGATTGTTTTCATGATCAACGACTTGCAAACAGACTGTTCTGAAATTTTGGTTTTAACTTTCTACAGAGGCCATGACTTGAAGTTAACTGGATGGAAATCTTTTGCCCAGTTACAAATCACTCTGATCCTACAGGATTCTAATACTTGTTTTTGAGTCTATTAAAATTGAAGTGTGAAACCACTGTAATTCCAAGGGCTTTTTTTTTTTTATCATAAATATCTGGTATCACTGGGGTCTGGAGTTACAAGGCTAGATACAGATATGGTTCATCCATATTTACCGAAGCGAAGAGGAAAAGACAGTTTGGAAGATGGACCAGTGGACAGCTGACAGTGTCCTGCTCTCCTGCTGTGGACACTGCCGAGGTGCCCAGGATTTGGCTAGGAACTTCCGTGTGTACCATCTTCATGAACCTTGTCACGACCCCTACTGGATGACATGCCTGCTTCTATGTCTTATCTGCTTCTATATCCCACTGCCACCAGTGACAATTTCATTCTCTGATAAGAAAGAGAAAAAGGTGAGATTTGGGACCATCCTGTGTGTCTTGAATTTTGATGTTTATTACAACATACTAAGCAATGAAGATACTAGGTGCACCTAGAGTTTAAAACAGTAAGTCCTTCCTATTTCCACTGACCATCCATGGACTTCCATAATGGGAAGAGTTGCCAGTGGGGAATCTCTAACTACACAGAGAATGAGCAGAGACAGGGTATGGAAGAGCACCCTAGCCTAGACTTGGACAACAGCCCTGTAGCATGAACAGAGATTCTAAGTGACTGATAACGTTTGGATAATAGTTTGTCCCTCAGAATTCCATGTTATAGAAATTTGGTTCCACGTGTAATGTCTCTGGAAGGTGGTGGAACTCATACAATGTATGCCCTTAACAAAAAGAAAAAAGTTACGCCCTAATTAGAGAGCACCATCCAATGGGCTGAGGGAATGGGAGGTATAAATAAAGGAAGGAGAAATTCTGTTTCCTCTCTTTTTGCACATGCCCGCCATCCTCCCTGCCTCTCTCGGCCATGCTCCTGAACATTCCAGCCACCAGAATCATGAGCCAAATAAACCTCTCTTTATAAATCACCCAGTCTCAGGTATTTTTATAAGCAACACAGTAACAGACTGAGACAGTTCGCTTAACAAAAGCAATACTCCAACCTCTTCCTCCCTGCCTGCTGTGACTCCTTGGTGAATTACATTTGGCTTTTACCAAACGGTGATGCTTGCTATTTTCTGAACTACTAGCAGAGACTGAGTTCCCTGAGACCATAACAGTAGCTGTCATTTACCTCCTTGAATCAGGCACTAAACATCCACACCTTTAACTCTTACAACTCTTCAAGGTCTAGAGACCCTCTGAAGTATGCATTACCATCTCAATTTTACAGATCTACCATGTCATATTGCTTCCCATGTTTGGTAAAGGTCTACACATAATCTATCCTTCTTGCTAATGAGCAAAGTAGCTCACCCCAGTTAAGAAACCCTTTAGACCCCTGGAAATAGTCTGCCTCTTTTGCTTTCTCTGCTCCTGGTGAAGAAGTCTCTCTTGACTCATGAACATCTCAAACATTCTTCTCATCATTGTTTCCTTCTGTTCTTAGAAAAGTAGGTCAATGTTTTTCAAGTCCCTTTCTAAGCAAAGTGATCTCATTTTGTTATGTATTTCTGATTAGTACAACATGTCTAGTAGACTCTAAATTCAACTTTAAAGTTGAATCTAAAATTGTATTAACTATGGTCATTTGATATAAAACTGTAATAATTTAATCCGCATTACTGTCCTCATAGCTAATATTTTTCTGGCTATAAAATCATGGCTAGAAAAATTAAAATATCTAATAAACCAATTCTCAACCCCCCAACCGTTAAAACTGAGAAACAGATGGAGCTCTGTAAAATGTCCAGACTTCACTGTGTTAGTTTACTCTTTTTTCTCTATATGGTATAGTAGGAAAACTGGACCAAACCAAAACATTAGGCTTGACTCCCTAATTACTTAACTTTTGTCTTTATGACCTCAGGCAAATCATTATACCTCACTGTATTTTCTATTTCCTTATTTATAAAGTGATAAGGTTGGGCTGGCTCCATGGGCTGGTGATTAAGGCAGCTGGATCTCACATAGCCAAAAGTGTGGTTTGAGTCCCGGACCTGGCAGCTTGGGAAACACAATGGGTGCATACATGTGTGTGCCCCCAAAACAAGGGAGAAAAAGAGAAGGGATTGCAGTGTGACCATTCCTTGTGGAGAGCGCTTTCTCCTTTTCCTCTCACTCTCTCTCTGTAGAGTGCACGTGTGCTCTAGCACCAAATAAATAAATAAATAAATAATAGGGTTGGGTTATATCAAGTGAGTTTCGAAACTGTTTTCTAGCTCTGTAAATCTTCTTAAATGAAATCTTATGTAGAAGTACAATGCATACAAAAGAGAAAGCAGAGCTCTCTGGGTGAAGCAGAGATGACAAGACCCAAAGACTCATTCTTTTAGGCTCCCTTCACCTAATTCCTCCCCCCACCTCTTTGTAACTATTTACAGTTCAAAAGCACAGCTAGGGTGGGTGTGGACATTTGCTGCCATAGCACTGACATCTTTGATAGAATGTACCTGTAAGTCTGTGAGTTTACGTGTGTTTATATGGGTACACAGAAGAAACTCAAATTTCCCCAATCTGTGAGTAGTAATGAAGTCAGACATCACTAGTTCTTTAGGTCACAAAGTCCCAAGAATAACACAAGATGGCGGCCCTATGCATAATACCCCTAAGGATTTCTGGGACATGCCCTCCTCACCCTGTGAGAGTAAAGGATATCATTTAAGCTCATTAGTCCGTGAGGGCTCTGGTGAGTGCCCTTGGCCCAGGGTCCCTCCCCCTGGACACCCAGGTGGTGCTGATGGCTGTTTCATCTGCTGTTCCCCAGGATGGGAGTCTGTTGGGTGCTCAGCCAGGCCACGATGTCTTGCTGGTTGAGGGTTTCAAGCTGAGCAGGTGGGATAGGGTGGCTGCTCCACTGCAAACAGTGCCCCAGCAGGCAGTACTGCTACTCGTTGGCCTTGAGCAATAGGGCAGCTCCATTCTCAATGCCATGAGCTCTTGCCACAACAATGTCTTGCAGCATGCCAGGAAGAATGCTGACAGGTAAATGGATCTGCTGGTCATTTCCTCATTGTCCTTGCTCCTGAGTCTTTGTCACACAATGGGGCACTGCCCGAGGCAGCAGATGGAGCATAGGGATTCCATGGAGAATAGAACAGCAGGATTTCTACTCTCTGGACTGTGGGTTCAGGTGTCTGCACAGGCATTGGGTTGTTTTACTGGCTGATGGTGCTTCTAAGCCAAGGACTAGAAAAGTACAACCTATTGTAAAATTTAACCAAAGAACGCATCCTTTGGTTTAGAAATAGGATAATTAAGGCATAAGACCTTAAAAGTTTAAAGAAATAGCTCTTACTATTTTTTTACAAAAAGAAATATTTTGCTATAGAGTGCATGTGTTTGTGAGAGAGACAGAGAGAGAGAAAGTGAGAAATCATCTCCTCCTGGGGAAATGGTCATGCAGCGATCCCTTCTCTATTCTTCTCTTGGGGTTTTGGGCATGCATGCACATGTACTTGGTGTGAGTTTCAAGTCACTAGATTTGGGACTTGAGCCGCAGTCAACCATGTGGGAGTCCAGTGCCTTAATCACTATGTCACCTGCTGGCCCCTCTTTCCATTTTTATTGGCAACCCTCCCCCCGCATAGCTCCATCCTCATAGAACTCGAACAAGTGGCCAGGGGGAGTAGACCAGGAGAATCATCTACATGACAGCGATCATATGTTTCTTAGGAATGCCTCTCCCCTAGAATAATTCAGACTTTGTTTTTTCTCAGTACACTAGAAGAATGACCACACAGCACTCCCCTCTCTTCCATTTCTCCTTTGGGAATTTTGGGTACACACTCACACACTCCTGGGATGGTTTTTCAAGCTCCTGGGTCTGGGCCTTAAACCATGTGGTCAGTCATGTAGGATCCAGCTGTCTTAACCATCAGGCCATAGAGTTGGTCCAAAACACATTTTTCCCCCCATAGGGAGTGTTCATGGGCAGGAGGGAGGGAGGGAAGAAGGGAGGGGGAGAGAGAGAAAGAGAAAATGAGAAATTACCCACCATAGGCATTGTAGAGTAAGTAGCTGCAGAAGAACGACCAAGCCAACCAGGGAGGCAGAAGCAGAGACAGCAGTGACCTTGACCTTGCCTGGCCCCTGCCATCACTCTTACCCTCTGCCAGCCTAGTGGTGCATTCAGCCATGCCTATGGCTTGGCTTTGTGGTGGGATATGGCAGGGTATAGTGGTAAGACTTTGGAATTAAGAACACTTTGGTGGAGTCTCTTACTCTCTATTATCCTGCACAAATTGCTTTATCCCACTGACCCTTAGTTTTTCCATCTATAAAATTGGGAAATAATACTTTTGGTGTTATTAAGAAGATTGTAGTGGGAAGTATTTACAAGTGTTCATGCACCAATGGGTGTTCTACAAATGGCACCTGGTATTATTATCTTTGTACCCTGTGGTTGTTTCCAGCTACACTCACTTCAGACAGATGCAGTAGGTGGGCCCCCACCCAACTCCCTGGACCTTCTGTTGGGAGAATCAGCTTGGTTTACAGTGGTATCACCCTTTAGGTTTTTTTTAATATATAATTATTTTATTTGAGTTTATTTATTAATTTATATTTTAATTTGATCAGAGAGAGAGAGGAAGTGAGAAAGCAAGCTGTCAGGTATGGGACTCAAACTCTGGTCAGTCATGTGGGATTCCAGCGCCCTTAACCACCACGCCTCCTGCAGGCCCCCACCCTCTAGCTCTCGAGTTTGACTTTCAAGTTTGACTCTCGAGTTTGATCAACTAAGTGACTTACCATTCCTCGGTCTGTTTCTCATCTACAACTACTGTGGTTCCAGATTACAAAAATCACCTGTCCTATAGAAGATGAAGTTTGTGTTACTGTTTCTTGTTCTCATCATTGTTTTGGAATAATTCTTGGAAAAAGGAGAGCAGAAGCACCTTTTCTCTGACATCCAAAAACTCCATTATCTTTTTAGATCCATCGGCAAGCACAACACACAACAGGACAGCTTTGAATTCAAAAGTAAAACCAGGTCTCCCCCCTCTTTCTTCTCCTCCCCTATTCCCTCACATATAATAAAGTATACAATAGCTCCTTATTCAAGCCACGGGGCCTGTTTCCTCGCCATCAGCACATTCTTCCTGCCGTCTCCCACAGGCCCTGCTCATAGATGAAGCCGTCAAGGCTCAAGTTTGACTGACTTGGAAGAATGTGGGTTTAATCGGAGGGAGTAGAATATTACAACAAACCAGCTGCTCTTCGGAGGTTGATTTTCATTTTGGAAACTAGCAGAAGCAATTACCGTGGCTCATTAGAAGGCCTAACGCACTGGCTGCAAGACTATATTTGGAAAACCATATTCACTTAGCTCTGAAGTGGTGAGAGGGTGAGAATGGATGGAAGGGAAGGGAATGGGCCAGCCTGTGTTTAGAATCGCATCCACAAACAGGTGATCTGGGTTGAATTCTGAGCGGAACTTGCAACTAATGGAGTAGGGACACCAGCATAGACCTGCATCTTGATGTCTTAAACATTGGGAGGCTCTAGCTCTCTTTAAAAATTGGACTTGCTCATGGGGAGGGCTGCCTGTCCAAGTGGGAAGGGAGTGAAAGATACGCTGTTTCATGCATCCCACTGAGAAAGTGGATCAGGGTAGACCCCAGAAGTTGTGGTAACCTTTTGGGGAGGTCTATCTTCAACTACATCAATTACATCATAAGACTGCCACTGACTTTCCTCAGGGCCCACTTGCTGATGGAACGAATTTCTATCCTTACTTTTTGAAGCTTTCTGACCTGTAAGTGTCAACACCAGAGGCTCCTGCTTCATAACCAAGGAAGAGTCCTGGGATGGAAAGACAAATAAGGTGTCTTTCAAGAAGTTCATGGAAAAAAATGTGCATTGTGAGAAAGCTTTGCATGGATTTCAAATTTTATTGCACCAAAATTAACACGTCCTTTAATTCTGTCTTTCATGAACTTTTTGAAGTCCTCCCAAATATCCTTAGGGCTAGAATGGAATGCTTTAAGAAGTTCGTGGGTAACCTACTCCAAGAGGAACTTGAAAAACTCACCTCTGTTCTCATCTAGGGAATGGGAACATTCAGACCCCTTCTTATTAACTGTGTGATGGAGCTATTTTATTTCTTCTTAAACACTCCTCAAGGTTGGTGTGGTCTTTCATATTTTCTAAGTTTTTGTTTGTTTGTTTGTTTGGTTTTTTTGAAACAGGACTGCCAAGAGCTGCTTCCTGCTTTAAAAAAATAAAAATGAGGGAAGATCTCCCAACAAGACCAGGGGGAAACAGTCTTCAAATAGCATCTGTATTGATATACAATGGATAGGATCCCAGTCCCTTGGGTACTGAGCCCTGGTAATTTGTATTAGCTTCCCCTGGCTTTCTCATAAAATATCTCATTTAAAACTCGGGTGGATATTATTGCTTTTGTTTTAAAGAGGAAAAAAAAATGATGTTTCAGAAGTTTTACTGACTCACCTAGGGCCACCCATCTAGGTAACAAGGGCTGAGACATTAACTCAGATATGAGTTTGTGCCTTGTACGCGACCATAGAGTACTAGTGAAGAAAGTGTCACCCCGGATAGAAAATGTAGGTGACAGTAACTAGGCATTTATTCGTCTCAATTCTGGAGAGCTCGTCATAAGGAAGCAAGCGTCTGCTATAGTCCGAGTCTAGCATTCTCACCCAGGATAGAGTCCTCCTACTCTTAGATGTCTGCTGCCCTTCAAAGCATCCCATTCACACTCCAGGAACAAGAGAAGAAGAAGGGTGTATCCTTTTCCAAGGCTGCAATAATAAAGTACCATAAACTTTGGATTAAAATAACAGACACTTACTCTCTCAGCGCTCTGGACTCTAGAAGTTCAAAATCAAGGTGTTGGCAGGGTCTTCCCTTTTGAAGGTTCTAGGGGAGCCTCTTTCTTTGCCTCTTCCAGTTTTTGGTGTTACCGGCATTTCCTGCCAGTCCTTGGCTCATGGATGCAAAGCTCCAATCTCTGTCTCCATCTTTAAGTGACTTTATCTCCTGTGCGTCTGTGTCTCTGAGTTCAAATCTCCCTCTTCTTACAATGACACCAGTCATATCGGATTTAGGATCAATCCGAATCCACTACAACCTCATCTTAACACAACTGCCTCTGCAAAGACCCTATTTCTAAATAACATCACATTTACCGAGGGACATACTTGGGGGCACTATTTAACCCAATACAAAGGGTTGGAGACAACCAGCAGACTTTTCCGGGGTTATATGCCTACCTCCCCAGCTGCAAGGAAGTCTGGGAAATCAAGTAGAGGAAGGCACGGGAGGAGGAGGATGGAATGGAGGTTAGGTAAGTGGGACACAGCTATTGTTTAATTAGCTTCTTTGTTTTGATAAAGGGAATAAGCAGCTATTCAGTTCATTTAGGAGGCTTGGCAATTATTCGGCTTTTTCTATTCATTACCTCATTTAATGGCATAGACCCTTTCCATGTGTCCTCCCAATTGGATAGACAGCTTGGTGTAGGCAGAGGCTGTAGCTTTTATGTCTTTTATACACCAAACAAATTGGAGTTCAGTATACATTATGTTGGTTAAATTACTTCCCAGCCTTCTCTCCCAAGGGTCTCCTGATGTCAACCATGAAAATTGGCCCATGTTTGATATTGTTTACCTCCCCCTCCTCCTTCTTTTTTTCTTTCTATCTTTATTTTTGATCATGGAAATGAGCAGCATTTATATTTCATGAGTGATTCGGGTGGGCTGCCTTTCCTGTGACCCAGCAAAGAATAAATTCTTTTCTAGAGGTGCCTGCCTTGGTAGTCCTATGGATAGGAAAGACAACATGATAAAGGATTTGGATTTTAAGAATCTGGATTCTAATCCTGAAATGGAACTCTGTTCTCTAATAACCCCAGCTAGAGTGTAAACACTATGCTCCCACTTTTCAGAACCAGTCTAACTTGTCTAACTCCATAACTGTGTTTCTGAAGGCAAAGGAGAAAGATATAGACTCAAGCTCCAATATCTATGTGAAGAGAAACATGGACGTAGGGAGTGGGAAGGACAGACAGATGGGAAGATGGGAAGGTCTTTGGAAAGTTCTATGGGTTCTGAGGGTGTGCCAGACTCACTCCCTGTGCTTGGTATCAGGGACTCTGATTCTTTGGACCAAGCATGAGCACCTGGCCCAAAGACAGCTCTCCATAGCAGTGGCTGTGGTCCAGAGCAGCACCACAGGATCACCAACTCAACACCAGATGAAGATTCTATGTTATTACACATCAGGGGGTCCCCAGGAAGTCTTCTGAGAAAGCTGCACAGTTGTTTCTGGTGTGCTCCCTTGGCAAGCAATCCTTACGTACTGGTCTCAAGGGTCGTTTTGCACAAAAAAGGAATCCCTGTATTGGATAAAGATTGAGTAGGTGAACCAAGCAAACCCTTTCTGGAGGAGTTTGATTTCAAAGCCCACAGAGAGCTAGTTATTCTGGAAAGTCTTGAGCAACAGTAATGCTGAGACAGTGGAGCCATCTCATACGATGGCAGAGGCCTGGAAGAGAGAGTAATGGATACTTGATCTGCGGAGACAAGGGACAGAGTTAAAGCCTTGTCACCAGAGGAGCTGTAAGTTTATAGTTTTCTTCTGTGTCCTCAAAAGCAGTAAGTCGTGTTCCACATCTCAGCAGGGCCTGGGTGTGGGCTCTGGAGATCATTTCCTCATCCCTTGCTTGCATATCCCTCATCAATACCCAGTCACTGAAGTAACCTGAGTATATTTATGCTTTGCTTGCAAATAAAAAGAACTTCACATTAGAAAAAATTAACTGCATATACACATTCAACACTCTTCAAGCAGGTGTTATATGTACAAGGAGGCTCCAAACATTCATGATAAATAGAATTAAAGTATGAGTTTATTTTGGTGCAAAAACTTTTTGAAATCTGTACATATAATAGAGTTTTTTTTTTTTTTTTCATAATAGGCATTCTCCATGAACTTTTCTTTTTTTTTTTTTTTTTTTTGGAGAGTTTTTCCAGGGCGCGTGCGCTCGCCAGGCAGACAGAGAGAGACATAGAGACAGAAAGCGAGAAATCACCCCCCAGGGGGGATGGTCATGCTGTAATCCTTTCTCCTCCATTCTCCTCTCGGGATCTTGGGCATGCACGCACACGCGCCCGGCGTGAGTTTTAAGCCACCGGGTCCGGGACACGAACCGCGGTCGACTACGTGGGAATCCAGCGACATAGCCATTACGCTAACTGCTGGTTCCCCTCCATGAACTTTTCTTTTTAATGGCCAGAGGGTTTATGCCCTCGCCAAAAAGACAGAGACAGAGAGAGGACAAAAAGCACCCCTCCAGTGAGGCATGGTCACACCACATTCCTTCCTCCTCCATCTTCATAGTGTCAGGATTTGGGGCACACATGAACACACACAGAACATGTTTTTCCAACCCACGGGGCTGGGATTCAAACTCTGGTTAGCCATGTGGGATCTGACTCCCTTAGCTTATAGGCTATAGGTCAGCGTTTTATGAACTTTTGAAAGATTTCACATACACACATGCGCACACATTCTTCACCAAGAAAGAACGCGGCAAATGAGACAGACTGTGCCTCTGTTTGCAAGGAGCTTGTGTCCTGGGGGGGTAATACAACAGCTAGGAGGAAAGCGGCACAGTGGGTTCAGATGGGGGTAACTGTTGTACTACAGTTATGGGGAGAAGCAATCCTTTGGAGAGGCTGGCCAGGGAAGAGCTCTTTGAGGAGGTGGCATTAGGGCTACTTACCCACATTGCTGCTACCTACCACGAGAACTGTGACTTCTAACCTGGAAAGTTCCCTTGGATGTCATGTTTTGAATGGTTTTACCTTACAGGTCAGCAAGCAGGCTAGAGAGAGGGCATGACTTGTCAGGGGTCACACAGCTCATTAGTAGCACCCTTGTGTCCTCCTTATTCAGTACTCAGCCTGTCACCCCGACCTTGATCTCAGTGCAGGTCTCTTTGTGGGGCATAGGTGCTCTTGCCATGAGTGCTATCTGCTGGTTTTTTTTGAAGGAGATGGCTTGAGAGCCAGGAGGAAGCAGAGAGTGTAGTGTTCTTCCCTTCCAATGCTCAAGGGCTTTGCATTTCTTTCTCTCCTCCCTTGGGCCGGTTCCTTTCTCACCTGAAGTGCCCTGGGGTTACAGGACTGTAGCAAAGGGTGAGAGCCAGGCAAAAGCAGAAGCATCCCAGTACCACGTCTGGTAGCTGCTCAGAATACCTTCCCCAGAGACCACAGGAGAAAGGAACAAGAAAAAGGAAGGTGATCCTCCCTGAACCAATTAGCAAAAAAATACTTCCTCCCAAATTAAAACAATTAGCTGCTAAAGACAGGCTGCCTTTGGGTCACCCTTAGATGCTCATGATTCCCCAACTGTTTAATCTTCCTTTTCCCTTCTCCCTCTCTGTCTGCTTAGGTTTCTCCCTCTAACCCAGCCCCCCGCCCCCCC
>NW_006159506.1:208658-211049 GCF_000334495.1 Tupaia belangeri chinensis | reverse complement strand
CCCCCCTTTCCTTCTTTCTTCTCTGCTCTCTCCCTCACACCATGTTACCATTATTGTCAGTGGAATGAGCTGCACGCATGCCAAATCAGGTCATTCACAAATATAGAACAAACGTCTGTCACTACAGATTTACCAGGATGACTGAAGTCTGGCCCTTCTGTCTAGAGCGAGTATGCCCATGGCTTACTGGGAGCCCCAGCCCCCATAGCCTTTAACCCCTACCTTAGATTCCACTCAGGTAAACATTCTTCCAATAAACATCCGTTTGAGTGTCTTTAATGATGGATGGTGGTGTTTCCCTTCATGTTTTGAAAGCCAAGAAGCAGTCAGTCTTTCCATTATACCCCACCCCACCCCCAGCATTTGTACAAAAGCCATTTTCTAGAGTTTAGGGCTTAGCTGTAAATATTTGCTCTGGACTGAAACCTGCTAGAGGGTGTTTGCCTAAAACAAGGTAACTAACAACACTCCATTACAGAAAACGAGCAGGAACTGAGGCGACGACGTTTCAAGAAATGGAACTAACCGTTTCAAGAAATAAGCGGCCAAGTCCAGGACTATTTGCATGATTCAGAATTCTCTTTGGACATTTGTAATTCATCGTGAACTTTTGCATTGTTAGAGTCAATTGGATTCTCCTTTCAACTAGATATTAAAAAGCGCTTGATGAAAACCAAGTGAAAAAAAAGAGAGAGAAGAAAATGATAAAGAGGAAAAAAAAGGATAAACTAAATTTCAAATGCCTAATATTTTTAAAAAAAATATTATTTTAAAAATTTACTACAAGGCACATTTGTCCACCAAAGAAACAGAGAGAGAGAAAGTGAGAAACCAAGCGGCCAAGTCCAGGACTCAAACCGTGGTTGGTCATGTGGGAGTCAGCACCGCAAACACCATGCCACCGGCAGTCCTGTGCCTACTTATCTTTAAAATGGTTTTGTTTTCATGGTTTGGCCCATTTTAAAGCTCAAGTCCACTGTGGTTTTACTGACAACTGAAGCAAAGCCATAGGTACATATTTATGAATGGAAACAACTGTTCTGTGGAATATAATTTACTACTGAACACAAAAATGTTAACAACTGGAGTCTTTTTCTGGTTTTGTTTCATGATTACTGCAGAACAGTGCAAAGAGGTCTTAAAGGACCTCCAAAATCCAAGATGAAATACACAAAGGAGTCACTTTTACAAATAATCATTTAAAGATAAAAATGGCAAAATATTAAAAGACTTCTAAAACCTAAGATGAACGACAAACATTAAAACATAACCTGGTATCTATATATCTTGTTTCTCTTTTGAATTGTTAGGCTGGGTCTATTTTCTATTTTTTCTAATGAAGACAGCAGAAACTACAAGTGTTAAAATGAGAAAATCAGACTTAAAACTGCCTCAAATAACTATATTGCCCAATTGACCCCAGTTGTAAATGCTTTTGTCAATGAATTATTACATTATCATCATCATTATCGCCATTGTTATTATTTTGCTCTTTTCTCTGATGGTCAGGCGGCTGGGTCTGCCTTCCTCCATGGGTTATAATAATAATTAATTAGCTTGTGAGGGCTGTCGGGCAGCCTATGGGAAATGGCTTGATAGTCTTGCAAACACTGAATCATGCAGTAAGTTAACACTCATTTTTGTACACGTTTGCTTGCATGTTGATGACCTGGAAACACATGCTTACACTCCATATTTTTCCTTGTTGTTCAGGATTTGTTTCTCCTCTGGTAGGAATAAAACAATATGGGCTTCCTCCAGGGGACAAAACAACACCTAACTCTGCAGCATGGAAGGGCGAGAGGAGCAGATGGATGACGCTCTAGTTAGAGAGGGCCAACAGAGCTCACATGGAGAGGAAACGCAGCTACCTGGTGTTGCACCTGGGCACCAACACACAGTTTGGCAGTCAGATGGCCTGGGGAAGGGGGAAGACGTGGGCCAGGAGCAGGACAGGATCCAACAACAACATTCTCTCAGAGAATGTTCCTTGAGAGAGGATGTTCAAAGGACCTTGCTTCTGGGCCATGGGTTTAAAATTAAAAGCTCAGTCTGCATATGTACCCTAACACATTCGCTGAAAAGGGAGAATAGATGTGAATGAATTTATTTGTTAAGCTTATCAAACATCCTGACTTATGGGAGTTTAGAACAGCCTCCTACATGCTTTCTTCCTTTAGTTGGCAATAAGATCAACTAAAACAAACCTTAACTCGCTGGGCACTACATCTTACCTTGTGTCTAGAGAGAGGCCAGGAACAACTGTTTTCTACAGTGACAGGTTATCAACACCTCCCCGGTGCAGTCCAATAAAACTTTCTGCAGGGGTGGCCATCCATCTGTATCTGCACTGTCCTATACAGTAGCCACTAGCCACTTGTGGCTAAAGAG
>NW_006159506.1:200679-208602 GCF_000334495.1 Tupaia belangeri chinensis | reverse complement strand
TCTGCGCTGTCCTTATGAGTTATCAACTAGCCACTTGTGGCTACTGAGCAGTTGAAATGTGGCTAGTTTAACTGAGGGGGTAGTTTTAAAATTTTTTTTATATGCTTTGAATTGCTTTGAATTAATTTGGTTCAATTCCTTTTACATTTTTCAAACAGATTTTCTTTAATGACATTGTGCATTCAAAGAAGTGTATCTAGAAGGTATGTCAACATTGCTCCTTTTACTGTAATCGAATTATATGTAGCTGGTTGAAATGTGGCTAGTTTAACTGAGGGGGTAGTTTTAAAATTTTTTTTATATGCTTTGAATTGCTTTGAATTAATTTGGTTCAATTCCTTTTACATTTTTCAAACAGATTTTCTTTAATGACATTGTGCATTCAAAGAAGTGTATCTAGAAGGTATGTCAACATTGCTCCTTTTACTGTAATCGAATTATATGTAGCTGGTGGCCATATACTAGACAGCACGGATCTCAGATATAGCTCTAAACCTGACTGTTTCCTTTTTGGCTATTTCTATGTTCACTCTCAACAAGGTACAAATTCTCCAACCTACTGATAAAAGACATCGGTGTCTTCTTCCTGTTACGAGCCCAGGATTCACGGCAATGCTGTCACCTCCAATTATATTATAGACACAATGACTTTCTGTAATGTAATGACACACGAGTCAACTTTCCACCCCTGAGCTGACTGTTTTTGGTTCAGGTTATGCTTTATCTACCCTGGCAGTGAGCCACGACCTCACCTAAGACATACCAAATCAGAATCTCTGGAGGGGCAGTTTAGTTTCTCATCTTAACCATTTTTATTAGCATGTTAGGTAATTCTTATATGAACAGCCTGTTAATCTTTACCACCATTCTGTAGTGCATTTCACTCTGACTTTATCACCACCCGCTCAGGCCAAATATGACAATGATCTCACGTTCCATCTTCCTTCTCCCTGCTTCGGTCCTCCCCAATTTGCCCAAATCTAGAAGGCAATGAAATGAATTTCCTGACCTAACTTGTTATAACTCTTCAAGTCTCATGACTCATTCATTAGCTGTATCAATCCTATTCACAGGGAATGTTCAACAAATATCTGAAGGCCATCTGTGTCCTTTGTTTCTTTTATCTCTTCCGTTGTTAAGCTAGGCCCTTTTCCCATAGCCTGTCTTCCATTTCATTCTTTCTCCATCTTCCAAGAGGAGGTTGATAATTCACCTTCATCTTGTAATATCCATCCATCATCATCTTCTTCTTCATCATCTCTGGGATGGCTTCCCTTTGTATTCAGTCAACAAATGAACTTCAGGAGATAGAAATTGTAATTTGCAGATGATTAGATTTAGGAAAATTTACCCAGCACTGTTAAGTTGGTAGCTGGCAAAGAGATATGAGTCTGTGCTAAAGTTTATGTTTTTTTTTTTAAGTTTTTTTTTTTAATAGAGATTTTTGTTATATGTGCGCTCAATGGAGAAACAGAGACAGAAAGTGAGAAATCACTGCCCAGGGGGAATGGCCATGCCACAATCTCTTCTCCTTCATTCTCCTTTAGACATCTTGGGCACACATGCACACATGCCCAGCATGAGTTTTAAGCTGTTTGGTCCAGGACTTGAACTGTGGTTGACTATGTGGGAGTCCAGTGACGTAACTATTACACCATCTGCTGGTCCCAAAGTTTGTTTCTTTCTTCCATGGGAGAGAAATAGAGAAAGAGAGGTACCCAACAACAGAGTCCTCCCACTGTGACCCAACCTCAACCTCAACTAGCCCTGAATCCTTGACATGTGGATACCTGATGTCAACAGGGAGGTCTTCGGATATAAACCTGGAACCTTCCCATATAGGTCAGCCTCATGGAGCATTGCGTTACCACTACACCACCAACTGGTCCCTAAATGATGTTCTTTTTTCCTGAGTGGGACTAATTATCTTCTCTATGCCTCTACAGCCCTCTATGCTAATCTTGCTGAACCACAGTTACCTTCTCTGTTCCATGTGCATTGTGAAACAATAACAGGATCACCGGGGAGGGTTAAGATCATTAGGTGAAGGACTCTCCAGGGAAAAGGACATTCGCACAGTCTCAAGGTATCATACCATGGCGATTTAATAACTACAAAGACGGAAGCTGGGAAGTTGGCAGCCATTTTAACCAAACAATCAAAGTGAATGTGAGAGAAAGAGGACAAGTTGATGTCAGTGGTTCCAGATGTGACGCACCAAGAAAACCACATCAGCTGTTTAGTATTTCTACCAACAATGTTAAATTGAAATCTAATCATGAGGAAAGAATTAGACAAATCCAAATGAGGTATGCTTTGCAAAAAAATTGGCCTGGCATTCTCCAAAATGTCAATGTCATGAAAGACAAAAATAGTACATGCTTTGTGTGGAATTCAGAGGAAAACCCAGATTCAGTGATTAACAATGCCAAAAAAAATGCAAGTAATTAGCCATTGTTCAAATGACAGTGGTGTTATTTCTCTTCTGTGGCCTTTTAGACTTTTGTTGTCCCTAAATTCCATTTTATTGGGAGCCCATTTTCCACCTGGTCTTTCTTGACAGGGTTTTTTTTTTTTTTTCCCTAGTTTAAGCAATTTCTAATTAAAATTCTGTATTTCAAGAAAAAAATAGTTTGGTGAATGGTTCTCAATTTAAAAGAGTAGAGGGACATGATAATTTTCTTTTTAATTTTCTACAGAGTACAATAACTTACCAGAGAGAGAGAGACACAGAGAGAGGGAGAAGGAGAAAGCACTCCCAATAGGCATGGTCATGCCGCAATCCCTTCTCTTATATTTCTCCATCTCATCAGGATTTTGGTCATACATGCACATGCACTCAGCATGTTTTTCAAGCCACCAGGGCTGGGATTCAAACGGTGCAGTCAGTCATGTGAGATCCAGTTCTCTTAACCACCAGGAAGAAGAGCCAGCCCTGGATATGAAAATTAAATGTAACGTGATCCTTGATTGGATCCTGATTTTTAAAAAAAGGTATAAAAAACAGTATTGAGACAATTGAGGAAAATCAAGAATGTATTATCTTGGGAACCAGCAGTTAGCATAATGGCTATGTCGCTGGACTCCCACGTAGTCGACCGCGGTTCGTGTCCCGGACCCGGTGGCTTAAAACTCACGCCGGGCGCGTGTGCGTGCGTGCCCAAGATCCCGAGAGGAGAATGGAGGAGAAGGGATTGTGGCGTGACCATCCCCCCTGGGGGGTGATTTCTCGCTTTCTGTCTCTATGTCTCTCTCTGTCTGTCTGGCGAGCGCACGCGCCCTACAGTGAAAATCTCTCAAAAAAAAAAAAAAAGAATGTATTATCTATTAGAAAATAAGATTGTATCCATACTAAATTTCTTGAGTGATAATGATAATTTCATTATGGTTATATAAGACCGTGATCTCATTCTTAGAAAACTGTCCCAAGAAGTATGCAGGTGTGAAGTGTTGTGTCGGCTGCAGCTAATTTTCAAATGGTCCAGTAACAAACACACATACAAACCACTCTGAGAGAGAGAAAAAACAAATATGGCAAGTCTTAACAACTGGAGAATTTAGGTACAGTATATAGGCATTCACTGCATTATGTTTGTAACTTTTTCTATAGATTTGAAATTTCTCAAAATAAAAGTTGGTAGGGGAAAAGACAAAAAGAAATAACATGAATCTACATGCCACACATTCTTCTAAACACTTTAGGTAGATTAACTCATTTAATCCACAGGACATTTTACATGCATTATGTGATTATTATCTTCATTTTACACATGTGAGGTTGTGAGTTGGCCAAGGTCAACAGCCAACAAAGGGCAGAGCTGGGATTCGAAGCAGAGCCCATGAACCTAAACTCTCTGCTAAATTGTTTCCCTGGAGTATCTTAGTCTCATCACCTTCTGTCAAAAGGAGGTTGACTAAGTTGTTCTCACACTTCAACAGCCCTAACTTTTAAACTTCTTACATGTATTCACTTTACATTTATCTCCCTATGGTTTCTATACATTTGTTCTATTTCTACAGAGGGACCATCCAGAGCCAATCACTCCCCTCATCTCCAGAAGGTATGAGCCACAAAAATTGGGAGCCAGTCATATATAACACTGTGTCATCATGCTAGAAGAATGCATCCTAGCCCATGGTATAAGAAATCAACAAATGTTTACCAAATAATCAATGAATGAATAAACATCAATCTTTCCAATATTTGAGGTCGGTTTCTGGAACTTTCCATTCTCTACTGAAAACATTCCCAATTTCTTCAACTGTTCCATTAATATTTAGCTACTCTCCTTGAAAAGAATTCCAGTCCTTCTAATTTTTCCCAGAACTGAAAACAGTACTCCAGAGTTCATTGACCACTAGCAAGCTCTGAAGGACTGTCATTTTCCTTTGTTAGTTTCTTCCTGTTAATGGAGCCCAAGAGATTACAATTTTTTAAATGGCATTGTGAAAATTACCCAAGAAAATTGAACTGAACACCTTTACTCTTGCTCTATCCTAAGCCCCACTAAAATACTAGATCGATCAATCAATTGATTGATTGGTCTGTCTATCTATCTCCTTAAACTGTTATACATATGCATGTGTATGTATGTGTGTATGTATATATATATATATATGCTTATACACACATACACATGCACACATGCACACACATATACATACCTGTTTAAATGGTCTGTTTCTTGTGTGATTTTGAAAGATTCTGTATTTCAAGAAATCCATTTTGTCTAGGTTTTCAAATACGCAGGCATAGAATTTCTCATAATGTTGCTTTATTATCTTTTTAATCATGATATCCATAATGATGCTCCATTTTTAATTTCTGATATTAGCAATTTGTATCTTCTCTATTTCTTTTTATTACTTAGGTTGGCTAGAGGTTTCTTGATTTATTGATCTTTTCAAAGAAATTGCTTTGGTTTTGTTGCCTTTATTTCATTTTCTATTTTCAACTTTATTTCCGCCCTAGTTTTTATTATTTTTTTTACTCTTACTTTGAATTTAATTTGCTATTTCTTCCTTATTTTTCCTTATTTATTTATTTATTTATTTTGCTAGAGGCACATGTGCTCACCCAAGACACAGAGAGGAGAAGAGAAAGTACCCTCTCAATGTAGTGTTGTTATACTACATCCTCTTCTCCCCATCTCACCTTCTTTTTGGATTTTGGGCACACATGAACATATGTCCAACATGTTTCCCAAGTCACTGTGAACTGCACAGTTGGTCATGTGGGATCTAACTGCCTTATCTACCAGGCTACTGAATTTGTCCTTTTAAAAATATTTTCTGATGCAGAAGTTTAGATGATTGATTTATGTCTCTCTGCTTTTTCTAATATATGAATTTAATATTACACGTTTTCCTGTAAGCACTGCTTTTGATGCATCCCACAAATTTGGCAAGTTGTAATTTTATTTTCATTTAATGCAAACTATTTAAAAATTTTTCTGAAGATTTTTTTTTTTGACTCATGTATGTGGTTTAATTTTCAGATATTGAGGTGTCAGCAAAGTCATGACATATTTTTTGTTTTCTTATGCAAAATGCGTTATGACTTTTCCAACAACCCAATATTTCGGGATTTTTCTGGCTACTTTTCTGTATAGATTTTTAGTTTAATTCTATTATAGTCTGAGAGAATTGTGATTTTTATTCTTCTAAATTTGTGAATGGTGTGTTTTATGGTCCAGACTGTGGTCTGTCTTGGTAAATATTTTACATGATCTTGAGAAAAATGTGTATTCTGCTGTGGGGTAAAGTAGTCTATAGATGTTCCTTATATCAAATCAGTAATGTGTTGTTTAGTTCAAATATACCTTTGCTGATTTTCTGCCTACCGGATCTATCCATTTCTGACAGAGAGAGGCTAATGTCTCTAACTGTAATATTGGATTTATCTCTCTCTCCTTGCAGTTATTTCAGTTGTGCCATTTATCTATTTATCTATCTATTTATTTATTGATTGATGTTCTGTTGTTAGGTGCAAACATATTAAGGATTGTTGTGTCTTCTTGGAGAAATGACCCCTTTAACATGTAATGCCTCTGATCATTTTCCTGATTTCTTCTCTGATGTCTGCTCTGTCTGAAATTAACATACTTAGATCTACTTCCATCCATTGACTTTTAATCTCTATGTGTCTTTATCTTTAGAGTGGGTTTTTCTAGAAAAAGTATTAGTTGGATCTTGTTTTTGGATCCATTCTCAAAGTTTTTATCTTTTAATTGGCAAATTTAATCCATTGATATTCAAAGTGATAACTGATATATAGTTATGGGCCACATGATGGCATTTTGATCAATAACAGAGTACAAATGTGATGGTGGTTCCATAGATTTAGAATGAAACTGGAAAATTCCTGTCGCCTAATGACATCGTTGCTGTCATAATGTTGCAGCATAACGTATTACTCATGTGTTTTTGATGATCTAGCGCAGACCTATCTACTATATTGCTATTCATATGAAAGTATCACATATAAAAATGCATGTAGTGTATCATACCTATAATAATAATAAACAACTGCTAATAAACAACCATGTAGCTGACTTATGTATTTGCTATAATTTTTGCCATTAGAGTATACTGTTTCTGCTTACAACAGAGTTTGCTGGGAAGCAGTGTACTGTGTTATGTTGGCAACAAGCTCATGCATCTTATGTTTGCCATGTATCTTGATTCCGTGATTTTTTTTTTTGTGTGCTTGATTTCTTCCTGTGTTTTGTTCATCATGGTCCTTCCAGTGCGACAAGATGTGTAGGTAAAAGACAATGATATTAACAGTCCTGACCCTGTGTAAACCTAGTCTGATAGATGTGTTCGTGTCTTAGTTTTTAACAAAAATAGTTTGTAAAGGTAAATCTTAAAAAATAAGGCAATTTTAAATAGAAAGTAGAAAAAATTTCAATAGACAGTTTATAAAATAAGGATATAAAGAAGGAAAATATTTTTGTACAGATATATATATTGTATTTGTGTTTTAAGCTAAGGGTTATTACAAAAAGGTGAAAACGGTAAAAATCTGTAAAGTAAAAAGGTTACTGTAAACCAAGGTTAATTTATTATTGAATAAAGGGAAAATTACTTTGATAAATTTAGTGTACCTAAGTGTACGGTGTTCTGTAAAGCCTACAGTAGTATACAATAATGTCCTAGCCTTCACATTCACATTCTACTCATGCACTGACTCACCTAGAGTGACTTCCAGGTCTACAAGCTCCATTCAGGTAAGCACCCTATGCAGGTATACCATTTTAAAAAAATCCCTTGTAGTTTTATTCTACCCTTTTCACTGTTAGATGCAGATATACTTACCTCTGTACTATAGTTGCTTACATTATTTGGTACAGTAATGTGGTGTGTAGGGTTGGAGCCTAGAAGCAGTAGGCTATATCATACAGCGTAAGTGAACAGTAGGTTCTATACCACTTCAGGTTTGTGTAAGTATACTCCACAATATTCACACAATGAAGAAATTGCCTAAAACTCATTTTTTCAGACTGTATTGCCATATTTAAGCAATGCATTATTGGACTGGGATTAATATCTACCACATTTGTTACTATTTTCTATCTGTTGCCCTTATTCTTTATTCCTATTTCTATCTTCCATTCTTTCTGCTACTTGTGCTTGGCAACTAATGATCATTTTATACAATTTGATTTTCTCTCCTGTCTTAGCCCCTCAGCTGTATATTTTTAAAAAGGGGTGATTCTAGGGACCAGCAGTTAGTGTAATGGTTATGTTGCTGGACTCCCACGTAGTCGACCATGGTTCACGTCCCGGGACCCGGTGGCTTAAAACTCATGGCGGGTGCATATGTGTGCGTGCCCAAGATCCCGAGAGGAGAATGGAGGAGAAGGGATTGCGGCGTGACCATCCCCCCTGGGGGGTGATTTCTCGCTTTCTGTCTCTCTG
>NW_006159506.1:189347-197364 GCF_000334495.1 Tupaia belangeri chinensis | reverse complement strand
TATAAATACATGTATGTATGTGTGTATATATATATATATATATATATATATATATATATATATATATGACATGTTATATCTAATCTTATTAAATCTATATGTAAATATATAGATACATAACTCCAGAAGGACAAAAGATGAGAGACAAGAAAATAATAGCATTTGGAGAGCTGGAAAGCAGATGCTTCAGTAGTAACAGACTTAACCAGACCTAAGAGAGGTGAATATTAAACTAGCTAAACCAGCACAGAGATAGGCAGATAAACAAATGGGATCACAGTGAAAAATCTCCCAAAGTCTCAGAAATACGTGGCATCATTTATCTCCAAAAGTTGGGCTTAGAGTGCAGGGTCAAAATAGGGGACTTGGTTGAAAATCTGTTTAAGACTTGACATCTCTTCTTGGTACAGTTTTCCTTCGCTCCAGCAGATGCCCAAGGGTCTATTCTCCAGAGACAGGATAAAAGAGAGGATCTCTGGACAGAGGTTTAACAGGCACAGTTTAGGGCAGGGTCATCTTAATGAAAGAAGGTCTAAGTAGAATTGAAGGGGGATTGAATAAATATTTATACACTGACTGCCAAGACCTATGCCCTCTCCCCTCACTCAACTTCCAGAATGTTGGCAGCCTGTCTCTATTCTTCAGGCAAGAGTTTGTAAGGTCTTTCTCGAGAGATTTCAACTAGTCCAAGAGGGAAGACTTTAAGAAATTGACAAGAGGGGGATCCCCAAAGAACTGGCGGAGTAGACCATCTTATTGGACTCCATAGTGTGAAACCCTCCCCATGAGTTCAGAGCTTCCAATTAGCTTAGAACATTTTTTTTTTCATTGTGGTGAACTGTACACAACATAAAGCTAGGCATTTTGACCATTTTTAAGTGTATAGTTCAGTGACATTAAAAGCATTCATCAACGTCATCACTATCCATCTCAACTATTTTATCGCCCTCAACAAAAACTCTGTACCCAATAAACAATAATTCTTCCCCACCCCTTCCCTCTAACCCTCATAACCTCCATTCTGTTGGGTTGATGGAAAAGGCATGACACATTTGTGCATAGAGAAACATTGGAAAAATATGTCATGACATTTTTGACGGCCCAATACTTTCCATCTCTATGAATTTGACTATTTCAGGTACCTCACATAAGGGGAATCATATTATCTCACATAGCATCATGCCTTCAAGATTTATCCACATTGTAGTACATGTCAGAATTTCCCTCCTTTCTGAAGCTAAATGATAGTTCATTGTAGAGGAAAAGGAAAGTTTTTGTCAACTTCTAGCCTAGAAAGGAACTTTTTTTAATTGCCAGAGAGTGTGTATGCTTGCCACAGACACACACAGAGAGAAGGAGTGTGTGAGGGAGAGAGAGAGAGAGAGAGAGGGAGGGGGAGGAAGTACCCCTCAGTGGGTATGGTCACACCATAATCCTTCTCCTCCATTTCTCCATCCTGTTAGGATTTTAGATATGCATGCACATGTGTGTGGCATGTTTTTCAAGCTATCAGGTCCAGGATTCAAACTATGGTTAGTCATATGTAATCCGGCTCCATTAACTACTAGGTTATGGGGCTGGCCCTGGAAAGTCTTTTATTCTTTCCACACTCAGGATGATTTATGAAACCTCCTTACACAACAACACAGAAAACCCACCCCAGGTACTGGTCTCTGTATAACAGATGGTTTTGCAGGCCTCGTCATAGAGAGCAACTTCTTTTGAAATTGTGCCAACTCTTGTCCATGGCCCTGGCAGAAGCATGTAGAAACAGAAACAGCTATGTAGGTCTGGACACATATGGCTGATGCAGACCCTGGGCTCTTTAGACTGAACTGTGAATAGTCATAGCAAAAGAAGGTGAGAATTCTTTGCAGTGAGAGTTACATACCTCTGGTGTAGACCCCCTCAGTACACAGAAAAAGGAAATAACCACAATCACGGTGACCATAGTCCATGGACTCAGCCCAAGGTAGAGACACCTACATTAAACCCACTTTATTAAGGATTTCACTTTGTCTCTACCCAAAGCCCTGAGGTTCATGTAAGAAGTCTTCAGCAAGTATATCTTCATAGTAGTTGATGTTCTTTATGTATTAATTATTATTTTTTACACTTAGAAAATTACTCTTTTGTTTATTCAAATATTCCTAAGAACCTATGTGTCAAAGGCTATACTGAGCATAAGGAATAGCATGTTACAATTAAAGACAGTTTGCATTTTCTAAGACAGATAATATATTTTATATTCATAGGAACTAACATTTACTTTGGTGTTTCGGAAACTGTGCTAAGAGCTGAGACAGGGGCAAAGTGGAGATGACTCTTGCCTAATACACATTAGATACATAGTTGACCCTTAAACAGATGGGTGTTAGGAGCATCAACCTCCACACAATCAAAAGTTCATGTATAATTTCCTTTTAAGGTTTTTGTCATAAGTATGTGAGCTTACTAGAGAGAGACAGAGACAGTGAGAGAGAAAGTGAGATGGCCACATTGCAATCCCTTTTCCTTTATTCTCCTCTTGGGATTTTGGGCGCACATGCACATGTGTTTGGTATAATTTTCAAGTCACCAGGTCTGGGACTTGAACCATAGTCGGACATGTTGGAGTCCAGTGCCTTAACCACTGGATCGCCTGCTGGTCCCCCACGTATAACTTTTAACTCCACCCAAACTCAACTACTTTTAACCCACTGTTTATCAGAAGCCTTACCAATAACAAAGTTTATTAACACATGTTCTTATAGGTAAATAAATATTACATACTGTATTCTGACAATAGAGTTATTAAGAAAGCTATAAGGAAACTAAAAAGAAAGTTTTAAGGAAGAGAAAATACATTTACAGTATTTATTGAAAAAGTCTACGTGTAAGTGAACCCACACAGCCCAAACCTGTGTTGCTCAAGAAGCAATCTTGCATACACCTGCTTGAGTGAGTTGATTGACACATTCCAGGCGGTTTCACACCACGTAGTACACATTAATACACATTAAACCATGATCATTTAAATATTCTTCTTGTCTCTCTATGACATTCTAATGATAGATCTTTTCTATTTTTAACTCTTCAGTCTTCAAACACAAAATCCTTACACCTAGAAGTGTGGTCCTTCGTATTATTGGATTATTGGGAAAGTCATGACACATTTTTGCCTACAAAAACATAGCAAAAGACTTCACAACTTCCCTGATGACCTAGTAGAGTCTATGCCTGATTCTCCACGCTCCTTTTCCTAGCACATCTCCAAAATCAAACTTCTTAAGTCCCCTGGGAGGCTCCCTATCTCACGTTTGCACTGATGTTTCATTATCTGAAGCCTCCGCCCAGCTCACATGTTCTCAAAGCTTAGTTGAGACTTAAGACTTTTTTTTTTTTCCTTTCTTTAGAGATATTTTTGCTATAGGGCATGTGCATTCACCAGAGAGACAGAGAGACAGAAAGCAAGATATCACCCTGGAGGGGGCGGTGCGGGTGGCCATGCCTTCTCCTCCAGTCTCCTTTTGGGATTTTGATCTTGCATGCACAGGCGTCCAGCGCGAGTTTCAAGCCACAGGGTCTGGGACTCAAACCGCAGTCAGCCGATGGTTATATCGCAGGAGTCCAACAACATAACCATTATGCCATCTGCTGGCCCCCAAACTTGAGCCTTTCTAAGAAAGCCTCTCCCTTTCCTGTACAGCCACGCCTATGACATAGCAGTACTTTTTACCTCTCCTGTCTCAGAGTAACCTAATGTGTGTAGCAGGAACGCCTTTCAGTTACCTGCTCAGCTGTGTAGGACATACTACAGTATCGTATTAGAACACAACACGATTTCTGCCAGGTTATTGAAAACTTTGAATTCAGTCACCCTTGGGACACTTTCTCCCTCTCCTGGGCTGTTCCATGTGTCCGTAGTCCAGTATAATGCTGGGATACGCGTGGGAATGGGGACCCTTCTGTCTGGTAGTCCCAATTTACCCCTATAAGTACAATTTACCCCTGTGTACCGCCATCTCTTGCCTACAGCTTCTTAGGTGCACTGGCGTCTTGCTGCCTCTGCTGCACCCACCATGCCTGGGACACAAATCTCTTTGCAAACCCACCTTTGGTCACGTCTACTGCCTGGAGGGTCAATGAACCCATTTTTCTGTGGGCCTTCCCTGCTCTATGCCTGGAGCCGCGTCTGGCTTCCTGCCTTTTTTTAGGCCTCAATCTCTTCCCCTCCTCCACCTCCCTGTCTGCAATGTAAGGAGAATCCTAGTCAGGTAGAGAGAGGGGAGGAGGTAAAAGTAATCACCACCCTAATCCTCTAATCCCCAACTACTGACAGTATTTGTCTACCCTATAATATTCTTGGCATGGATGTTAAAGTGGCTGGGTCCCACATGACCAAATGGGGATCAAGTCCTGAACTTGGCAGCTTGAGAAACACTGTGTGTGTGTGATTATGTGTGTGTGTCCAAAATCCCAAGAGGAGAACAGAAGACAAGGGATTGCTGAGGGACCATCCTCCCTGGGGTGTGTGGGGAGATAATTTCTCACTTTCCTTCTCTCTCTGGTGAGCACAGATGTCCCAGACTCGGCGACTTGAGAATTATGTCAGATGTGCATGCACATGTGTGTGTGTGTGTGTGTGTGCATGCTCAGGATCCTGAGCTGAGAGTGGAGGAGCATGGGCTCCTCCCTCCCCAGAGGTAGTATTGATTTCTTGCTTTCTCTTACTCTCTCTCTGGCAAGCACATACAATAGGGTTATTGCAAAAACAAACAAAAAAGGATGGATCGTCTAAATCTGTCCATTTTATATGTTTTATATGTATTATATGTGCGTGTGTGTGTGTATGTGTGTATGGTTATTAGTTTTGTCTGCAGAGAGTAGGAGCACAAATGTGTTTGTAAACGTAAGAGAAAGGGAATCCCAGTGCAAAACTGAGATTAAGTATACATCAAACTGTAAGCTTCTTCAAGGTAAACATAATGTCTTATTCTTTGTGTTTCCAGTATCAGTACCTGGCAAGCATTATTTGCAACAAAATAGGCCATTATGTTTTTTGAAACCAGGTAGTGTGAGTCTGTCAACTTTATTTTTTTTTTCTAATTTTATTCAAAAATGTTTTGGATATTCTAATTCCTTTTCTTTTTCATATAAACTTTAGTATATTTTTGTACCTAAAAAGAAAACAAAAGCTGAAAGGGATTTATTGAATCTGTAGCTTAAATTATGTGTGTATGGTTATTAGTTTTGTCTGCAGAGAGTAGGAGCACAAATGTGTTTGTAAACGTAAGAGAAAGGGAATCCCAGTGCAAAACTGAGATTAAGTATACATCAAACTGTAAGCTTCTTCAAGGTAAACATAATGTCTTATTCTTTGTGTTTCCAGTATCAGTACCTGGCAAGCATTATTTGCAACAAAATAGGCCATTATGTTTTTTGAAACCAGGTAGTGTGAGTCTGTCAACTTTATTTTTTTTTTCTAATTTTATTCAAAAATGTTTTGGATATTCTAATTCCTTTTCTTTTTCATATAAACTTTAGTATATTTTTGTACCTAAAAAGAAAACAAAAGCTGAAAGGGATTTATTGAATCTGTAGCTTAAATTGTGGAAGACTGACAGTTTAGCTATATTAAGTCTTCCATTCCATAAACATGGTATGTCTCTCTCTTTATTTAGGCTTTCTAACATTTTTCAGTAACTTTTTGTACTTTTCAATACAGCTCCTTACAAGTATTTTATTATACTTTTGCCTAAATATTTCATTTTGGGGGGAATTACTTTAAATGGTATGTATAATTTCTGTTTTCAAGTGTTGATTGCTAGTCTATAGAAATACAAATTATTGTTGTGTATAGACATTGTATTCTTCAATCTTATAAAATTTACTTACTAGCTTTAGAAACTTTTTGGTAGATTCCATGGATTTTTCTATATAGATAATTGCATTGTCTTAAAATAGAGATAGTTAAAAAATAAATTTTTAATCTGTGTGCCTCTTATTTCTTTCTCTTGCCTCATTATACAGGCTAAGACTTCTAGTATAATATTGAATAGCAGTGATGAAAGTGGATATCTTTATTTCATTTTCATTATTAAAAAAAATCACAGTTAAGAAATTTTCTTTCTTTTCCCAGATTTCTGAAGATTCTTATCAGAAGTGGATGCTAAATGCATCAATTAATACGATAATTTTTTTTTGTCTATAAACATAATGGATTACATTGGTTGGATTTATTTATTGTTTTTCTTTAGATTTTTGCCATAGAGCATATGTGCTTGCCAGAGAGAGATATTAAGAAGGAAAGTGAGAAATCACCCCCTACCCCCACAGAGGGCTGGCCACACCACTATCCCTTCTCTTTCATTTCCTCCTGGGATTTTGGACATGCACACACATGCACCCAGCATGATTTTCAAGCCTCCAGGTCCAGACTGGAACCAAGGTAAACTATGTGGGAGTCCAGCACCCTAATTACCATGTCACCTGCTGGCCCTTATTGCTTTGATTTTTAATATATTAAACTAACTTTGGATTTCCAGAAAGAGTCCACTTGATTGATATATTATTCTTTTTTAAAATATATTGTTGGATTTAATATTTGCTAGTTCTTTTCTGTTTGTTTTTTTTTTTTAAGATTTTTTATTTGCATTTATGGAGGATAGCCTTCTAAAATTGTCTTTTCCTTTACTGTTTTTGTTTGGTTTTTATATCAAGGCATTGCTGACCTGAAAGAATGATTTGAAAAATCATCTCAATTTTCACAAAGAGGTCATTGAATTGGTATTATTTCATCCTTCAATTTGGGTAGGATTAATAAATAAAATAATCTGAGTCTGAGGATTTCTTTTGTTGAAAATATTTTAAGCTATGAATCCAAAGTATTGAGATAGTTAGGATATCCCTTTCTTCCTGAAGGAGGCTTGATAGTAATGTCTTTTGAAGAATGCATTCATATTGAATTTATGTCTGTAGAGTTATTTTTCTTTAAAGAATTATTTATTGAGTTTTATTTATTCTTTAAAAAAAATAATTGACCAGAGAGAGAGAAAGAGAGAGAGATAGGGAAAGTGAGAAAGCAAGGCACCAGGCCCGGGACTCAAACCGTGGTTGCCCATGTGGGAGCGTCCAGCATCTTAACTACCTGCCACTTGCTGGTCTCATCTGTAGAGTTTTTGTAATAGTCCTTTATTGTCTTTCTTATGTCTGTGGGCTCTAGAATCAGGTGCCCTCTTGTATTTCTAATACTAATAATAACAATTACATCTTCTCTCTCTCTTTGGTCAGACAGGCTTAAAGTTTATCAATGTTATTGCTCCTTCTGAAGAACCAACTTTTAATTCCATTAATTTTCTCTATTTTTTATTTTATTAACTTCTGCTTTCATCTTTATTATATCCTTCCTTCCACTTTTTTGGGATTTCTTTTACTTTTCTCACTCTCGTTTCTTACTTTGAGTTTGTTTGTGTATTTCTTCCAGGAGCACGAGACAGCACCATAACAGAGTCTTCATGCCACAATCCACCACCAGCCTTCAGTCATTGCTGGATCATAGGAAAGTATATGCCTGACACACTCAGGGGTGTCTCCAAACTTGAACTGGAAACTTCCCCACCGGGGATTTCCTCACAGAATGTCATATTTTACTGCTGCACCGTGGTCTGGATTCCTGTATCTAGCTTCTTGAAAGGGAAGCTTGGACTTCTGAATTAAAGCCTTCATTCTTTTCTAGCTATATTACTCACTGCTATGAATCTCCCTCCAAGTACCACTTTACATTCATCTCAAAAATTTAGAAATGTTGTGTTTTCACTTTGTACAATACATTTTCTAATTTTCCTGAGATTCTAGCTGACAGTAGTGAACTAAATTGTCTGATAATAAACATGAGGGGTTTTTAGGTATGGTTAACAGAGTAAGGTTAGTACTGTTTTCCTTTTCATTCCAACCAAAGTTAGGCATTGTAAGAAAGATTTTAAGAAATAAAACACAAAATAAACTATATATCTTGAAATATTTAAACATTAGCAGT
>NW_006159506.1:174062-189192 GCF_000334495.1 Tupaia belangeri chinensis | reverse complement strand
TGGCCATGCCACAATCCCTTCTCCTCCATTCTCCTCTTGGGATCTTGGGCACGCACACACACGCGCCTGGAGTGAGTCTAAGCCACCGGGTCTGGGACTCGAACTGTGGTCGACTACATGGGAGTCCAGAGACATAGCCATTATGCTAACTGCTGGTCCCAGTCCTGGGAAGATTCTTGAAACCTTCTCAGAATCAGAAATGTTAGTTATGCTAACTCATCTTCCAGAAACATGCTATGGTGTTCTTTCTCAAAATCCAGTGGGCATATAGATCACCTTGAGAGTTTATTTTAGTTTTTATTTTTATTTATTTATTTATTTTTATTTTTTTGGAGAGTTTTTTACTATAGGGCACATGAGCTTGCCAAAAAAGACAGAGAGAGACAGAGAGAAAGCAAGAAATCACCCCCAATGGGGGATGGCCACGCTGCAATCCCTTCTCCTCCATTGTCCTCTTGGGATCTTGGGCAAGCACACACAAGCGCCTGGCTTGAGTTTAAGCCACTGGGCCCAGGACTCTAACCATGGTCAACTACATTGGAGTCCAGTGACATAGTCATTATGCCAACTGCTGGTCCTGACTTTGCAAGTTTATTAAGCACAGATTTCTGGGCTCCCACTTCAAGAGATTCTGATTTGATAGGTTTAGGGTGGGTCCAAGGATCTGCATGTCTAGCAAGTACCTAGTTGATACCTTTGCAGCTAATTTGAGGACCACACTTTGAGTAGTATTGTGCTACAGTATTAGAAAATATTGGCCATGGGGCCTAGTCACAGTGTCACATGCTGCTGAGATAATGTGTTCCACAGGCTTAGACCACATGGGAAGCTCAGGTTAATTATTGGTCCAACCTAAAGACTGAGCACAGTGGTACGCACCTGTCATCTCAATAACTCAGGGAAGCCAAGGCAAGGAGGATCACCACCTTGAGGCTGGCCTGGGCAACATAGCCTATCTTAAAAAAGAGCTGAGTGTGGTGGCATGGATCTGTAGTCCCAACCAGGAGGTTGAGGGAGGTGGACTGTCATCATGGCTGGATGGCTAGATCCTGTCTTAAAAAAATAAAAATAAAATTAAATTTAAAAAAAGAAGAAAGAAAATATTTTCTACCAGTTTCTAAATTGGATATGCCTTTTGTACTCCACATGGGTTTTACTTCTTTGAAATCTTGTCTTCTTCCTTTTCCCTTCTTACATTTTATTTATTTATTTAATTTGCCAGAATAAGCATACACTTCCCTGAGAGAGACAGAAAGGACAGAGAAAGGGAGAGGGGAAAGCACCCATTGGGGTGTGGTTATACTGTAGTATCTGCTCCTCTATTTCTGCATCCTTTCAGGATTTGGAATAAGCACGCACATGTTCCCAGCATGCTTTTCGAGTGACTAGGGCCAGGATTTGATCTATACAGGTGGCCATGTGGGATCCTGCTCTCTTAATCACTAGACATGGGGCTGGCCCTCTTCTTGCCCTTTAGTTATGCATATTTTCCAAAATGGTAACTTTGGCTCTTATCTCTTCAGCTTTCCTTCCGTGATAAACTCAACAGCTCCTTACTTACTGAGAATCGATAAATGGTTAGGCCTGACTCTTGGTACCGTGTAAAGCAAAGCCAACTGGGCCCATGCTCCTCACTCTACTCTTATCTTCTGGGTGAAAGTGTTCTCAGAACTTTCCCACATATCCAACCACATCCTCTTTTGCTTTCCCATAGCTTTTAATTTGCTTCACTCATCTGGCTTTTATTTCATTCCATCTTGGTTGGGAATTCCCTGAAACAGTTTTTCCAAGTCTTGATTGAAAACAGGATCTGGGCAAAATGATCTTAACCTCCAATTTTGATTTTTTATTTTTATCCGTCTGTATTTAATTTTTCAGGTTCAATAAGTATATTAGCCTTGGAATTGATTAGAAAATTGTGAAATTTTTTTAACTCAATATCCACCTTATCCTTATACAAAATAGATTTGAGTTATAAAACTTTTAAAATGAATTATCAGATGTCAAAAAGGATAAAACAAAATTCTCCTTTTAAGTGTATTGACAAAGACAAATACTTCTGGTATTTATTTACTTTTATCTAATTCAGGTTCTCCCTCCCCCAATAGTGCTCATGCACCTACTGGAGAGAGACAGAGAGAGTTGGAGAGAGGGAAAAAGTCACCTCCCCAGTGGGGGTGGCCATGCCGCAATCCCTTCCCCTCCATTCACCTCCTGAGATTTTGGGCATGCACGCAAATGTGCCTGGTATGATTTTCAAGCTGCCAGGTCCAGGACTTAAACTGTGGTCAGCCATGTGGGAATCCAGCACCTTAATCACCACATCACCTGCTGGTCTCCTAATTCAGTTCTATTGACTTGCAGTAATAGGTCTCCATATGCAAACATCGCTCTATTGCATCTGCATGCATTTGTTTCTCATTCAGACTATATCATGCCTCTTCAAATTTTGTAAGGAGGAAATTCAGATGGACCCCACTGCCTCTGTTCTTGCTTGAAGTAACAATTAATGTAAATAGTGCTTATTCCTGTGGCTATCTGGAAGTTTGTTTTGTTTTGTTTTGTTTTTTAAATAAAAGAGGAAAAGTGGGGGCAGGGAATACTATATTACACGAAGTCTGAGTAGACATCAGTGGAAACCTTTCTGACCTACCTCTGACCTACATTCCAGACTTTCTTCTCTGGGATACACCGAGCTCGTGTACAAAGTCGCAGTGAAAATCCAAGCCTGCCCTGATTACTAGGTGCTCAAATGTTGACCTGTTCTGGGTACATAATACAGTGGACGGCATTTGCATAAGGCAAAGAAAGGAGAGCCATGAATAAACCAGCAGATCTTTGGACTCAAACAAATCAAACAGAGAATGAACCTTGGGCATTTCCTGAGGAAAGAGGAAGTGCCATTCTGCCTGTCAAGTAATCTGACGACTATGTCAAATTTAGTATATCACAAATATTCAGCCAGGTTCTCAAGGACCAAGAGAGGGAGCACCTCATTATCATGGAGACATGTCACGGTCACATTCAACGTATACACATTCGACAGCATGCAAAGCCCTATTGTCATAGAACACAGCCCCCTACATGCATGCCAACTACTTGATCTGGTGTTCAAGAAAAGAAACAGGGATATGTTCTAACAGTGGGGAAAGCTGGCTGTAATGGCTGATGCAGTGTACCCAAAACATGCGTGCTATTTGTGGGTGATTTGAGGGACCTTCCTAGGGGGAAGAAAGCTGGTGCTTTGTTGTCCCTGGGGCTTCCATGTCCCTGGGACTTCGCGGGCAGCTGTGGGATTAGTCCAGTACCTTCTAGGGTTTGCTCCTCTAGCCCATCAGTGGCTGAGTGTGTGAGGAAGGCTAGATCTCCATGGAAACCACCTTCTTCTCCCCTCTAACCTCCTGCACATTTTTCTTTTCCCCCTCTTTTCTGATCGGCAGAGAACTTTCCTCATTTCACAGCGGGAGCAGTAAAGACTTCACTCAAGGGAGAATTCGGTGTTGGGCGTTTTTGATGGGAGGGAGCTCTCCCTCCAGACTCTGTGGGCCCCTCAGGGCTCATGAACCCCAAGGCAATACAACAGTGACATCCAGGTAAGTGTCACCACAGCTTGGTGATTTCCTAAACAGGAGAGCCGTGGGGGATCCTCGCTGAGAGAGCAAATTCGGGATTATTGCTAGGTAGGCTGCCACATGGAAACTAGTCTCTTTGCTAACAGGAGCTCTTCTTGTACCCTAATGGTTGTCATGTTTTAAGAGGAAGAGAGCTATATTTATTGTTGCTATTGTGCAGTATTATGAAGGATGTGTGTAACCAGAGGAAAAATCTGGATATCCTGGAAAAAAAAGAGGGGAGGCAAGGGGCAAAGTGGAAACTCACAGTACCAGGGCCACTGGTGAAAACATCAGAAGGGCAGTGTTTCTGCTCCATAGGAATGAGGTCACCAGGAAAACCTTTGCTTAGCAACTAAATTAAGGATAAGGTCTTCATTGTTTGTCTCACAGTGGCCAGAGTTTCCAGTGTCTTGCTTTGGCCCCAGGGACCTGTCTCTCCTCTATAGGCCAGCTCTGATAAAGAGGAAGCCATATATCCTCTAAGAATATTTCTGACTTGTGCTTAACTCAACAACATTAACAGAGGGAAATGAGGTTATGTGAATTTCTCATGGATAGTTTGATGGGAGTGACTGTTGAGACAAAGGATTCCCTGTGAAACGCATCCATACAGACTGAGTCAAGATTATTTTAGCAATTCCCCTACGTCTCACCAACCCAGGAAAGAAGAAAGAATATTCTACGAGACAGTGATTCCATAACTGTATGCAGATGGCCAAAACGCATGGTCGGAAATGCCCCAAAGGAAATAAAACAATGAAAAAACCTTTTACTTCAGATGGGTTAGCAGTGAACTTTTAAAATTTTTATTCAGGGCCAGCTGGTGGCATGGAGGTTAAGGTGACTTGATCTCACATGGTTGACTGTGTGGTTCAAGCCCCAGACCCAGTGACTTGAGAACATGTATGAGCATGTCCAAAACTGCAAAAGGAAAAATGGAAATAGGATTGTGGCATGGCCATCCCTCACAGAGGGTGCTTTCTCACTTTTCCTCTCTCTCTCTTTCTCTTTCTCTCTCTCTGTGTGTGTCTCTTTAGCAAGTGCATGTGCCTTCTAGCAAATTAAGAAGAAAAAGGTTATTCATTTATTCTCTTCCATGAAAAAGAGAGAGAGAAGAAAGGAAGAGAGACAAAGATAGAGAGTCACTCCCAACAGGGTCTTCATGTTCCAGTCCACCTCCAGTCTCAACCAGCCTCAGATCATGGATACATGCATGTCTAGCATGCTTGGGGAGGCCCCAGGACACAAACTCAGGACTTTTCCCATGTAGGTCCAGTTGTATTTCCACTGCACCACCACCTGGCTCTAGAGGTGGGATATTTTAATAACTGAGTCAGTTCTTGTTTTCATTTAGGTTTTGCCACAGGGCATGCGCACTCATAAGAGAGAGGGAGAGAGGGAGAGAAGGAAAGAGGGAGAGGGAAGAGAGAGAGAGAGAGAGAAGAGAGAGAGAGAGAGAGATCGATCAAGACACTGAGAAGGAAGGTGAGAAGCCACCTCCCAGGGGGATAACCATGCTACAATACCTTCTCTTCCATTCTCCTCCTGAAATTTTGGGCACACATGTACATGCACCCAGTGTGATTTTCAAGCAACTGGGTTCAGGATTCCAATCATGGTTGGCCATGTAGGAGTTCAGTGCCTTAATTATCATGTCACCTGTAAGTCACAGTTTTTTCATTTTTTTAAAACATGAAAGGCCGTGGATTAGATTTAAAATCTACCTTATTTTCAAAATTGTCTAAAGCTGAAAACTGGTTATTATAAGAAAAATAAACTCTTAGGTAAAATAGTTAAGAATTATTCTGAATTTGGTGAACATGAAAATTACCACACACTCGGGAACCAGCAGTTACTGTAATGGCTATGTCGCTGGACTCCCACGTAGTCGACCGCGGTTCGTGTCCCAGACCCGGTGGCTTAAAACTCACGCTGGGCGCGTGTGCGTGCGTGCCCAAGATCCCGAGAGGAGAATGGAGGAGAAGGGATAGCGGCGTGACCATCCCCCCTGGGGGGTGATTTCTCGCTTTCTGTCTCTATGTCTCTCTCTGTCTGTCTGGCGAGCGCACGCGCCCTACAGTGAAAATCTCTCCAAAAAAAAAAAAATGACCACACACCCAAAAAAGAAATTTTGTAGTGCAGTGCTAGAAACAAACTTCCTCCACAGCCTCATAGACAGACATGCGTGTGCACACACTTACATCCCCTCAGAGTTCTGCTTTTTGAGAAGTGTTAATCATAGTACCATAGAAAATATTTAACTTTATTATTTTTTTAGAGGTTTTTGCTACAGAGTGCATGTGCTCTCCAGAAAGACAGAGAGAGACAGAGAGACAGAAAACAAGAAATCACTCCCCAGGGGGAATGGCCTCGCTGCAATCCCTTCTCCTCCATTCTCCTCTCGGGATCTTGGGCACGCACACACATGCACCCAGCATGAGTTTTAAGCCACCGGGTCCTGGATGCGAACCACGGTCGACTACGTGGGGGTCCAGCGACATAGCCATTACGTTAACTGCTGGTCCCAAAAAACTCTCTCAAAGAGGGCAAGTAGAGGGTAGCCCCATAGTACAGTGGTTAAGTGCAGTACTTCAGAAGCTGAATCCCACATGGCCAACTACTGTTCAAATCCCAGCCCCAGTGGCTTGAAGAACATACCAGTCATGTGTGCATCCAAGCCCCAAATTCCTACAGAACGGAGAAATGGAGAAGGGACTGCAGCATGGCCACACTCCACTGGGGGAGGTGTGCTTCCACCCTCTTCTTCTCTTTGTCTCCTGTAAACACACATACCCTTTGATTAAAAAAAAAAAAAAAAAAGATCCAAAAAATAAACAATTCTATCAATAAATGAAAGAATATTTATATTTTTTAAAACAAGTTTTAGACAGAGGAACCTGAACATGAGAACTCCTCTCTTGAGAGCACCTGTTCCCTTCCAGAAAGCCACCAGCTTTTGTTTTCTTCACTACTAGTTTATACCAGACCTCTTGTTGCTAATAAAAATTATGAATAAAGACGGTGGCAGAGGTATCGTAATTCCTCTGAATGTGATGAAGTAAAATGGGAGCTGCCTTTGACAGCAATGATCCCAATAACAAGAGGAAAAGAAGAAAGAAAAAAAATATATGCTTTGATGCCAGTTCCCTTGGGCTTCCTACTTCTTACCTTGAAAACAATCTATTGAAAATGTTCACAGAGCATCTTCACCTCAATCTCCATACCATAGGCTGGAAGAAACCAGACTTACTTAACCAAAGTGCACTCCTGTACCTGAACAGAGTCAGTAGCAATCAACTAGTTACACACTAAATAGACTCCAAGCTCTTTAGAGAAGATGACGCATACAGATGTGGAGGCCTTGCACAGGTTGATCCCTGGGATTCCAGAAGTCAGAGTAACATCTAGAGTAAACTACACGTGTCCCATATCTGCTCCATGAACTTGTCCACATTCTAATCAAATGTTTCCACCCTCCGTTTTGTATCTCAGGACCACTTTATCCTTCCAACACAATAACAACCCTCCAAAGAAGAATTTCATGGCCTTTGTAAGTCTCTCTTTTTTTCTGACGAAGGGATCATTGTCATTATTGATTCTTCTCTTCTTCCACACGACATGATCTCTGGTATTCACGTTATGTACAAATCGTTTTGCAAAGGATCTGACAAGTATGTGCAGATGATGGACAATGTGGGCTTTTTGCACCCTTAGTAAAAGATGGGTTGGTTCTGGTTATTCAGAGCTAGTAGGCCTGTGCTCCTGGGTGTTGCTGTGTGAGGCTATGGGGGTAGAATGCAGGATGACTCTTTTGGGACTACTGGATCTATGTGTGCTCATAAAGTTTATCTAAGAAAGTCCTTGTAAGGCATAGAAGAGAAACAAAGATAGAGACTTAGAAGACCTAGCCAAAGTCTCAACCCTCGATGCTGATTGCAATGGGAGTCGCATCAGCAGGAGGCAGATACCTACCATTTCATTCTTTGTCTTTAGAATCAAGCTTTGGGATAGGCCAGGGGTCACAAAGGTAGGGCCCATGAGCTTGCCTGCCCTTAAATGGCCCAAGTCAAGAATGATTTCTACGTTTGGTTTTTTTTTTTATTGCCAGAGGGCAAGTGTACCCTTTAGCGACAAGAGAAAGCACTTGATCAAGCTGCAATCTTTTTAAAATTTTCATTTATTGCTGTAGGGTATGTGTACTTGCAAGAGAGATAGAGAGAGATGGAGAGAGGAGGAAAGTGAGAAAGCCTCCCAGAGAGGATGGCCATGCTGAGATCCCTTTCCTCCATTCTTTTGGGATTTTAAGCATGCACACACATGTGCCCACCATGTTTTTAAGCCAATGGGTCTGGGACTCTATCCTCAGTCAGCCATGTGAAATCCAGCTACCTTAGCCACCATGCTCCCAATTGGCTGGCCTTCAAGTTGAAGTCCTTTTTCCTTCATTCCTCCATCCCGTCATGGTTTTGGACACACACACATGCATATCCACACAGTATGTTTCTCAAGCTCTCAGGGTAGGGATTTGAACTGTGGCTGACCATGTGGGATTTGGCTTCCTTAACCGCTGTGCAATGGGGCCAATTCAGATTTTTACATTTTTTTAAATGGTTGGGGAAAAGATCAAAAACAGAGTTGTATTTTATGACACATGAAAATTATGTAAAATTCCACTGTAGTGTTCACAAGTAAAGTTTTACTGGAGCAGAGTCACACCATATTGTTTTTTGGCCTCTTTTGAGCTACACTGACAAAGTTGAATAGTTGAACGCAGACCATATGGTGTACAAAGTCAAAAACATTACTGTTCAATCCTTTACAGAAAAACGTTGCTTGCCCTTGTTGAATACAAGTTCACTGTTACATTCAGCCTTTGCATTAAATAGACTGATGAATTACAAAACTGCAGTTGGCCATTTGAGAGGCAGTCATCTTAATTACCTCATCATCGGCTGGCCCTAGAATTTTTCATTTTATTTATTAGGATTTTTGCCTTAAGGTGTGTGAGCTCACTGGACAGAGACAGAGAGAGACAATGAGAGAAAAAGTGAGACATTACCCCCTCCCCTCCCAGAGCAGATGGCACACCACAATCCCATCTCCTCAATTCTCCTCTTGGGATTTTTGGGCATGCACAGACACACATATGCCTGGTGTGACTTTTAAGCTGCTGGATCTGGGACTCAAACTGTGGTCAGCCACGTGGGAGTCCAGCCACCTTAACCACCATGCCACCTGCTGGTTCTCCAAGTGTCTTTTCTAAAGAACGTCTAGCACCTACTCAAGAGCAGCCATGTATAGGATGTTCTGTGCAGCATTGTAGATTGAGTGTCCAGCCGCTCTGGGACTGAGGGAACCCTACTGCGAGTTATAACCATTGTGTTCAGTGAGTAGAAGGACACAAGTCATGGCTAGGTCATATGAGGGATCACCAGAAAGTTCACAGAAAGGGTATATACTACAAAAACAAACAAAAAACAGTGCATGGATTTTGAAATATTTTTGCACCAAAATCAGCTCATAATTTAATTCCATTTTTCCATGACTTTATGGAAGTCCTTTCATTATATAAGGCCAACATGAGACCCTTTTGAGTTATAATGACCCATATGTCAAAGGATAAATTACAATGAGATACTTCAAATTAAATAATACTACATATGAAAGCTTACCATTATACTGTGATTATTATTTTACCATAAAATACTTTACATCACAGTGTTAACCATGCTTAGAAGGGAATTTATAGTTTCAGATGCATATATTAGGAAAGAAGAAAAGCTAAAAAGGGGCCAGCAGGTGCGGGTGGTTAAGGTGTTGGACTCCCATGTGGCCAACCACTGGTTGAATCCCAGACCTGGTGACTTGAGATTCACGGCAGATGTGTGTGTATGTTTGTACCTCAAATCCCAGGAGAATGGAGGAGAGGAGATTGCAGAGTGGTCATTCCCCCGGGAGTGATTTCTCATTTGCCCTCTCTTTCTCTCTCTCTCTCTCTGGCGAGCACACAGACCCTTATGACAAACACCTAAATTGCAAAAAGCTATTAAAAAAAAAGTCAATACACTATAAACTTCAGTTTGGGTTTCCCAGAAGTACATCTTGAATCAAAGATTCAAGGACAAGCAGTTTACTGGGAGTGAACTGTTAGCTTGGCTGTTGTAACAAAGTACCCCATCTGGGGTGACTTATACAACACAAATTTATCCTCTCACAGTTCTGGAGGCTGGAATTTGAGACCAAGGTGTCAGCAGGGTTGGTTTCTCCTGAGATTTCTCTCCTTGGCTTGCATATGACCGTCTTTTCCCTGGGTCCTCACATGGTCTTCCCTCTGTGTGTGTGTGTTTCTTGGGGCTCACCCTCAAGATCTCATTTTAACTAACAACCTCCTTGAAGGCCCTAGCTCCAAGTAGAGCCATATTCTGAGGTAATGGGGTTAAGACTTCAACACAGGAATCTGAGGTGGAGGGTGGGTGGTTATATGCCAAACAGAGGACTTGTAATTTAATCAGTAACAGAAAGATAGAAAGACAGGTAGAAACAAACAGGACAGTCTGTAACAGAAAGAAAGACAGGTAGAAACAAACAGGAAGTGAGACAGGAGAGGGAAGACAGTCAATGAAAGCTGTGTGGTGAAGGCAGCCACTGCAGCAGGCCACGGGATCTCTATGACCATAGAGTACCAAGAAAAACTCCAGATGACACTTGCTTCAGTATGATCCCAGCTGAAGGGCAAGGAACCAGAATGGTTATACCCTCACAGACTTTGGACTGCAGTTAAGGGTTTTCCTGTTCCCAGGCACTTCCAGTCCACTATGCCCATAGACGGAGTTTGGGCAGCCCAGGGCAACCTTCTACCAAAGATGTGTGTACTGGCCCTTGGTGGTCTGGCTGTTGTGCATGGGAATGCTCAGAGAACACAGGACATACAGAAGAAGTCCCAGTGGTGTCAGCTAAGGCAGCAATAATTAGAACAAGTTCAAACACACAAATGGTCAAGAGCCACAAAACCATTCATTGGTTCCTTAAACTACTAATACAATTGAAAAACCACTGTCCAGACCAGTGAGTTACACTAGAAATGAGACACAATAATGCCAGATATTAAAAGACAAGACATTATTATGGATTCTGCAGACGTGAGATCATTAAGAAAATCAAAGAGGGTCTAGTACATGGCACAGCTGTTACGTCAGTGGACTCCCACATGGCCAACTGCAGTTTGATTCCTGGACCCAGAGGTTTGAAAATCATGCAGAATGTGTGTGCATGCATGGCCCCCAGGAGGAGAATGGAAAAGAAGGAACTGCAGCACAGCCATCCCCCTTGGGGAGTGATGTCTCACTTTCCCTCTCACTGTCTCTGTCTCTCTTTCTCTCCAGTGAACACATGTGCCCTAAGGCAAAACACTCTAAAAAAAGGAAAAAGAATTAGAAAATAATGAAAGAATGAGCTCCAACTCCACTCAAAAGAATCCACAACAGATAAACAAATATATGTGCATGCATATTTACAGATGCACTACTCACAAAAGCCAAAAGGTGGAAACAACCCAAACACCCATCCATGGGTAAAAAGACAAATTGTGGTCTATTCTTACAGCAGAATACGATATAGCCATAAAAAGAAGTGAATTCCTAATATATGCTATAGAATGTGAATGAACTTTGAAAGCACGCTAAGTGAAAGAAGCCAGATGCAAAAGGTCACCTATCTTGTACAATTCCATTTATATGAACTAGCCATGATACGTTAGATCCGTACAGACAGCAAGTGGATTATTGTTTATGGAGGCCCAGTGGGGGGGGGGGGAAGGCAGCACTTTCTTAACATGTATGGGGTTTACTTCTGGAATGAAAACACATTTTGGAACTAAATAGAGATGTGATTGTATAACACTCTGAAAGTACTAAATGCTACTGAACCGTTCACATGAACATCACTCAATTTATATTATGTGAATTTTGCCTTAATAAAAAAGTGGCAGGTGAGAAAAGGAGTGGAAACGCCTGGCGGTTCTGTAATGCCAACCACGTGCCAGGTCTACAATTCCCATTGAAAATGGATCATCTTTAATATTTTGAAAATCTCATCAAATAGTCACAGTTGTCCCCTAAGGTAGGGATTACTATGGTTTATTTTTACAGAAGAGGAAGAAGGCCTTGGGAAAGAATCTGATTATATCTCTGCTTTTCTGTCACTTTGTGTTTTGCAGAGTTGATCCAAAGAGTTCTTTTGACAAGCCTACCCCAAGGAATCACGGAAACACAAGCGAGGTTACTCTAAGGCTGGGAGACATCTCAGCTGAAGGAAGGGGGCCAAGGAAGGGTTAGGTACTCTGACTTTCCAAATATAGCCTGTGCTTGGCCACTGAGAAGGAGAGATTCATTCTAGCAACAAGTACTTAGACTGTGTGTGATTTGGCATGTCTCGAGCTGTGAAATAGATGCAATGCAGGCAAAAAATGGATGATGTTATGGGGAGGGGTTGTGTCGGGTGTTAATTGCCATCTGCAGTGCCTGGAGGTGGGATGGAAAGAAATGAAGAATCTCTCTTTTTTAATAGATTTTTCAGGATGGGAAATCATGTTACAACCCCCAAGCATTTGGAAACAATTGTGCATAAGATAGAAAGGGCACCTAACATGGAACTGGAAAAATGGGCCACTCCCTACAAATTTACTTTGCAGATTCCTGGAGGTCAGAGACAAGGCCAGAGGATTTCAATTGGCACTGGTCCCTTACCACTTCCAGCCACTTCTATTGCAGCAGAAAGGAAAACAAAACAAAACAACAAAAAAACCCCACAAAAAACAGAAGGCAGAGTAGTGTGAGGAGCACGTATGAATGGCTGCGAAGAGCACCACTTAAGATCACTTCTATGATTTCTGTACAACTAGGCCAAAGGAAGATGCCAGGTGACTTGGAAGCAGAGGGGAGGTTTAAGCCTGAACTGCAACCCTACAGACACGTGGTAGGGTACAGAAGCTAATTCTTCAGCACAGTTTAGAATTTACATGAGAAGGCACACTTGTGAAATGGTAAAGAAACATGAATCATGTTATTTCTTATAACTATACCTGAAAAAGTAGAGTAATCTTGAGTCTTTATTTTAATTCTACCAAGGAGAAAGCCACAGTATAAATGTTAACTTAAAAGTGCAAATTAGCATAGAATCATACGTCCACAAGTTGAAAAGATTTTTTACTAAATCCTAGAAGAAATCCAACAATTGAAAAGGGATGGAGAAGTAAGATTAATACAAAATTAAAAATAGGTAACCTTAAATTCGCACTTTTTTTTTGAATAAAACTGAGTTTTTAACGCTCATTCAGTTGTCGAACTGATCAACATGTTTTATTAATCTAAATTCTAAATTGAGGGCCTTTCTGCCACTTGTCTGCCTTAATTCAGGCCTACATTTTTCTTTTCTTCTTTTGTAGCCGGATTTTCTTTATTGTGGTAAAATAGACATTACATACATTTTACATTTTGACCATTTCTGAGTGTCCCATCGTGGCATTAACTATGTTCACAATGTTGTACAACCATCACTACTACCAAGAGTGGTCCTAAAGAAACAGAAAGTCAAGGATGAGTTTTCGGAATTCGTTTTGAGATTTCTGGAATTGGCTGTCATTCATATGACTATATTTAGAGGTATTAATTACCTTATATTTAGTAGTAAAAAGATCACTGGTAGTCCATGACATGACCGGGTAATAATCATCATCAAATACTTCTAATCAACCTCTTATAAGATGCAAGAAGCTAGGTAGCTGTGTATATATATACTTTGAACATTTTTTTGCAAGCTAACACATATAATGAGATTGATTGATTGATCCAAATGTTGCTGGTCAAAGTGGGGAAAGAAAAAGATGAACTCAGGGATTCAAATTCCTAGCTTCAGCACCACAAGATAACCTAAAAGTTTCTATGTGTACTTTCAAGCAGATCTTTTTCTCCTGTATCTTCAAGTTGAGATTGCTGAAAAATCAAACACAGAATCTTACCCTGAGACTGGACAAATTATGACACGGTTTGAATTTTTAGATGCAAAGAGTGTTCACTGTTAAAGTGAGGGCATTGACTGAAAAAGAATGGGCTCTCGAAAGTTAGAATGGGGATATACGGGAAGACCTTGATGAAGCTGTGAACACTATATCCCTAAAATCAGATAAACCCTCTTTGCTAGTGGAAGAGGCATTCTCAACCCCGATGAAAGCCACCTTCTCAGTCCTAGGCTTCTCCACTTCCTTGACCCTCATCTGACAGGATTAATACTGCACTGAAACCATAATGGCCTACTTCAAGGCAAATGCCATAACAGACATTGTTTTCCTCAAGGCCCATTCCTACTGCTTCTCTTTGCTTTTAGACTTATAACTAGACTCAATCTGCTTATATAACTTATAACTCAAGCACATTGAGTCTAGTTATAAGTTACAAGAAGTAAAATAGGTAGCGTACCAAATTCTTACTTGATCTGTATAATCAGGAAAATTCAAGAGAAGAAAAGACTAACTTGAATCATAAAAAAAAAGAAAGTCATGGATCCTCAATCAGCAGCAGATAAGATACAAAGCAATTCATAAAGAAGTACAGTATACTAGAGAAGAACTACTGGAATTTAAAAATTTTATACAGATAGAAATCTGGGAAGGTATGGGGATGAATTTTCAGGATGCTGGATAATGTTGGAAGAAACATAGTTAATCACATGAGATTTATTGATATTCTGCACTTAATGCTGCAGCTCAGGAAGTCAGAAAGGGCTCCAGTGGTTTGGTTGGCTGGAACATAGACCAAAAGGTGGCCCATAGTGAATGAGTTAGAAGTGCCAGATCTGCCTAGGGTTAATAATGTAGAGGAAGAAATTCAAAGATTTTTTAAGGAATATTGGAATATTAGAGTAGATTTGTAATTTAGGACCAACTCACTGGCCCTAGAAGGTACAGAAAACAAACAAAAACAAAAACACACCTTTCCTCACAATTTTAAGAAATAAATTTGTGAAAGGAACCCTGACATTCTTACAGAACTCTGTGATTACTCTCTCTACAGGCCAAGCTTTGCAGCTTTGAGCTGGGAAGACTAAATGCAATGGGAGTCATTAAGTGATGGAGTGGCATGGACCAAGAGGAGGTTCTCACCACCAATGACAACGTGAGTGCAGTTAAAGGGCAGCAGAATCAAAGCTGCAATCGGGAGAGTCTGACTTGCACAGACCCTTGGTGTTGGACAGTTGATCATGGAACTCCTAGAAGTAAAATAGATAAGGAGTGTACCAAATTCTTACTTCATCTGTATAATCAGAAAAATTCTAGTGAATAAAAAACTTGAATCATAAAAAAACAGAGAGTCATGGATCCTAAATCAATTCCCAGACTTGAGTGAGTTTATAGACTTGGGAGTACTTGAATGAAGTGTGGGGGGAGGTCAGTTCCCCTTGAGGAAGAAACTTGGTATACTGCCAAAAATGTATACTGTTAATCTTTCTTCCAGTCTTTCCCT